>NW_027480489.1:649571-974356 GCF_051401765.1 Calliopsis andreniformis | reverse complement strand
ATTGATGGTTGAGGGTTGAAGATTGAGGATTGAGCATTGATGATTGAAGATTGAGGATTGAGGATTGAGGGTTGAGGTTTGAGGACGAGGACTGACGGTTGAGGATTGAAGATTGAGTATTGAGGATTGGGTATTGAGGATTGAAGAATGAGGATTGAGGATTGAGGATTAAGGATTGAGGATTGAGGATTGAGGACTGAGGATTGAAGATTGAGTATTGAGAATTGAAGATTGAGGACTGAGGATTGAGGATTGAGGATTGAGGATTGAAGATTGAGGATTGGGGACTGAGTGTTGAGGTTTGAGTGATGAGAATTGATGTTTGTGGATAGAGATTTGAAGATTGCAGATCGAGTATTGAGTATTGAAAGCTGTGAATTGATGATATGCTATTGAGGATTGAGGATTGACAACTGATTGTTGAGGACTGAGGGCTGAAGGTTGAGGATTAAGGATTGAGGATTCGGGATTGAGGTTTGAGGACTGAGGATTGAGGATTGAGTATTGAGGATTGAAGATTGAGTACTGAGGATTGAAGATTGAGGATTGAAGATTGAGGATTGAAGATTGAATATTTGGAGCTGAGGATTGAAGATTGAGGATTGAGGATTGAGGATTGAGGATTGAAAACTGTGAATGGAGGATATCCTATTGAGGATTGAGGATTGACAACTGATTGTTGAGGACTGAGTGCTGAAGATTGATGATTCAGGAAGGAGGATTCAGAATAGAGGTTTGAGGACCGAGGATTGAGGATTGAAGATTGAGTATTGAGGATTGAATATTGAAGATTGAGGATTGATGATTGAGGATTGAGGATGAGGGCTGAGGGTTGAGGATTGAGGTTTGAGGTCTAAGGACTGAGGATTGAGGAGTGAGAATTGAGGATTGGGTATTGAGGATTGAAGAATGAGGATTGAGGATTGAGGATTGGGGATTGAGGATTGAAGATTGGGTATTGAGGATAGAAGACTGACGATTGAGGATTGAGGATTGACGATTGAGGATTGAGGGTTGAGGATTGAAGATTGAGTATTGAGGATTGATTATTGAGGACTGAGGATTGAGGATTGAGGAATGTGGATTGAAGATTGAGGATTCGGGACTGAGTGTTGAGGTTTGAGTGATGAGAATTGATGTTTGTGGATAGAGATTTGAAGATTGCAGATTGAGTATTGAGTATTGAAAACTGTGAAATGATCATATTCTATTGAGGATTGAGTATTGGCAACTGATTGTTGAGGACTGAGGGCTGAAGATTGAGGATTCAGGGTTGAGGATTCGGGATTGAGGTTTGAGGACTGAGGATTGAGGATGGAGGATTGAAGAGAGAGGACTGAGTGTTGAGGATTTAGTGTTGAGAATTGATGATTGAAGATTGAGATTTGATTATTGAATATTGTGGATTGAGTATTGAACCATGAGAATACAGGATATTCTATTGAGTATTGAGATTTGAGGATTGATGGTTGAGTATTGAGGATTGATGGTTGAGAGTAGTGCGTTGATTATTGAGGATTGAGGATTGAGGATTGAGGATTGATTATTGAGGATTGAAGATTGAGTATTGATGATTGAAGATTGAGGATTGAGAATTGAGGGTTGAGGTTTGAGGACGAGGACTGACGGTTGAGGATTGAGGTTTGAGGATTGAGGATTGAGGATTTAGGATTGAGGATTGAGGATTGATGATCGAGGATTGAGGTTTGAATATTGAGGATTGGGTATTGAGGATTGAAGAATGAAGATAGAGGATTGAGGATTGAGGATTGAGGATTGAAGATTGAGTATTGAGGATTGAAGATTGACGATTGGGGATGGAGGATTGAGGATTGAGACTGAGGATTGAGGATTGAGGATTGAAGGTTGAGGATTGAATATTGAGGATTGGGGACTGAGTGTTGAGGGTTGAGTGATGAGGATTGATGTTTGCGGATAGAGATTTGAAGATTGCAGATTGAGTATTGAGTATTGAAAACTGTGAATCGATGATATTCTATTGAGGATTGAGGATTGACAACTGATTGTTGAGGACTGAGGGATGAAGATTGAGGATTCATGGTTGAGGATTCAGGATTGAAGTTTGAGGACAGAGGATTGAGGATTGAGGATTGAGGATTGAGGACTGAGGATTGAAGATTGAAGATTGAGGATTGGGTATTGAGGATTGAACGTTGAGGATTGAGGATTGAGGATTGAGGATTGAGGATTTAGGATTGAAAGTTGAATATTGATGAATGAAGATTGAGGATTGTGGATTGAGGGTTGTGGGTTGAGGACGAGGACTGAGGGTTGAGTATTGATGCTTGAGGTCTGAGGATTGAGGATTGAGGATAGCGAATTGAGGATTGAGGATTGATGATTGAGGATTGGGTATTGAGGATTGAAGAATGAGGATTGAGGATTGAGTATTGAGGATTGAGGGTTGAAGATTGAGTATTGAGTATTGAAGATTGAGGATTGAGGATTGAAGATTGAGTGTTGAGGATTGAAGATTGAGGATTGAGGATTGAGGATTGAGGATTGAGGATTGAAGGTTGAGGATTGAGGATTGAGGATTGAGGTTTGAGGATTGAGAATTGAGGATTGAGGATTGAGGATTGAGGATTGAAAACTGTGAATGGAGGATATTCTATTGAGGATTGAGGATTGACAACTGATTGTTGAGGACTGAGTGCTGAAGATTGATGATTCAGGAAGGAGGATTCAGAATAGAGGTTTGAGGACCGAGGATTGAGGATTGAAGATTGAGTATTGAGGATTGAATATTGAAGATTGAGGATTGATGATTGAGGATTGAGGATGAGGGCTGAGGGTTGAGGATTGAGGTTTGAGGACTAAGGACTGAGGATTGAGGAGTGAGAATTGAGGATTGGGTATTGAGGATTGAAGAATGAGGATTGAGGATTGAGGATTGAGGATTGGGGATTGAGGATTGAAGATTGCGTATTGAGGATAGAAGACTGACGATTGAGGATTGAGGATTGACGATTGAGGATTGAGGGTTGAGGATTGAAGATTGAGTATTGAGGATTGATTATTGAGGACTGAGGATTGAGGATTGAGGAATGTGGATTGAAGATTGAGGATTGGGGACTGAGTGTTGAGGTTTGAGTGATGAGAATTGATGTTTGTGGATAGAGATTTGAAGATTGCAGATTGAGTATTGAGTATTGAAAACTGTGAATTGATCATATTCTATTGAGGATTGAGTATTGGCAACTGATTGTTGAGGACTGAGGGCTGAAGATTGAGGATTCAGGGTTGAGGATTCGGGATTGAGGTTTGAGGACTGAGGATTGAGGATGGAGGATTGAAGAGAGAGGACTGAGTGTTGAGGATTTAGTGTTGAGAATTGATGATTGAAGATTGAGATTTGATTATTGAATATTGTGGATTGAGTATTGAACCATGAGAATACAGGATATTCTATTGAGTATTGAGATTTGAGGATTGATGGTTGAGTATAGAGGATTGATGGTTGAGAGTTGTGCGTTGATTATTGAGGATTGAGGATTGAGGATTGAGGATTGATTATTGAGGATTGAAGATTGAGTATTGATGATTGAAGATTGAGGATTGAGAATTGAGGGTTGAGGTTTGAGGACGAGGACTGACGGTTGAGGATTGAGGTTTGAGGATTGAGGATTGAGGATTGAGGATTGAGGATTGAGGATTGATGATCGAGGATTGAGGTTTGAATATTGAGGATTGGGTATTGAGGATTGAAGAATGAAGATAGAGGATTGAGGATTGAGGATTGAGGATTGAGGATTGAAGATTGAGTATTGAGGATTGAAGATTGACGATTGGGGATGGAGGATTGAGGATTGAGATTGAGGATTGAGGATTGAGGATTGAGGCTTGAGGTTTGAGGATTGAGGATTGAAGATTGAGTATTGAGGATTGAAGGTTGAGGATTGAATATTGAGGATTGGGGACTGAGTGTTGAGGGTTGAGTGATGAGGATTGATGTTTGCGGATAGAGATTTGAAGATTGCAGATTGAGTATTGAGTATTGAAAACTGTGAATCGATGATATTCTATTGAGGATTGAGGATTGACAACTGATTGTTGAGGACTGAGGGATGAAGATTGAGGATTCATGGTTGAGGATTCAGGATTGAAGTTTGAGGACAGAGGATTGAGGATTGAGGATTGAGGATTGAGGACTGAGGATTGAAGATTGAAGATTGAGGATTGGGTATTGAGGATTGAACGTTGAGGATTGAGGATTGAGGATTGAGGATTTAGGATTGAAAGTTGAATATTGATGAATGAAGATTGAGGATTGTGGATTGAGGGTTGTGGGTTGAGGACGAGGACTGAGGGTTGAGTATTGATGCTTGAGGTCTGAGGATTGAGGATTGAGGATAGCGAATTGAGGATTGAGGATTGATGATTGAGGATTGGGTATTGAGGATTGAAGAATGAGGATTGAGGATTGAGTATTGAGGATTGAGGGTTGAAGATTGAGTATTGAGTATTGAAGATTGAGGATTGAGGATTGAAGATTGAGTGTTGAGGATTGAAGATTGAGGATTGAGGATTGAGGATTGAGGATTGAGGATTGAAGGTTGAGGATTGAGGATTGAGGATTGAGGTTTGAGGATTGAGAATTGAGGATTGAGGATTGAGGATTGAGGATTGAAAACTGTGAATGGAGGATATTCTATTGAGGATTGAGGATTGACAACTGATTGTTGAGGACTGAGTGCTGAAGATTGATGATTCAGGAAGGAGGATTCAGAATAGAGGTTTGAGGACCGAGGATTGAGGATTGAAGATTGAGTATTGAGGATTGAATATTGAAGATTGAGGATTGATGATTGAGGATTGAGGATGAGGGCTGAGGGTTGAGGATTGAGGTTTGAGGAGTAAGGACTGAGGATTGAGGAGTGAGAATTGAGGATTGGGTATTGAGGATTGAAGAATGAGGATTGAGGATTGAGGATTGAGGATTGGGGATTGAGGATTGAAGATTGCGTATTGAGGATAGAAGACTGACGATTGAGGATTGAGGATTGACGATTGAGGATTGAGGGTTGAGGATTGAAGATTGAGTATTGAGGATTGATTATTGAGGACTGAGGATTGAGGATTGAGGAATGTGGATTGAAGATTGAGGATTGGGGACTGAGTGTTGAGGTTTGAGTGATGAGAATTGATGTTTGTGGATAGAGATTTGAAGATTGCAGATTGAGTATTGAGTATTGAAAACTGTGAATTGATCATATTCTATTGAGGATTGAGTATTGGCAACTGATTGTTGAGGACTGAGGGCTGAAGATTGAGGATTCAGGGTTGAGGATTCGGGATTGAGGTTTGAGGACTGAGGATTGAGGATGGAGGATTGAAGAGAGAGGACTGAGTGTTGAGGATTTAGTGTTGAGAATTGATGATTGAAGATTGAGATTTGATTATTGAATATTGTGGATTGAGTATTGAACCATGAGAATACAGGATATTCTATTGAGTATTGAGATTTGAGGATTGATGGTTGAGTATAGAGGATTGATGGTTGAGAGTTGTGCGTTGATTATTGAGGATTGAGGATTGAGGATTGAGGATTGATTATTGAGGATTGAAGATTGAGTATTGATGATTGAAGATTGAGGATTGAGAATTGAGGGTTGAGGTTTGAGGACGAGGACTGACGGTTGAGGATTGAGGTTTGAGGATTGAGGATTGAGGATTGAGGATTGAGGATTGAGGATTGATGATCGAGGATTGAGGTTTGAATATTGAGGATTGGGTATTGAGGATTGAAGAATGAAGATAGAGGATTGAGGATTGAGGATTGAGGATTGAGGATGGAAGATTGAGTATTGAGGATTGAAGATTGACGATTGGGGATGGAGGATTGAGGATTGAGATTGAGGATTGAGGACTGAGGATTGAGGCTTGAGGTTTGAGGATTGAGGATTGAAGATTGAGTATTGAGGATTGAAGGTTGAGGATTGAATATTGAGGATTGGGGACTGAGTGTTGAGGGTTGAGTGATGAGGATTGATGTTTGCGGATAGAGGTTTGAAGATTGCAGATTGAGTATTGAGTATTGAAAACTGTGAATTGATGATATTCTATTGAGTATTGAGGATTGACAACTGATTGTTGAGGACTGAGGGCTGAAGATTGAGGATTCATGGTTGAGGATTCAGGATTGAGGTTTGAGGACAGAGGATTGAGGATTGAGGATTGAGGATTGAGGACTGAGGATTGAAGATTGAAGATTGAGGATTGGGTATTGAGGATTGAACGTTGAGGATTGAGGATTGAGGATTGAGGATTGAGGATTTAGGATTGAAAGTTGAATATTGATGAATGAAGATTGAGGATTGTGGATTGAGGGTTGTGGGTTGAGGACGAGGACTGAGGGTTGAGTATTGATGCTTGAGGTCTGAGGATTGAGGATTGAGGATAGCGAATTGAGGATTGAGGATTGATGATTGAGGATTGGGTATTGAGGATTGAAGAATGAGGATTGAGGATTGAGTATTGAGGATTGAGGGTTGAAGATCGAGTATTGAGTATTGAAGATTGAGGATTGAGGATTGAAGATTAAGTGTTGAGGATTGAAGATTGAGGATTGAGGATTGAGGATTGAGGATTGAGGATTGAAGGTTGAGGATTGAGGATTGAGGATTGAGGATTGAGGATTGAGAATTGAGGATTGAGGATTGAAGGTTGAGGATTGAGGATTGAGGATTGAGGATTGAGGATTGAAGATTGAATATTGATGATTGAAGATCGAGGATTGAGGATTGAGGGTTGTGGGTTGAGGACGAGGACTGAGGGTTGAGTATTGATGCTTGAGGTCTGAGGGTTGAGGATTGAGGATAGCGAATTGAGGATTGAGGATTGAAGATTGAGGATTGGGTATTGAGGATTGAAGAATGAGGATTGAGAATTGAAGATTGAGTATTGAGTATTGAAGAATGAGGATTGAGGATTGAAGATTGAGTGTTGAGGATTGAAGATTGAGGATTGAGGGTTGAGGATTGAGGATTGAGGATTGAAGGTTGAGGATTGAGGATTGAGGATTGAGGATTGAGGATTGAGGACTGAGGATTGAGGATTGAAGGTTGAGGATAGAGGATTGAGGATAGAGGATTGAGGATTGAGGATTGAGGATTGAAGATTGAATATTGATGATTGAAGATCGAGGATTGAGGATTGAGGGTTGTGGATTGAGGACGAGGACTGAGGGTTGAAAATTGATGTTTGAGGTCTGAGGACTGAGGATTGAGGACTGAGAATTGAGGATTGAGGATTGAGGATTGAAGATTGAGGATTGGGTGTTGAGGATTGAAGAATGAGGATTGCGGATTGAGGATTGGGGATTGAGGATTGAAGATTGAGTATTGAGGATTGAAGATTGAGGATTGAGGTCTGTGGATTGAGGATTGAGGATTGAGAATTGAGGATTGAGGATTGAGGATTGAAGATTGAGGATTGGGTATTGAGGATTGGGTATTGAGGATTGAAGGACGAGGATTGAGGATTGAGGATTGATGATTGAGGATTGCAGATTGAGTATTGAGGATTGAAGATTGAGGATTGAGGAGTGAGGATTGAGGATTGAAGATTGAAGATTGAGGATTGCGGATTGAGGATTGACGATTGAGGATTGAGTATTGAGGAGTGAGAATTGAGGATTGAGGACTGAAGATTGAGGATTGAGGATTGAAGATTGAGTATTGAGGATTGATTATTGAGGAGTGAGGATTGAGGATTGAGGAATGTGGATTGAAGATTGAGGATTGGGGACTGAGTGTTGAGGGTTGAGTGATGAGGATTGATGTTTGCGGATAGAGATTTGAAGATTGCAGATTGAGTATTGAGTATTGAAAACTGTGAATTGATGATATTCTATTGAGGATTGAGGATTGACAACTGATTGTTGAGGACTGAGGGCTGAAGATTGAAGATTCATGGTTGAGGATTCAGGATTGAGGTTTGAGGACAGAGGATTGAGGATTGAGGATTGAGGATTGAGGACTGAGGATTGAAGATTGAAGATTGAGGATTGGGTATTGAGGATTGAACGTTGAGGATTGAGGATTGAGGATTGAGGATTGAGGATTTAGGATTGAAAGTTGAATATTGATGAATGAAGATTGAGGATTGTGGATTGAGGGTTGTGGGTTGAGGACGAGGACTGAGGGTTGAGTATTGATGCTTGAGGTCTGAGGATTGAGGATTGAGGATAGCGAATTGGGGATTGAGGATTGATGATTGAGGATTGGGTATTGAGGATTGAAGAATGAGGATTGAGGATTGAGTATTGAGGATTGAGGGTTGAAGATTGAGTATTGAGTATTGAAGATTGAGGATTGAGGATTGAAGATTGAGTGTTGAGGATTGAAGATTGAGGATTGAGGATTGAGGATTGAGGATTGAGGGTTGAAGGTTGAGGATTGAGGATTGAGGATTGAGGATTGAGTATTGAGAATTGAGGATTGAGGATTGAGGATTGAGGATTGAAAACTGTGAATGGAGGATATTCTATTGAGGATTGAGGATTGACAACTGATTGTTGAGGACTGAGTGCTGAAGATTGATGATTCAGGAAGGAGGATTCAGAATAGAGGTTTGAGGACCGAGGATTGAGGATTGAAGATTGAGTATTGAGGATTGAATATTGAAGATTGAGGATTGATGATTGAGGATTGAGGATGAGGGCTGAGGGTTGAGGATTGAGGTTTGAGGACTAAGGACTGAGGATTGAGGAGTGAGAATTGAGGATTGGGTATTGAGGATTGAAGAATGAGGATTGAGGATTGAGGATTGGGGATTGAGGATTGAAGATTGGGTATTGAGGATAGAAGACTGACGATTGAGGATTGAGGATTGACGATTGAGGATTGAGGGTTGAGGATTGAAGATTGAGTATTGAGGATTGATTATTGAGGACTGAGGATTGAGGATTGAGGAATGTGGATTGAAGATTGAGGATTGGGGTCTGAGTGTTGAGGTTTGAGTGATGAGAATTCATGTTTGTGGATAGAGATTTGAAGATTGCAGATTGAGTATTGAGTATTGAAAACTGTGAATTGATCATATTCTATTGAGGATTGAGTATTGGCAACTGATTGTTGAGGACTGAGGGCTGAAGATTGAGGATTCAGGGTTCAGGATTCGGGATTGAGGTTTGAGGACTGAGGATTGAGGATGGAGGATTGAAGAGAGAGGACTGACTGTTGAGGATTTAGTGTTGAGAATTGATGATTGAAGATTGAGATTTGATTATTGAATATTGTGGATTGAGTATTGAACCATGAGAATACAGGATATTCTATTGAGTATTGAGATTTGAGGATTGATGGTTGAGTATAGAGGATTGATGGTTGAGAGTTGTGCGTTGATTATTGAGGATTGAGGATTGAGGATTGAGGATTGATTATTGAGGATTGAAGATTGAGTATTGATGATTGAAGATTGAGGATTGAGAATTGAGGGTTGAGGTTTGAGGACGAGGACTGACGGTTGAGGATTGAGGTTTGAGGATTGAGGATTGAGGATTGAGGATTGAGGATTGAGGATTGATGATCGAGGATTGAGGTTTGAATATTGAGGATTGGGTATTGAGGATTGAAGAATGAAGATAGAGGATTGAGGATTGAGGATTGAGGATTGAAGATTGATTATTGAGGATTGAAGATTGACGATTGGGGATGGAGGATTGAGGATTGAGATTGAGGATTGAGGATTGAGGATTGAGGCTTGAGGTTTGAGGATTGAGGATTGAAGATTGAGTAATGAGGATTGAAGGTTGAGGATTGAATATTGAGGATTGGGGACTGAGTGTTGAGGGTTGAGTGATGAGGATTTATGTTTGCGGATAGAGATTTGAAGATTGCAGATTGAGTATTGAGTATTGAAAACTGTGAATTGATGATATTCTATTGAGGATTGAGGATTTACAACTGATTGTTGAGGACTGAGGGCTGAAGATTGAGGATTCATGGTTGAGGATTCAGGATTGAGGTTTGAGGACAGAGGATTGAGGATTGAGGATTGAGGATTGAGGATTGAGGATTGAGGACTGAGGATTGAAGATTGAAGATTGAGGATTGGGTATTGAGGATTGAACGTTGAGGATTGAGGATTGAGGATTGAGGATTGAGGATTTAGGATTGAAAGTTGAATATTGATGAATGAAGATTGAGGATTGTGGATTGAGGGTTGTGGGTTGAGGACGAGGACTGAGGGTTGAGTATTGATGCCTGAGGTCTGAGGATTGAGGATTGAGGATAGCGAGTTGAGGATTGAGGATTGATGATTGAGGATTGGGTATTGAGGATTGAAGAATGAGGATTGAGGATTGAGTATTGAGGATTGAGGGTTGAAGATTGAGTATTGAGTATTGAAGATTGAGGATTGAGGATTGAAGGTTGAGTGTTGAGGATTGAAGATTGAGGATTGAGGATTGAGGATTGAGGATTGAGGATTGAAGGTTGAGGATTGAGGATTGAGGTTTGAGGATTGAGGATTGAGAATTGAGGATTGAGGATTGAAGGTTGAGGATTGAGGATTGAGGATTGAGGATTGAGGATTGAAGATTGAATATTGATGATTGAAGATCGAGGATTGAGGATTGAGGGTTGTGGGTTGAGGACGAGGACTGAGGGTTGAGTATTGATGCTTGAGGTCTGAGGGTTGAGGATTGAGGATAGCGAATTGAGGATTGAGGATTGAAGATTGAGGATTGGGTATTGAGGATTGAAGAATGAGGATTGAGAATTGAAGATTGAGTATTGAGTATTGAAGAATGAGGATTGAGGATTGAAGATTGAGTGTTGAGGATTGAAGATTGAGGATTGAGGGTTGAGGATTGAGGATTGAGGATTGAAGGTTGAGGATTGAGGATTGAGGATTGAGGATTGAGGATTGAGGACTGAGGATTGAGGATTGAAGGTTGAGAATAGAGGATTGAGGATAGAGGATTGAGGATTGAGGATTGAGGATTGAAGATTGAATATTGATGATTGAAGATCGAGGATTGAGGATTGAGGGTTGTGGATTGAGGACGAGGACTGAGGGTTGAAAATTGATGTTTGAGGTCTGAGGACTGAGGATTGAGGACTGAGAATTGAGGATTGAGGATTGAGGATTGAAGATTGAGGATTGGGTGTTGAGGATTGAAGAATGAGGATTGCGGATTGAGGATTGGGGATTGAGGATTGAAGATTGAGTATTGAGGATTGAAGATTGAGGATTGAGGTCTGAGGATTGAGGATTGAGGATTGAGAATTGAGGATTGAGGATTGAGGATTGAAGATTGAGGATTGGGTATTGAGGATTGGGTATTGAGGATTGAAGGACGAGGATTGAGGATTGAGGATTGAGGATTGAGGATTGAGGATTGAAGATTGAGTATTGATGATTGAAGATTGAGGATTGAGAATTGAGGGTTGAGGTTTGAGGACGAGGACTGACGGTTGAGGATTGAGGTTTGAGGATTGAGGATTGAGGATTTAGGATTGAGGATTGAGGATTGATGATCGAGGATTGAGGTTTGAATATTGAGGATTGGGTATTGAGGATTGAAGAATGAAGATAGAGGATTGAGGATTGAGGATTGAGGATTGAAGATTGAGTATTGAGGATTGAAGATTGACGATTGGGGATGGAGGATTGAGGATTGAGACTGAGGATTGAGGATTGAGGATTGAAGGTTGAGGATTGAATATTGAGGATTGAAGGTTGAGGATTGAATATTGAGGATTGGGGACTGAGTGTTGAGGGTTGAGTGATGAGGATTGATGTTTGCGGATAGAGATTTGAAGATTGCAGATTGAGTATTGAGTATTGAAAACTGTGAATCGATGATATTCTATTGAGGATTGAGGATTGACAACCGATTGTTGAGGACTGAGGGATGAAGATTGAGGATTCATGGTTGAGGATTCAGGATTGAAGTTTGAGGACAGAGGATTGAGGATTGAGGATTGAGGATTGAGGACTGAGGATTGAAGATTGAAGATTGAGGATTGGGTATTGAGGATTGAACGTTGAGGATTGAGGATTGAGGATTGAGGATTGAGGATTTAGGATTGAAAGTTGAATATTGATGAATGAAGATTGAGGATTGTGGATTGAGGGTTGTGGGTTGAGGACGAGGACTGAGGGTTGAGTATTGATGCTTGAGGTCTGAGGATTGAGGATTGAGGATAGCGAATTGAGGATTGAGGATTGATGATTGAGGATTGGGTATTGAGGATTGAAGAATGAGGATTGAGGATTGAGTATTGAGGATTGAGGGTTGAAGATTGAGTATTGAGTATTGAAGATTGAGGATTGAGGATTGAAGATTGAGTGTTGAGGATTGAAGATTGAGGATTGAGGATTGAGGATTGAGGATTGAGGATTGAAGGTTGAGGATTGAGGATTGAGGATTGAGGTTTGAGGATTGAGAATTGAGGATTGAGGATTGAGGATTGAGGATTGAAAACTGTGAATGGAGGATATTCTATTGAGGATTGAGGATTGACAACTGATTGTTGAGGACTGAGTGCTGAAGATTGATGATTCAGGAAGGAGGATTCAGAATAGAGGTTTGAGGACCGAGGATTGAGGATTGAAGATTGAGTATTGAGGATTGAATATTGAAGATTGAGGATTGATGATTGAGGATTGAGGATGAGGGCTGAGGGTTGAGGATTGAGGTTTGAGGAGTAAGGACTGAGGATTGAGGAGTGAGAATTGAGGATTGGGTATTGAGGATTGAAGAATGAGGATTGAGGATTGAGGATTGAGGATTGGGGATTGAGGATTGAAGATTGCGTATTGAGGATAGAAGACTGACGATTGAGGATTGAGGATTGACGATTGAGGATTGAGGGTTGAGGATTGAAGATTGAGTATTGAGGATTGATTATTGAGGACTGAGGATTGAGGATTGAGGAATGTGGATTGAAGATTGAGGATTGGGGACTGAGTGTTGAGGTTTGAGTGATGAGAATTGATGTTTGTGGATAGAGATTTGAAGATTGCAGATTGAGTATTGAGTATTGAAAACTGTGAATTGATCATATTCTATTGAGGATTGAGTATTGGCAACTGATTGTTGAGGACTGAGGGCTGAAGATTGAGGATTCAGGGTTGAGGATTCGGGATTGAGGTTTGAGGACTGAGGATTGAGGATGGAGGATTGAAGAGAGAGGACTGAGTGTTGAGGATTTAGTGTTGAGAATTGATGATTGAAGATTGAGATTTGATTATTGAATATTGTGGATTGAGTATTGAACCATGAGAATACAGGATATTCTATTGAGTATTGAGATTTGAGGATTGATGGTTGAGTATAGAGGATTGATGGTTGAGAGTTGTGCGTTGATTATTGAGGATTGAGGATTGAGGATTGAGGATTGATTATTGAGGATTGAAGATTGAGTATTGATGATTGAAGATTGAGGATTGAGAATTGAGGGTTGAGGTTTGAGGACGAGGACTGACGGTTGAGGATTGAGGTTTGAGGATTGAGGATTGAGGATTGAGGATTGAGGATTGAGGATTGATGATCGAGGATTGAGGTTTGAATATTGAGGATTGGGTATTGAGGATTGAAGAATGAAGATAGAGGATTGAGGATTGAGGATTGAGGATTGAGGATGGAAGATTGAGTATTGAGGATTGAAGATTGACGATTGGGGATGGAGGATTGAGGATTGAGATTGAGGATTGAGGACTGAGGATTGAGGCTTGAGGTTTGAGGATTGAGGATTGAAGATTGAGTATTGAGGATTGAAGGTTGAGGATTGAATATTGAGGATTGGGGACTGAGTGTTGAGGGTTGAGTGATGAGGATTGATGTTTGCGGATAGAGGTTTGAAGATTGCAGATTGAGTATTGAGTATTGAAAACTGTGAATTGATGATATTCTATTGAGTATTGAGGATTGACAACTGATTGTTGAGGACTGAGGGCTGAAGATTGAGGATTCATGGTTGAGGATTCAGGATTGAGGTTTGAGGACAGAGGATTGAGGATTGAGGATTGAGGATTGAGGACTGAGGATTGAAGATTGAAGATTGAGGATTGGGTATTGAGGATTGAACGTTGAGGATTGAGGATTGAGGATTGAGGATTGAGGATTTAGGATTGAAAGTTGAATATTGATGAATGAAGATTGAGGATTGTGGATTGAGGGTTGTGGGTTGAGGACGAGGACTGAGGGTTGAGTATTGATGCTTGAGGTCTGAGGATTGAGGATTGAGGATAGCGAATTGAGGATTGAGGATTGATGATTGAGGATTGGGTATTGAGGATTGAAGAATGAGGATTGAGGATTGAGTATTGAGGATTGAGGGTTGAAGATCGAGTATTGAGTATTGAAGATTGAGGATTGAGGATTGAAGATTGAGTGTTGAGGATTGAAGATTGAGGATTGAGGATTGAGGATTGAGGATTGAGGATTGAAGGTTGAGGATTGAGGAGTGAGGATTGAGGATTGAGGATTGAGAATTGAGGATTGAGGATTGAAGGTTGAGGATTGAGGATTGAGGATTGAGGATTGAGGATTGAAGATTGAATATTGATGATTGAAGATCGAGGATTGAGGATTGAGGGTTGTGGGTTGAGGACGAGGACTGAGGGTTGAGTATTGATGCTTGAGGTCTGAGGGTTGAGGATTGAGGATAGCGAATTGAGGATTGAGGATTGAAGATTGAGGATTGGGTATTGAGGATTGAAGAATGAGGATTGAGAATTGAAGATTGAGTATTGAGTATTGAAGAATGAGGATTGAGGATTGAAGATTGAGTGTTGAGGATTGAAGGTTGAGGATTGAGGGTTGAGGATTGAGGATTGAGGATTGAAGGTTGAGGATTGAGGATTGAGGATTGAGGATTGAGGATTGAGGACTGAGGATTGAGGATTGAAGGTTGAGGATAGAGGATTGAGGATAGAGGATTGAGGATTGAGGATTGAGGATTGAAGATTGAATATTGATGATTGAAGATCGAGGATTGAGGATTGAGGGTTGTGGATTGAGGACGAGGACTGAGGGTTGAAAATTGATGTTTGAGGTCTGAGGACTGAGGATTGAGGACTGAGAATTGAGGATTGAGGATTGAGGATTGAAGATTGAGGATTGGGTGTTGAGGATTGAAGAATGAGGATTGCGGATTGAGGATTGGGGATTGAGGATTGAAGATTGAGTATTGAGGATTGAAGATTGAGGATTGAGGTCTGTGGATTGAGGATTGAGGATTGAGAATTGAGGATTGAGGATTGAGGATTGAAGATTGAGGATTGGGTATTGAGGATTGGGTATTGAGGATTGAAGGACGAGGATTGAGGATTGAGGATTGATGATTGAGGATTGCAGATTGAGTATTGAGGATTGAAGATTGAGGATTGAGGAGTGAGGATTGAGGATTGAAGATTGAAGATTGAGGATTGCGGATTGAGGATTGACGATTGAGGATTGAGTATTGAGGAGTGAGAATTGAGGATTGAGGACTGAAGATTGAGGATTGAGGATTGAAGATTGAGTATTGAGGATTGATTATTGAGGAGTGAGGATTGAGGATTGAGGAATGTGGATTGAAGATTGAGGATTGGGGACTGAGTGTTGAGGGTTGAGTGATGAGGATTGATGTTTGCGGATAGAGATTTGAAGATTGCAGATTGAGTATTGAGTATTGAAAACTGTGAATTGATGATATTCTATTGAGGATTGAGGATTGACAACTGATTGTTGAGGACTGAGGGCTGAAGATTGAAGATTCATGGTTGAGGATTCAGGATTGAGGTTTGAGGACAGAGGATTGAGGATTGAGGATTGAGGATTGAGGACTGAGGATTGAAGATTGAAGATTGAGGATTGGGTATTGAGGATTGAACGTTGAGGATTGAGGATTGAGGATTGAGGATTGAGGATTTAGGATTGAAAGTTGAATATTGATGAATGAAGATTGAGGATTGTGGATTGAGGGTTGTGGGTTGAGGACGAGGACTGAGGGTTGAGTATTGATGCTTGAGGTCTGAGGATTGAGGATTGAGGATAGCGAATTGGGGATTGAGGATTGATGATTGAGGATTGGGTATTGAGGATTGAAGAATGAGGATTGAGGATTGAGTATTGAGGATTGAGGGTTGAAGATTGAGTATTGAGTATTGAAGATTGAGGATTGAGGATTGAAGATTGAGTGTTGAGGATTGAAGATTGAGGATTGAGGATTGAGGATTGAGGATTGAGGGTTGAAGGTTGAGGATTGAGGATTGAGGATTGAGGATTGAGTATTGAGAATTGAGGATTGAGGATTGAGAATTGAGGATTGAAAACTGTGAATGGAGGATATTCTATTGAGGATTGAGGATTGACAACTGATTGTTGAGGACTGAGTGCTGAAGATTGATGATTCAGGAAGGAGGATTCAGAATAGAGGTTTGAGGACCGAGGATTGAGGATTGAAGATTGAGTATTGAGGATTGAATATTGAAGATTGAGGATTGATGATTGAGGATTGAGGATGAGGGCTGAGGGTTGAGGATTGAGGTTTGAGGACTAAGGACTGAGGATTGAGGAGTGAGAATTGAGGATTGGGTATTGAGGATTGAAGAATGAGGATTGAGGATTGAGGATTGGGGATTGAGGATTGAAGATTGGGTATTGAGGATAGAAGACTGACGATTGAGGATTGAGGATTGACGATTGAGGATTGAGGGTTGAGGATTGAAGATTGAGTATTGAGGATTGATTATTGAGGACTGAGGATTGAGGATTGAGGAATGTGGATTGAAGATTGAGGATTGGGGTCTGAGTGTTGAGGTTTGAGTGATGAGAATTCATGTTTGTGGATAGAGATTTGAAGATTGCAGATTGAGTATTGAGTATTGAAAACTGTGAATTGATCATATTCTATTGAGGATTGAGTATTGGCAACTGATTGTTGAGGACTGAGGGCTGAAGATTGAGGATTCAGGGTTCAGGATTCGGGATTGAGGTTTGAGGACTGAGGATTGAGGATGGAGGATTGAAGAGAGAGGACTGACTGTTGAGGATTTAGTGTTGAGAATTGATGATTGAAGATTGAGATTTGATTATTGAATATTGTGGATTGAGTATTGAACCATGAGAATACAGGATATTCTATTGAGTATTGAGATTTGAGGATTGATGGTTGAGTATAGAGGATTGATGGTTGAGAGTTGTGCGTTGATTATTGAGGATTGAGGATTGAGGATTGAGGATTGATTATTGAGGATTGAAGATTGAGTATTGATGATTGAAGATTGAGGATTGAGAATTGAGGGTTGAGGTTTGAGGACGAGGACTGACGGTTGAGGATTGAGGTTTGAGGATTGAGGATTGAGGATTGAGGATTGAGGATTGAGGATTGATGATCGAGGATTGAGGTTTGAATATTGAGGATTGGGTATTGAGGATTGAAGAATGAAGATAGAGGATTGAGGATTGAGGATTGAGGATTGAAGATTGATTATTGAGGATTGAAGATTGACGATTGGGGATGGAGGATTGAGGATTGAGATTGAGGATTGAGGATTGAGGATTGAGGCTTGAGGTTTGAGGATTGAGGATTGAAGATTGAGTAATGAGGATTGAAGGTTGAGGATTGAATATTGAGGATTGGGGACTGAGTGTTGAGGGTTGAGTGATGAGGATTGATGTTTGCGGATAGAGATTTGAAGATTGCAGATTGAGTATTGAGTATTGAAAACTGTGAATTGATGATATTCTATTGAGGATTGAGGATTTACAACTGATTGTTGAGGACTGAGGGCTGAAGATTGAGGATTCATGGTTGAGGATTCAGGATTGAGGTTTGAGGACAGAGGATTGAGGATTGAGGATTGAGGATTGAGGATTGAGGATTGAGGACTGAGGATTGAAGATTGAAGATTGAGGATTGGGTATTGAGGATTGAACGTTGAGGATTGAGGATTGAGGATTGAGGATTGAGGATTTAGGATTGAAAGTTGAATATTGATGAATGAAGATTGAGGATTGTGGATTGAGGGTTGTGGGTTGAGGACGAGGACTGAGGGTTGAGTATTGATGCCTGAGGTCTGAGGATTGAGGATTGAGGATAGCGAGTTGAGGATTGAGGATTGATGATTGAGGATTGGGTATTGAGGATTGAAGAATGAGGATTGAGGATTGAGTATTGAGGATTGAGGGTTGAAGATTGAGTATTGAGTATTGAAGATTGAGGATTGAGGATTGAAGGTTGAGTGTTGAGGATTGAAGATTGAGGATTGAGGATTGAGGATTGAGGATTGAGGATTGAAGGTTGAGGATTGAGGATTGAGGATTGAGGATTGAGGATTGAGAATTGAGGATTGAGGATTGAAGGTTGAGGATTGAGGATTGAGGATTGAGGATTGAGGATTGAAGATTGAATATTGATGATTGAAGATCGAGGATTGAGGATTGAGGGTTGTGGGTTGAGGACGAGGACTGAGGGTTGAGTATTGATGCTTGAGGTCTGAGGGTTGAGGATTGAGGATAGCGAATTGAGGATTGAGGATTGAAGATTGAGGATTGGGTATTGAGGATTGAAGAATGAGGATTGAGAATTGAAGATTGAGTATTGAGTATTGAAGAATGAGGATTGAGGATTGAAGATTGAGTGTTGAGGATTGAAGATTGAGGATTGAGGGTTGAGGATTGAGGATTGAGGATTGAAGGTTGAGGATTGAGGATTGAGGATTGAGGATTGAGGATTGAGGACTGAGGATTGAGGATTGAAGGTTGAGAATAGAGGATTGAGGATAGAGGATTGAGGATTGAGGATTGAGGATTGAAGATTGAATATTGATGATTGAAGATCGAGGATTGAGGATTGAGGGTTGTGGATTGAGGACGAGGACTGAGGGTTGAAAATTGATGTTTGAGGTCTGAGGACTGAGGATTGAGGACTGAGAATTGAGGATTGAGGATTGAGGATTGAAGATTGAGGATTGGGTGTTGAGGATTGAAGAATGAGGATTGCGGATTGAGGATTGGGGATTGAGGATTGAAGATTGAGTATTGAGGATTGAAGATTGAGGATTGAGGTCTGAGGATTGAGGATTGAGGATTGAGAATTGAGGATTGAGGATTGAGGATTGAAGATTGAGGATTGGGTATTGAGGATTGGGTATTGAGGATTGAAGGACGAGGATTGAGGATTGAGGATTGAGGATTGAGGATTGCAGATTGAGTATTGAGGATTGAAGATTGAGGATTGAGGAGTGAGGATTGAGGATTGAAGATTGAAGATTGAGGATTGCGGATTGAGGATTGACGATTGAGGATTGAGCATTGAGGAGTGAGAATTGAGGATTGAGGATTGAAGATTGAGGATTGAGGATTGAAGATTGAGTATTGATGATTGAAGATTAAGGATTGAAGAATGAGGACTGAGGATTGAGGATTGAGGATTGAGGTTTGAGGATTGAGGATTGAGGATTTAGGATTGAGGATTGAGGATTGATGATCGAGGATTGAGGTTTGAATATTGAGGATTGGGTATTGAGGATTGAAGAATGAAGATAGAGGATTGAGGATTGAGGATTGAGGATTGAAGATTGAGTATTGAGGATTGAAGATTGACGATTGGGGATGGAGGATTGAGGATTGAGATTGAGGATTGAGGATTGAGGATTGAAGGTTGAGGATTGAATATTGAGGATTGGGGACTGAGTGTTGAGGGTTGAGTGATGAGGATTGATGTTTGCGGATAGAGATTTGAAGATTGCAGATTGAGTATTGAGTATTGAAAACTGTGAATTCATGATATTCTATTGAGGATTGAGGATTGACAACTGATTGTTGAGGACTGAGGGCTGAAGATTGAGGATTCATGGTTGAGGATTCAGGATTGAGGTTTGAGGACAGAGGATTGAGGATTGAGGATTGAGGATTGCGGACTGAGGATTGAAGATTGAAGATTGAGGATTGGGTATTGAGGATTGAACGTTGAGGATTGAGGATTGAGGATTGAGGATTGAGGATTTAGGATTGAAAGTTGAATATTGATGAATGAAGATTGAGGATTGTGGATTGAGGGTTGTGGGTTGAGGACGAGGACTGAGGGTTGAGTATTGATGCTTGAGGTCTGAGGATTGAGGATTGAGGATAGCGAATTGGGGATTGAGGATTGATGATTGAGGATTGGGTATTGAGGATTGAAGAATGAGGATTGAGGATTGAGTATTGAGGATTGAGGGTTGAAGATTGAGTATTGAGTATTGAAGATTGAGGATTGAGGATTGAGGATTGAGGATTGAGGATTGAAGATTGAATATTGATGATTGAAGATCGAGGATTGAGGATTGAGGATTGAGGATTGAGGATTGAGGACTGAGGATTGAGGATTGAAGGTTGAGGATAGAGGATTGAGGATAGAGGATTGAGGATTGAGGATTGAGGATTGAAGATTGAATATTGATGATTCAAGATCGAGGATTGAGGATTGAGGGTTGTGGATTGAGGACAAGGACTGAGGGTTGAATATTGATGTTTGAGGTCTGAGGACTGAGGATTGAGGATTGAGAATTGAGGATTGAGGATTGAGGATTGAAGATTGAGGATTGGGTGTTGAGGATTGAAGAATGAGGATTGCGGATTGAGGATTGGGTGTTGAGGATTGAAGAATGAGGATTGCGGATTGAGGATTGGGGATTGAGGATTGAAGATTGAGTATTGAGGATTGAAGATTGAGGATTGAGGTCTGTGGATTGAGGATTGAGGATTGAAGAATGAGGATTGAGGATTGAGTATTGAGGATTGAGGGTTGAAGATTGAGTATTGAGTATTGAAGATTGAGGATTGAGGATTGAAGGTTGAGTGTTGAGGATTGAAGATTGAGGATTGAGGATTGAGGATTGAGGATTGAGGATTGAAGGTTGAGGATTGAGGATTGAGGATTGAGGATTGAGGATTGAGAATTGAGGATTGAGGATTGAAGGTTGAGGATTGAGGATTGAGGATTGAGGATTGAGGATTGAAGATTGAATATTGATGATTGAAGATCGAGGATTGAGGATTGAGGGTTGTGGGTTGAGGACGAGGACTGAGGGTTGAGTATTGATGCTTGAGGTCTGAGGGTTGAGGATTGAGGATAGCGAATTGAGGATTGAGGATTGAAGATTGAGGATTGGGTATTGAGGATTGAAGAATGAGGATTGAGAATTGAAGATTGAGTATTGAGTATTGAAGAATGAGGATTGAGGATTGAAGATTGAGTGTTGAGGATTGAAGATTGAGGATTGAGGGTTGAGGATTGAGGATTGAGGATTGAAGGTTGAGGATTGAGGATTGAGGATTGAGGATTGAGGATTGAGGACTGAGGATTGAGGATTGAAGGTTGAGAATAGAGGATTGAGGATAGAGGATTGAGGATTGAGGATTGAGGATTGAAGATTGAATATTGATGATTGAAGATCGAGGATTGAGGATTGAGGGTTGTGGATTGAGGACGAGGACTGAGGGTTGAAAATTGATGTTTGAGGTCTGAGGACTGAGGATTGAGGACTGAGAATTGAGGATTGAGGATTGAGGATTGAAGATTGAGGATTGGGTGTTGAGGATTGAAGAATGAGGATTGCGGATTGAGGATTGGGGATTGAGGATTGAAGATTGAGTATTGAGGATTGAAGATTGAGGATTGAGGTCTGAGGATTGAGGATTGAGGATTGAGAATTGAGGATTGAGGATTGAGGATTGAAGATTGAGGATTGGGTATTGAGGATTGGGTATTGAGGATTGAAGGACGAGGATTGAGGATTGAGGATTGAGGATTGAGGATTGCAGATTGAGTATTGAGTATTGAAAACTGTGAATTGATGATATTCTATTGAGGATCGAGGATTGACAACTGATTGTTCAGGACTGATGGCTGAATGTTGAGGATTCAGGATTGAGGATTCGGGATTGAGGTTTGAGGACTGAGGATTGAGGATTGAGGATTGAAGATTGAGGATTGAGGATTGAGGATTGAGGATTGAGGATTGAAGATTGAGGATTGAAGTTTGAGGATTGAGAATTGAGAATTGAGGATGAGGACTGAGGGCTGAGGATTGAGGTTCGAGGAATGAGGATTGAGGATTGAGGATTGAGGATTGAGGATTGAGGATTGAGTATTGAAGATTGAGGACTGATGACTGAGGATTGAGGATTGAGGATTGATGATTGAGGATTGAGGATTGAGGATTGAAGATTGAGTATGGAGGATTGAAGATTGAGGATTGACGCTTGAGGATAGAGGATTGAGGATGGAGGATTGAAGAGAGAGGACCGAGTGTTGAGGATTGAGTGTTGAGAATTGATGTTTGAGGATTGAGATTTGATTATTGAAATTGTGGATTGAGTATTGAACCATGAGAATTCAGGATATTCTATTGAGTATTGAGATTTGAGGATTGATGGTTGAGTATGGAGGATTGATGGTTGAGGGTTGTGCGTTGATTATTGAGGATTGAGGATTGAAGATTGAGGATTGATTAGTGAGGATTGAAGATTGAGTATTGATGATTGAAGATTGAGGATTAAGCATTGAGGGTTGAGGGTTGAGGATTGATGATTGAGGATTGAGGATTGAGAATTGAGGATTGATAATTGAAGATTGAGTATCGCGGATTGAAGATTAGGTATTGAGGATTGAGGATTGAGGATTGACGCTTGAGGATTGAGTATTGAGGATTGAAGACTGAGGATTGAGGATTGAGAATTGTGGATTGAGGATTGAGGATTGACGCTTGAGGATTGAGTATTGAGGATTGAAGATTGAGGATTGAGGATTGAGAATTGTGGATTGAGGATTGAGGATTGAAGATTGAGGATTGGGTATTGAGGATTGAAGAATGAGGATTGAGGATTGAAGATTGAGTATTAAGCATTGAAGATTGAGGATTGAGGATTGAGGATTGAGGATTGAAGATTGAGGATTGGGTGTTGAGGATTGAAGAATGAGGATTGCGGATTGAGGATTGGGGATTGAGGATTGAAGATTGAGTATTGAGGATTGAAGATTGAGGATTGAGGTCTGTGGATTGAGGATTGAGGATTGAGGATAGAGGATTGAGAATTGAGGATTGAAGGTTGAGTAATGTGGATTGAAGATTGAGGGCTGAGGATTGAGGATTGAAGATTGAGGATTTGGGACTGACGATTGAAGATTGAGGATCGAGGATTGAGGATTGAGGATTGAGGATTGAGGATCGAGGATTGAAGATTGAGTATTGAGGACTGAGGATTGAGGATTGAGGATTGAGGATTGAAGATTGAGGATTGAGGATTGAGGATTGAGGATTGAGTATTGAGGATTGTGTATTGCGGATTGAACATTGAGGGTTAAGGATTGAGGATTGAGGATTGAGGATTGAGGATTGAGGATTGAAGATTGAATATTGATGATTGAAGATTGAGGATTGATGATTGAGGATTGTGGATTGAGGACAAGGACTGAGGGTCGTGTATTGATGTTTGAGGTCTGAGGATTGAGGATTGAGGATTGAGAATTGTGGATTGGGTATTGAGGATTGAAGAATGAGGATTGAGGATTGAGGATTAAGGATTGAGGATTGAGTATTGAGGATTGAAGATTGATTATTGATGATTGAATATTGAGGATTGAGGATTCATAGTTGAGGATTGAGTACGAGGACTGACGGTTGAGGATTGAGGTATGAGGATTGAGGATTGAGGACGAGAACCGACGGTTGAGGATTGAGTATTGATGATTGAAGATTGAGGATGGAGGATTGAGGGTTGAGAATTGAGGACGAGGACCGACGGTTGAGGATTGAAGATTGAGGATTGAGGATTGAGGATTGAAGATTGAGGATTGAGGATTGAGGATTGAGGATTGAGGATTGAAGATTGAGGATTGAAGTTTGAGGATTGAGAATTGAGAATTGAGGATGAGGACTGAGGGCTGAGGATTGAGGTTTGAGGAATGAGGATTGAGGATTGAGGATTGAGGATTGAGGATTGAGGATTGAGTATTGAAGATTGAGGACTGATGACTGAGGATTGAGGAATGAGGATTGATGATTGAGGATTGAGGAGTGAAGATTGAGTATGGAGGATTGAAGATTGAGGATTGACGCTTGAGGATAGAGGATTGAGGATGGAGGATTGAAGAGAGAGGACCGAGTGTTGAGGATTGAGTGTTGAGAATTGATGTTTGAGGATTGAGATTTGATTATTGAAATTGTGGATTGAGTATTGAACCATGAGAATTCAGGATATTCTATTGAGTATTGAGATTTGAGGATTGATGGTTGAGTATGGAGGATTGATGGTTGAGGGTTGTGCGTTGATTATTGAGGATTGAGGATTGAAGATTGAGGATTGATTAGTGAGGATTGAAGATTGAGTATTGATGATTGAAGATTGAGGATTAAGGATTGAGGGTTGAGGGTTGAGGATTGATGATTGTGGATTGAGGATTGAGAATTGAGGATTGATGATTGAAGATTGAGTATCGCGGATTGAAGATTAGGTATTGAGGACTGAGGATTGAGGATTGAGGATTGAGGATTGAGGATTGAGGATTGAGTACTGAGAATTGAGGACTGATGATTGAAGATTGAGTATTGAGGATTGAAGATTGAGGATTGAGGATTGAGGATTGAAGATTGAGGACTGAGTGTTGAGGGTTGAGTGACGAGGATTGATGTTTGTGGATTGAGATTTGAAGATTGAAGAATGGGGATTGAGTATTGAAAACTGTGAATTGAGGATATTCTATTGAGGATTCAGGATTGACAATTGATTGTTGAGGACTGAGGGCTGAAGATTGAGGATTCAGGATTGAGGATTCGGGATTGAGGTTTGAGGACTGAGGATTGAGGGTTGAGGATTGAGGATTGAGGATTGACGCTTGAGGATTGAGCATTGAGGATTGAAGATTGAGGATTGAGGATTGAGAATTGTGGATTGAGGATTGAGGATTGACGCTTGAGGATTGAGTATTGAGGATTGAAGATTGAGGATTGAGGATTGAGGATTGAGGATTGAAGATTGAGGATTGGGTGTTGAGGATTGAAGAATGAGGATTGCGGATTGAGGATTGGGGATTGAGGATTGAAGATTGAGTATTGAGGATTGAAGATTGAGGATTGAGGTCTGAGGATTGAGGATTGAGGATTGAGAATTGAGGATTGAGGATTGAGGATTGAAGATTGAGGATTGGGTATTGAGGATTGGGTATTGAGGATTGAAGGACGAGGATTGAGGATTGAGGATTGAGGATTGAGGATTGCAGATTGAGTATTGAGTATTGAAAACTGTGAATTGATGATATTCTATTGAGGATCGAGGATTGACAACTGATTGTTCAGGACTGATGGCTGAATGTTGAGGATTCAGGATTGAGGATTCGGGATTGAGGTTTGAGGACTGAGGATTGAGGATTGAGGATTGAAGATTGAGGATTGAGGATTGAGGATTGAGGATTGAGGATTGAAGATTGAGGATTGAAGTTTGAGGATTGAGAATTGAGAATTGAGGATGAGGACTGAGGGCTGAGGATTGAGGTTCGAGGAATGAGGATTGAGGATTGAGGATTGAGGATTGAGGATTGAGGATTGAGTATTGAAGATTGAGGACTGATGACTGAGGATTGAGGATTGAGGATTGATGATTGAGGATTGAGGATTGAGGATTGAAGATTGAGTATGGAGGATTGAAGATTGAGGATTGACGCTTGAGGATAGAGGATTGAGGATGGAGGATTGAAGAGAGAGGACCGAGTGTTGAGGATTGAGTGTTGAGAATTGATGTTTGAGGATTGAGATTTGATTATTGAAATTGTGGATTGAGTATTGAACCATGAGAATTCAGGATATTCTATTGAGTATTGAGATTTGAGGATTGATGGTTGAGTATGGAGGATTGATGGTTGAGGGTTGTGCGTTGATTATTGAGGATTGAGGATTGAAGATTGAGGATTGATTAGTGAGGATTGAAGATTGAGTATTGATGATTGAAGATTGAGGATTAAGCATTGAGGGTTGAGGGTTGAGGATTGATGATTGAGGATTGAGGATTGAGAATTGAGGATTGATAATTGAAGATTGAGTATCGCGGATTGAAGATTAGGTATTGAGGATTGAGGATTGAGGATTGACGCTTGAGGATTGAGTATTGAGGATTGAAGACTGAGGATTGAGGATTGAGAATTGTGGATTGAGGATTGAGGATTGACGCTTGAGGATTGAGTATTGAGGATTGAAGATTGAGGATTGAGGATTGAGAATTGTGGATTGAGGATTGAGGATTGAAGATTGAGGATTGGGTATTGAGGATTGAAGAATGAGGATTGAGGATTGAAGATTGAGTATTAAGCATTGAAGATTGAGGATTGAGGATTGAGGATTGAGGATTGAAGATTGAGGATTGGGTGTTGAGGATTGAAGAATGAGGATTGCGGATTGAGGATTGGGGATTGAGGATTGAAGATTGAGTATTGAGGATTGAAGATTGAGGATTGAGGTCTGTGGATTGAGGATTGAGGATTGAGGATAGAGGATTGAGAATTGAGGATTGAAGGTTGAGTAATGTGGATTGAAGATTGAGGGCTGAGGATTGAGGATTGAAGATTGAGGATTTGGGACTGACGATTGAAGATTGAGGATCGAGGATTGAGGATTGAGGATTGAGGATTGAGGATCGAGGATTGAAGATTGAGTATTGAGGACTGAGGATTGAGGATTGAGGATTGAGGATTGAAGATTGAGGATTGAGGATTGAGGATTGAGGATTGAGTATTGAGGATTGTGTATTGCGGATTGAACATTGAGGGTTAAGGATTGAGGATTGAGGATTGAGGATTGAGGATTGAGGATTGAAGATTGAATATTGATGATTGAAGATTGAGGATTGATGATTGAGGATTGTGGATTGAGGACAAGGACTGAGGGTCGTGTATTGATGTTTGAGGTCTGAGGATTGAGGATTGAGGATTGAGAATTGTGGATTGGGTATTGAGGATTGAAGAATGAGGATTGAGGATTGAGGATTAAGGATTGAGGATTGAGTATTGAGGATTGAAGATTGATTATTGATGATTGAATATTGAGGATTGAGGATTCATAGTTGAGGATTGAGTACGAGGACTGACGGTTGAGGATTGAGGTATGAGGATTGAGGATTGAGGACGAGAACCGACGGTTGAGGATTGAGTATTGATGATTGAAGATTGAGGATGGAGGATTGAGGGTTGAGAATTGAGGACGAGGACCGACGGTTGAGGATTGAAGATTGAGGATTGAGGATTGAGGATTGAAGATTGAGGATTGAGGATTGAGGATTGAGGATTGAGGATTGAAGATTGAGGATTGAAGTTTGAGGATTGAGAATTGAGAATTGAGGATGAGGACTGAGGGCTGAGGATTGAGGTTTGAGGAATGAGGATTGAGGATTGAGGATTGAGGATTGAGGATTGAGGATTGAGTATTGAAGATTGAGGACTGATGACTGAGGATTGAGGAATGAGGATTGATGATTGAGGATTGAGGAGTGAAGATTGAGTATGGAGGATTGAAGATTGAGGATTGACGCTTGAGGATAGAGGATTGAGGATGGAGGATTGAAGAGAGAGGACCGAGTGTTGAGGATTGAGTGTTGAGAATTGATGTTTGAGGATTGAGATTTGATTATTGAAATTGTGGATTGAGTATTGAACCATGAGAATTCAGGATATTCTATTGAGTATTGAGATTTGAGGATTGATGGTTGAGTATGGAGGATTGATGGTTGAGGGTTGTGCGTTGATTATTGAGGATTGAGGATTGAAGATTGAGGATTGATTAGTGAGGATTGAAGATTGAGTATTGATGATTGAAGATTGAGGATTAAGGATTGAGGGTTGAGGGTTGAGGATTGATGATTGTGGATTGAGGATTGAGAATTGAGGATTGATGATTGAAGATTGAGTATCGCGGATTGAAGATTAGGTATTGAGGACTGAGGATTGAGGATTGAGGATTGAGGATTGAGGATTGAGGATTGAGTACTGAGAATTGAGGACTGATGATTGAAGATTGAGTATTGAGGATTGAAGATTGAGGATTGAGGATTGAGGATTGAAGATTGAGGACTGAGTGTTGAGGGTTGAGTGACGAGGATTGATGTTTGTGGATTGAGATTTGAAGATTGAAGAATGGGGATTGAGTATTGAAAACTGTGAATTGAGGATATTCTATTGAGGATTCAGGATTGACAATTGATTGTTGAGGACTGAGGGCTGAAGATTGAGGATTCAGGATTGAGGATTCGGGATTGAGGTTTGAGGACTGAGGATTGAGGGTTGAGGATTGAGGATTGAGGATTGACGCTTGAGGATTGAGCATTGAGGATTGAAGATTGAGGATTGAGGATTGAGAATTGTGGATTGAGGATTGAGGATTGACGCTTGAGGATTGAGTATTGAGGATTGAAGATTGAGGATTGAGGATTGAGAATTGTGGATTGAGGATTGAGGATTGAAGATTGAGGATTGGGTATTGAGGATTGAAGAATGAGGATTGAGGATTGAGGATTGAGAATTGAGGATTGAAGATTGAGTAGTGAGGATTGATGATTGAGGGCTGAGGATTGAGGATTGAAGATTGAGGATTTGGGACTGTGGATTGAAGATTGAGGATCGAGGACTGAGGATTGAGGATTGAGGATTGAGGATTGAGGATCGAGGATTGAAGATTGAGTATTGAGGACTGAGGATTGAGAATTGAAGATTGATGATTGAAGATTGAGTATTAAGCATTGAAGATTGAGGATTGAGGATTGAAGATTGAGGATTGACGATGAGGGCTGAGGGTTGAGGATTGAGGTTTGAGGACTGAGGACTGGGGATTGAGGATTGAGAATTGAGGATTGAGGATTGAGGATTGAAGATTGAAGATTGAGTAATGGGTATTGAGGATTGAAGAATGAGGATTGAAGATTGAGGATTGAGGATTGAGGATTGAGGATTGAGGATTGTATATTGATGATTGAAGATTGAGGATTGAGGATTGAGGGTTGTGGATTGAGGACGAGGACTGAGTGTTGAGTATTGATGTTTGAGGTCTGAGGATCGAGGATTGAGGATTGAGGATTGAAGATTGAGGATTTGGAGCTGAGGATTGAAGTTTGTGGATTGAGGATTGAGGATTGAGGATTGAACATTGAGGACTGAGTGTTGAGCGTTGGGTGATGAGAATTGATGTCTGTGGATAGAGATTTGAAGATTGCAGATTGAGTATTGTGTATTGGAAACTGTGAATTCTATTGAGGATTGAGGATTGACAACTGATTGTTGAGGACTGAGGGCTGAAGATTGAGGATTCAGTATTGAGGATTCAGGATTGAGGTTTGAGGACAGAGGATTGAGGATGAGGATTGAGGATTCGGGATTGAGGTTTGAGGACTGAGGATTGACGGTTGAGGATTGAGGATTGAGGATTGACGCTTGAGGATTGAGGGTTGAGGATGGAGGATTGAAGATGGAGGACTGAGTGTTGAGGATTGAGTGTTGAGAATTTATGTTTGAGTATTGAGATTTGATTATTGAATATTGTGGATTGAGTATTGAAACATGAGGATTCAGGATCTTCTATTGAGTATTGAGTATTGAGGATTGATGGTTGAGTATTGAGGTTTGAGTATTGAGAATTGAGGATTGATGCTTGAGTATTGAGGATTGAGGATTCAGGATAGAGGATTGAGTATTGAAGATTGAGGATTGATGATTGAGGTTTGAGGACTGGGGATTGAGGATTGAGGATTGAGGATTGAAGATACAGTATTGAGGATCGAATATTGATAATTGAGGATTGACGATTGAACATTGGGGACTGAGTTATGAGAGTTGAGTGATGAGAATTGATGATTGTGGATAGAGGTCGGAAGATTGCAGATTGAGTATTGAGTTTTGAAAACTGTGAATTGAGGATATTCTATTGAGGATTGAGGATTGACAACTGATTGTTGAGGACTGAGTGCTGAAGATTGAGGATTCAGGATTGAGGATTCAGAATAGAGGTTTGAGGACTGAGGATTGAGGAGTGAAGATTGAGTATTGAGGATTGAAGATTGGAGATTGAGGATTGATGATTGAGGATTGAGGATGAGGGCTGAGGGTTGAGGATTGAGGATTGAGGACTAAGGACTGAGGATTGAGGATTGAGAATTGAGGATTGAGGATTGAGGATTGAAGATTGAGGATTGGGTATTGAGGATTGAAGATTGGGTATTGAGGATTGAAGACTGACTATTGAGGATTGAGGATTGACGATTGAGGATTGAGGGTTGAGGATTGAAGATTGAGCATTGAATATTGAGGATTGGGGACTGAGTGTTGAGGGTTGAGTGATGAGGATTGATGTTTGCGGATAGAGATTTGAAGATTGCAGATTGAGTATTGAGTATTGAAAACTGTGAATTGATGATATTCTATTGAGGATTGAGGATTGACAACTGATTGTTGAGGACTGAGGGCTGAAGATTGAGGATTCATGGTTGAGGATTCAGGATTGAGGTTTGAGGACAGAGGATTGAGGATTGAGGATTGAGGATTGAGGACTGAGGATTGAAGATTGAAGATTGAGGATTGGGTATTGAGGATTGAACGTTGAGGATTGAGGATTGAGGATTGAGGATTGAGGATTTAGGATTGAAAGTTGAATATTGATGAATGAAGATTGAGGATTGTGGATTGAGGGTTGTGGGTTGAGGACGAGGACTGAGGGTTGAGTATTGATGCTTGAGGTCTGAGGATTGAGGATTGAGGATAGCGAATTGAGGATTGAGGATTGATGATTGAGGATTGGGTATTGAGGATCGAAGAATGAGGATTGAGGATTGAGTATTGAGGATTGAGGGTTGAAGATTGAGTATTGAGTATTGAAGATTGAGGATTGAGTATTGAAGATTGAGTGTTGAGGATTGAAGATTGAGGATTGAGGATTGAGGATTGAGGATTGAGGATTGAAGATTGAGGATTGAGGATTGAGGATTGAGGATTGAGGATTGAGGATTGAGGATTGAGGATTGAAGGTTGAGGATTGAGGATTGAGGATTGAGGATTGAGGATTGAAGATTGAATATTGATGATTGAAGATCGAGGATTGAGGATTGAGGATTGAGGATTGAGGATTGAGGACTGAGGATTGAGGATTGAAGGTTGAGGATAGAGGATTGAGGATAGAGGATTGAGGATTGAGGATTGAGGATTGAAGATTGAATATTGATGATTCAAGATCGAGGATTGAGGATTGAGGGTTGTGGATTGAGGACAAGGACTGAGGGTTGAATATTGATGTTTGAGGTCTGAGGACTGAGGATTGAGGATTGAGAATTGAGGATTGAGGATTGAGGATTGAAGATTGAGGATTGGGTGTTGAGGATTGAAGAATGAGGATTGCGGATTGAGGATTGGGTGTTGAGGATTGAAGAATGAGGATTGCGGATTGAGGATTGGGGATTGAGGATTGAAGATTGAGTATTGAGGATTGAAGATTGAGGATTGAGGTCTGTGGATTGAGGATTGAGGATTGAGAATTGAGGATTGAGGATTGGGGATTGAAGATTGAGGATTGGGTATTGAGGATTGGGTATTGAGGATTGAAGGATGAGGATTGAGGATTGAGGATTGAGGATTGATGATTGCAGATTGAGTATTGAGGATTGAAGATTGAGGATTGAGGAGTGAGGATTGAGGATTGAGGATTGAAGAGTGAGGATTGCGGATTGAAGATTGACGATTGAGGATTGAGTATTGAGGAGTGAGAATTGAGGATTGAGGATTGAAGATTGAGGATTGAGGATTGAAGATTGAGTATTGATGATTGAAGATTAAGGATTGAAGTATGAGGACTGAGGATTGAGGATTGAGGATTGAGGATCGTATGTTGAGGATTGTGGATTGAGGATTGAGGATTGAGGATTGAATATTGAGGATTGGGGACTGAGTGTTGAGTGTTGAGTGATGAGAATTGATGTTTGTGGATAGAGATTTGAAGATTGCAGATTGAGTATTGAGTATTGAAAACTGTGAATTGATGACATTCTATTGAGGATTGAGGTTTGACAACTGATTGTTGAGGACTGAGGGCTGAAGATTGAGGATTCAGCATTGATGATACGGGATTGAGGTTTGAGGACAGAGGATTGAGGATTGAGGATTGAGAATTGAGGATTGAGGATTGAGGATTGAAGATTTAGGATTGGGTATTGAGGATTGAGGAATGAGGATTGAGGATTGAGGATTGAGGATTGAGGATTGAAGATTGAGTATTGAGGATTGAAGACTGACGATTGAGGATTGAGGATTGAGGATTGAGTTTTGAGGATCGAGGATTGAAGATTGAGTTTTGAGGATTGAAGATTGAGGATTGAGGTTTGGGGACTGAGGATTGAGGGTTGAGGATTGAGGATTGAGGATTGAGGATTGAGGATTGATGATTGAGGATTGAGGATTGAACATTGAGGCTTGGGTATCGCGGATTGGATATTGAGGATTGAGGATTGAGGATTGAGTATTGAGGATTGAGGACTGAAGATTGTATATTGATGATTGAAGATTGAGGATTGAGGATTGAGGGTTGTGGATTGAGGACGACGAGTGAGGGTTGACTATTAATGCTTGAGGTCTGTGGACCGAGGATTGAGGATCGAGAATTGAGGATTGAGGATTGAGGATTGAAGATTGAGGATTTGGTATTGAGGATTGAGGATTGAGGATTGAGGATTGAGGTTTGAGGATTGGGGATTGAGGATTGAAGATTGTGGATTGGGTATTGCGGATTGAACATTGAGGGTTGAGGATTGAGGATTGAGGATTGAGGATTGAGGATTGAAGATTGAATATTGATGATTGAAGATTGAGGATTGAGGATTGAGGGTTGTGGATTGAGGACAACGACTGAGGGTTGTGAATTGATGTTTCAGGTCTGAGGATTGAGGATTGAGGATTGAGAATTGTGGATTGAGGATTGAGGATTGAAGATTGAGGATTGGGTATTGAGGATTGAAGAATGAGGATTGAGGATTGAGGATTGAAGGTTGAGGATTGAGGATTGAGGATTGAGGATTGAGGATTGAAGATTGAATATTGATGATTGAAGATCGAGGATTGAGGATTGAGGATTGAGGATTGAGGATTGAGGACTGAGGATTGAGGATTGAAGGTTGAGGATAGAGGATTGAGGATAGAGGATTGAGGATTGAGGATTGAGGATTGAAGATTGAATATTGATGATTCAAGATCGAGGATTGAGGATTGAGGGTTGTGGATTGAGGACAAGGACTGAGGGTTGAATATTGATGTTTGAGGTCTGAGGACTGAGGATTGAGGATTGAGAATTGAGGATTGAGGATTGAGGATTGAAGATTGAGGATTGGGTGTTGAGGATTGAAGAATGAGGATTGCGGATTGAGGATTGGGGATTGAGGATTGAAGATTGAGTATTGAGGATTGAAGATTGACGATTGAGGTCTGTGGATTGAGGATTAAGGATTGAGAATTGAGGATTGAGGATTGAGGATTGAAGATTGAGGATTGGGTATTGAGGATTGGGTATTGAGGATTGGGTATTGAGGATTGAAGGTTGAGGATTGAGGATTGAGGATTGAGGATTGAGGATTGAGGACTGAGGATTGAGGATTGAAGGTTGAGGATAGAGGATTGAGGATGGAGGATTGAGGATTGAGGATTGAGGATTGAGGATTGAAGATTGAATATTGATGATTGAAGATCGAGGATTGAGGATTGAGGGTTGTGGATTGAGGACGAGGACTGAGGGTTGAATATTGATGTTTGAGGTCTGAGGACTGAGGATTGAGGACTGAGAATTGAGGATTGAGGATTGAGGATTGAAGATTGAGGATTGGGTGTTGAGGATTGAAGAATGAGGATTGAGGATTGAAGATTTAGGATTGGGTATTGAGGATTGAGGAATGAGGATTGAGGATTGAGGATTGAGGATTGAGGATTGAAGATTGAGTATTGAGGATTGAAGACTGACGATTGAGGATTGAGGATTGAGGATTGAGTTTTGAGGATCGAGGATTGAAGATTGAGTTTTGAGGATTGAAGATTGAGGATTGAGGTTTGGGGACTGAGGATTGAGGGTTGAGGATTGAGGATTGAGGATTGAGGATTGAGGATTGATGATTGAGGATTGAGGATTGAACAATGAGGATTGGGTATCGCGGATTGGATATTGAGGATTGAGGATTGAGGATTGAGTATTGAGGATTGAGGACTGAAGATTGTATATTGATGATTGAAGATTGAGGATTGAGGATTGAGGGTTGTGGATTGAGGACGACGAGTGAGGGTTGAGTATTAATGCTTGAGGTCTGTGGACCGAGGATTGAGGATCGAGAATTGAGGATTGAGGATTGAGGATTGAAGATTGAGGATTTGGTATTGAGGATTGAGGATTGAGGATTGAGGATTGAGGTTTGAGGATTGGGGATTGAGGATTGAAGATTGTGGATTGATTATTGCGGATTGAACATTGAGGGTTGAGGATTGAGGATTGAGGATTGAGGATTGAGGATTGAAGATTGAATATTGATGATTGAAGATTGAGGATTGAGGATTGAGGGTTGTGGATTGAGGACAACGACTGAGGGTTGTGAATTGATGTTTCAGGTCTGAGGATTGAGGATTGAGGATTGAGAATTGTGGATTGAGGATTGAGGATTGAAGATTGAGGATTGGGTATTGAGGATTGAAGAATGAGGATTGAGGATAGAGGATTGAGAATTGAGGATTGAAGATTGAGTAATGTGGATTGAAGATTGAGGGCTGAGGATTGAGGATTGAAGATTGAGGATTTGGGACTGAGGATTGAAGATTGAGGATCGAGGATTGAGGATTGATGATTGAGGATTGAGGATTGAGGATTGAAGATTGAGTATTGAGGATTGAAGACTGACGATTGAGGATTGAGGATTGAGGATTGAGGATTGAGGATTGAGGATTGAGGATTGAGAATTGAGGATTGTGGATTGAAGGTTGAGTATTGAGCATTGGAGATTGAGGATTGAGGATTGTGGGCTGAGGATTGAGGATTGAGAATTGAGAAATGAGGATGAGAACTGTGGGTTGACGATTGAGGTTTGAGGAATGAGGATTGAGGATTGAGGATTGAGGATTGAGGATTGAGAATTGAGGACTGAGGATTGAAGATTGAGTATTGAGGATTGAAGATTGAGGATAGGGGATTGAGGATCGGAGATTGAGGACTGAGTGTTGAGGGTTGAGTGATGAGAATTGATGTTTGTGGATTGAGATTTGATTATTGAATATTGTGGATTGAGTATTGAACCATGAGAATTCAGGATATTCTATTGAGTATTGAGAATTGAGGATTGATGGTTACGTATTGAGGATTGATGGTTGAGGGTTGAAGATTGAGGATTGAGCATTGATGATTGAAGATTGAGGATTGAGGATTGAGGGTTGAGGTTTGAGGACGAGGACTGACGGTTGAGGGTTGAAGATTGAGTATTGAGGATTGGGTATTGAGGATTGAAGAATGAGGATTGAGGATTGAGGATTAAGGATTGTGGATTGAGGATTGAGGACTGAGGATTGAGAAATGAGGATTGAGGATTGAGGATTGAAGATTGAGGATTGGGTGTTGAGGATTGAAGAATGAGGATTGAGGATTGAGGATTGGGGATTGAGGATTGAAGATTGAGTTTTGAGGATTGATGATTGAGGATTGAGGTCTGTGGATTAAGGATTGAGGATTGAGAATTGAGGATTGAGGATTGAGGATTGAAGATTGAGGATTGGGTATTGAGGATTGGGTATTGAGGATTGAAGAATGAGGATTGAGGATTGAGGATTGAGGATTGAGGATTGCAGATTGAGTATTGAGGATTGAAGATTGAGGGTTGAGGATTGAGGACTGAGGATTGAGGATTGAGCATTGAGGATTGAGGATTGAGGATTGAGGATTGAAGATTGAGTGTTGAGGATTGAAGATTGAGTATTGAGGGGTGAGGATTGAGGATTGAGGATTGAAGATTGAGGATTGCGGATTGAGGATTGACGATTGAGGATTGAGTATCGAGGAGTGAGAATTGAGGATTGAGGATTGAAGATTGAGGATTGAGGATTGAAGATTGAGTATAGATGTTTGAAGATTGAGGAATGAAGAATGAGGACTGAGGATTGAGGATTGAGGATTGAGGATTGAAGATTGAGTACTGAGGATTGATGGTTGGCGATCGAGGATTGAGATTTGAGGATTGAGGATTGAGGATTGAGGATTGAAGATTGAGTATTGAGGATTGAAGGTTGAGGATTGTGGATTGAGGATTGAGGATTGAGGATTGAATATTGAGGATTGGGGACTGAGTGTTGAGGGATGAGTGATGAGAATTGATGTTTGTGGATAGAGATTTGAAGATTGCAGATTGAGTATTGAGTATTGAAAACTGTGAATTGATGACATTCTATTGAGGATTGAGGTTTGACAACTGATTGTTGAGGACTGAGGGCTGAAGATTGAGGATTCAGTATTGAGGATACAGGATTGAGGTTTGAGGACAGAGGATTGAGGATTGAGGATTGAGGATTGAGGACTGAGGGTTGAGGATTGAAGATTGAGGATTGGGTATTTAGGATTGAACGATGGGGATTGAGGATTGAGGATTGAGGATTGAGGATTGAGGATTGAAAGTTGAATATTGATGAATGAAGATTGAGGATTGTGGATTGAGGGTTGTGGGTTGAGGACGACGACTGAGGGTTGAGTATTGATGCTTGAGGTGTGAGGATTGAGGATTGAGGATGGCGAATTGATGATTGAGGATTGAAGATTGAGGATTGGGTATTGAGGATTGAAGAATGAGGATTGAGGATTGAGTATTGAGGATTGAAGATTGAGTATTGAGCATTGAAGATTGAGGATTGAGGATTGAAGATTGAGTGTTGAGGGTTGAAGATTGAGGATTGAGGATTGAGTATTGTGGATTGAGGATTGAAGGTTGAGGATTGAGGATTGAGGATTGAGGATTGAGGATTGAGGATTGAAGATTGAATATTGATGATTGAAGGTCGAGGATTGTGGATTGAGGTTTGTGGATTGTGGACGAGGACTGAGGGTTGAATATTGATGTTTTAGGTCTGAGGATTGAGGATTGAGGATTTAGAATTGAGGATTGAGGATTGCGGATTGAAGATTGAGTATTGAGGATTGAAGATTGAGGACTGTGGATTGAGGATTGAGGATTCAGGATTGAAGACTGAGGATTGGGGACTGAGTGTTGAGGTTTGTGTGATGAGAATTGATGATTGTGGATAGAGGTTTGAAGATTGCAGATTGAGTATTGAGTATTGAAAACTGTGAATTGATGATATTCTATTGAGGATCGAGGATTGACAACTGATTGTTCAGGACTGATGGCTGAATGTTGAGGATTCAGGATTGAGGATTCGGGATTGAGGTTTGAGGACTGAGGATTGAGGGTTGAGGATTGAGGATTGAGGATTGACGCTTGAGGATTGAGGATTGAGGATAGAGGATTGGAGAGAGAGGACTGAGTGTTGAGGATTTAGTATTGAGAATTGATGTTTGAGGATTGAGATTTGATTATTGAATATTGTGGACTGAGTACTGAACCATGAGAATACAGGATATACTATTGAGTATTGAGAATTGAGGATTGATGGCTGAGTATTGAGGATTGATTGTTGAGGGTTGTGCGTTGATTATTGAGGATTGAGGATTGAGGATTGAGGGTTGAGGATTGAGGATTGAGGATTGAGAATTGAGGATTGATGATTGAAGATTGAGTATTGCGGATTGAAGATTAGGTATTGAGGATTGAGGATTGAAGATTGAGGACTGAGCGTTGAGGGTTGAGTTATGAGAATTGATATTTGTGGATTGAGATTTGAAGATTGAAGAATGGGGATTGAGTATTGAAAACTGTGAGTTGAGGATATTCTATTGAGGATTGAGGATCGACAATTGATTGTTGAGGACTGAGGGCTGAAGATAGAGGATTCAGGATTGAGGATTCGGGATTGAGGTTTGAGGACTGAGGATTGAGGGTTGAGGATTGAGGATTGAGGATTGACGCTTGAGGATTGAGGATTGAGGATGGTCGATTGAAGAGAGAGGACTGAGTGTTGAGGATTAAGTGTTGAGAATTGATGATTGAGGATTGAGATTTGATTATTGAATATTGTGGATTGAGTATTGAAACATGAGAATTCAGGATACTCTATTGAGTATTGAGATTTGAGGATTGATGGTTGAGAATTGAGGATTGATGGTTGAGGGTTGTGCGTTGATTATTGAGGATTGAGGATTGAGGAATGAGGGTTGAGGATTGAGGATTGAGGATTGAGGATTGAGGATTGAGTATTGAGGATTGAAGACTGACGATTGAGGATTGAGGATTGAGGATTGAGTATTGAGGATCGAGGATTGCAGATTGAATTTTGAGGATTGAAGATTGAGGATTGAGGTTTGGGGACTGAGGATTGAGGATTGAGGATTGAGGATTGAGGAGTGAGGATTGAGGATTGAGGATTGAGGATTGAGGTTTGGGGACTGAGGATTGAGGGTTGAGGATTGAGGATTGAGGATTGAGGATTGAGGATTGATGATTGAGGATTGAGGATTGAACATTGAGGATTGGGTATCGCGGATTGGATATTGAGGATTGAGGATTGAGGATTGAGTATTGAGGATTGAGGACTGAAGATTGTATATTGATGATTGAAGATTGAGGATTGAGGATTGAGGGTTGTGGATTGAGGACGACGAGTGAGGGTTGACTATTAATGCTTGAGGTCTGTGGACCGAGGATTGAGGATCGAGAATTGAGGATTGAGGATTGAGGATTGAGGATTGAGGATTTGGTATTGAGGATTGAGGATTGAGGATTGAGGATTGAGGTTTGAGGATTGGGGATTGAGGATTGAAGATTGTGGATTGGGTATTGCGGATTGAACATTGAGGGTTGAGGATTGAGGATTGAGGATTGAGGATTGAGGATTGAGGATTGAAGATTGAATATTGATGATTGAAGATTGAGGATTGAGGATTGAGGGTTGTGGATTGAGGACAACGACTGAGGGTTGTGAATTGATGTTTCAGGTCTGAGGATTGAGGATTGAGGATTGAGAATTGTGGATTGAGGATTGAGGATTGAAGATTGAGGATTGGGTATTGAGGATTGAAGAATGAGGATTGAGGATAGAGGATTGAGAATTGAGGATTGAAGATTGAGTAATGTGGATTGAAGATTGAGGGCTGAGGATTGAGGATTGAAGATTGAGGATTTGGGACTGAGGATTGAAGATTGAGGATCGAGGATTGAGGATTGATGATTGAGGATTGAGGATCGAGGATTGAAGATTGAGTATTGAGGACTGAGGATTGAGGATTGAGGATTGAGGATTGAAGATTGAGGATTGAGGATTGAGGATTGAGAATTGTGGATTGAGGATTGAGGATTGAAGATTGAGGATTGGGTATTGAGGATTGAAGAATGAGGATTGAGGATTGAGGATTGAGAATTGAGGATTGAAGATTGAGTAATGAGGATTGAAGATTGAGGGTGGAGGATTGAGGATTGAAGATTGAGGATTTGGGACTGAGGATTGAAGATTGAGGATCGAGGATTGAGGATTGAGGATTGAGGATTGAGGATCGAGGATTGAAGATTGAGTATTGAGGACTGAGGATTGAGGATTGAAGATTGAGGATTGAGGATTGTGGATGAGGGATGAGGGTTGAGGATTGAGGTTTGAGGACTGAGGACTGAGGATTGAGGATTGAGAATTGAGGATTGAGGATTGAGGATTAAAGATTGACGATTGAGGATTGGGTATTGAGGATTGAAGAATGAGGATTGAGGATTGAGGATTGAGGATTGAGGATTGAAGATTGAGTATTGAGGATTGAAGACTGACGATTGAGGATTGAGGATTGAGGATTGAGGATTGAGGATTGAGGATTGAGGATTGAGAATTGAGGATTGTGGATTGAAGGTTGAGTATTGAGCATTGGAGATTGAGGATTGAGGATTGTGGGCTGAGGATTGAGGATTGAGAATTGAGAAATGAGGATGAGAACTGTGGGTTGACGATTGAGGTTTGAGGAATGAGGATTGAGGATTGAGGATTGAGGATTGAGGATTGAGAATTGAGGACTGAGGATTGAAGATTGAGTATTGAGGATTGAAGATTGAGGATAGGGGATTGAGGATCGGAGATTGAGGACTGAGTGTTGAGGGTTGAGTGATGAGAATTGATGTTTGTGGATTGAGATTTGATTATTGAATATTGTGGATTGAGTATTGAACCATGAGAATTCAGGATATTCTATTGAGTATTGAGAATTGAGGATTGATGGTTACGTATTGAGGATTGATGGTTGAGGGTTGAAGATTGAGGATTGAGCATTGATGATTGAAGATTGAGGATTGAGGATTGAGGGTTGAGGTTTGAGGACGAGGACTGACGGTTGAGGGTTGAAGATTGAGTATTGAGGATTGGGTATTGAGGATTGAAGAATGAGGATTGAGGATTGAGGATTAAGGATTGTGGATTGAGGATTGAGGACTGAGGATTGAGAAATGAGGATTGAGGATTGAGGATTGAAGATTGAGGATTGGGTGTTGAGGATTGAAGAATGAGGATTGAGGATTGAGGATTGGGGATTGAGGATTGAAGATTGAGTTTTGAGGATTGATGATTGAGGATTGAGGTCTGTGGATTAAGGATTGAGGATTGAGAATTGAGGATTGAGGATTGAGGATTGAGGATTGAAGATTGAGGATTGGGTATTGAGGATTGGGTATTGAGGATTGAAGAATGAGGATTGAGGATTGAGGATTGAGGATTGAGGATTGCAGATTGAGTATTGAGGATTGAAGATTGAGGGTTGAGGATTGAGGACTGAGGATTGAGGATTGAGCATTGAGGATTGAGGATTGAGGATTGAGGATTGAAGATTGAGTGTTGAGGATTGAAGATTGAGTATTGAGGGGTGAGGATTGAGGATTGAGGATTGAAGATTGAGGATTGCGGATTGAGGATTGACGATTGAGGATTGAGTATCGAGGAGTGAGAATTGAGGATTGAGGATTGAAGATTGAGGATTGAGGATTGAAGATTGAGTATAGATGTTTGAAGATTGAGGATTGAAGAATGAGGACTGAGGATTGAGGATTGAGGATTGAGGATTGAAGATTGAGTACTGAGGATTGATGGTTGGCGATCGAGGATTGAGATTTGAGGATTGAGGATTGAGGATTGAGGATTGAAGATTGAGTATTGAGGATTGAAGGTTGAGGATTGTGGATTGAGAATTGAGGATTGAGGATTGAATATTGAGGATTGGGGACTGAGTGTTGAGGGATGAGTGATGAGAATTGATGTTTGTGGATAGAGATTTGAAGATTGCAGATTGAGTATTGAGTATTGAAAACTGTGAATTGATGACATTCTATTGAGGATTGAGGTTTGACAACTGATTGTTGAGGACTGAGGGCTGAAGATTGAGGATTCAGTATTGAGGATACAGGATTGAGGTTTGAGGACAGAGGATTGAGGATTGAGGATTGAAGATTGAGGATTGAGGATTGAGAATTGTGGATTGAGGATTGAGGATTGAAGATTGAGGATTGGGTATTGAGGATTGAAGAATGAGGATTGAGGATTGAGGATTGAGAATTGAGGATTGAAGATTGAGTAGTGAGGATTGATGATTGAGGGCTGAGGATTGAGGATTGAAGATTGAGGATTTGGGACTGTGGATTGAAGATTGAGGATCGAGGACTGAGGATTGAGGATTGAGGATTGAGGATTGAGGATCGAGGATTGAAGATTGAGTATTGAGGACTGAGGATTGAGAATTGAAGATTGATGATTGAAGATTGAGTATTAAGCATTGAAGATTGAGGATTGAGGATTGAAGATTGAGGATTGACGATGAGGGCTGAGGGTTGAGGATTGAGGTTTGAGGACTGAGGACTGGGGATTGAGGATTGAGAATTGAGGATTGAGGATTGAGGATTGAAGATTGAAGATTGAGTAATGGGTATTGAGGATTGAAGAATGAGGATTGAAGATTGAGGATTGAGGATTGAGGATTGAGGATTGAGGATTGTATATTGATGATTGAAGATTGAGGATTGAGGATTGAGGGTTGTGGATTGAGGACGAGGACTGAGTGTTGAGTATTGATGTTTGAGGTCTGAGGATCGAGGATTGAGGATTGAGGATTGAAGATTGAGGATTTGGAGCTGAGGATTGAAGTTTGTGGATTGAGGATTGAGGATTGAGGATTGAACATTGAGGACTGAGTGTTGAGCGTTGGGTGATGAGAATTGATGTCTGTGGATAGAGATTTGAAGATTGCAGATTGAGTATTGTGTATTGGAAACTGTGAATTCTATTGAGGATTGAGGATTGACAACTGATTGTTGAGGACTGAGGGCTGAAGATTGAGGATTCAGTATTGAGGATTCAGGATTGAGGTTTGAGGACAGAGGATTGAGGATGAGGATTGAGGATTCGGGATTGAGGTTTGAGGACTGAGGATTGACGGTTGAGGATTGAGGATTGAGGATTGACGCTTGAGGATTGAGGGTTGAGGATGGAGGATTGAAGATGGAGGACTGAGTGTTGAGGATTGAGTGTTGAGAATTTATGTTTGAGTATTGAGATTTGATTATTGAATATTGTGGATTGAGTATTGAAACATGAGGATTCAGGATCTTCTATTGAGTATTGAGTATTGAGGATTGATGGTTGAGTATTGAGGTTTGAGTATTGAGAATTGAGGATTGATGCTTGAGTATTGAGGATTGAGGATTCAGGATAGAGGATTGAGTATTGAAGATTGAGGATTGATGATTGAGGTTTGAGGACTGGGGATTGAGGATTGAGGATTGAGGATTGAAGATACAGTATTGAGGATCGAATATTGATAATTGAGGATTGACGATTGAACATTGGGGACTGAGTTATGAGAGTTGAGTGATGAGAATTGATGATTGTGGATAGAGGTCGGAAGATTGCAGATTGAGTATTGAGTTTTGAAAACTGTGAATTGAGGATATTCTATTGAGGATTGAGGATTGACAACTGATTGTTGAGGACTGAGTGCTGAAGATTGAGGATTCAGGATTGAGGATTCAGAATAGAGGTTTGAGGACTGAGGATTGAGGAGTGAAGATTGAGTATTGAGGATTGAAGATTGGAGATTGAGGATTGATGATTGAGGATTGAGGATGAGGGCTGAGGGTTGAGGATTGAGGATTGAGGACTAAGGACTGAGGATTGAGGATTGAGAATTGAGGATTGAGGATTGAGGATTGAAGATTGAGGATTGGGTATTGAGGATTGAAGATTGGGTATTGAGGATTGAAGACTGACTATTGAGGATTGAGGATTGACGATTGAGGATTGAGGGTTGAGGATTGAAGATTGAGCATTGAATATTGAGGATTGGGGACTGAGTGTTGAGGGTTGAGTGATGAGGATTGATGTTTGCGGATAGAGATTTGAAGATTGCAGATTGAGTATTGAGTATTGAAAACTGTGAATTGATGATATTCTATTGAGGATTGAGGATTGACAACTGATTGTTGAGGACTGAGGGCTGAAGATTGAGGATTCATGGTTGAGGATTCAGGATTGAGGTTTGAGGACAGAGGATTGAGGATTGAGGATTGAGGATTGAGGACTGAGGATTGAAGATTGAAGATTGAGGATTGGGTATTGAGGATTGAACGTTGAGGATTGAGGATTGAGGATTGAGGATTGAGGATTTAGGATTGAAAGTTGAATATTGATGAATGAAGATTGAGGATTGTGGATTGAGGGTTGTGGGTTGAGGACGAGGACTGAGGGTTGAGTATTGATGCTTGAGGTCTGAGGATTGAGGATTGAGGATAGCGAATTGAGGATTGAGGATTGATGATTGAGGATTGGGTATTGAGGATCGAAGAATGAGGATTGAGGATTGAGTATTGAGGATTGAGGGTTGAAGATTGAGTATTGAGTATTGAAGATTGAGGATTGAGTATTGAAGATTGAGTGTTGAGGATTGAAGATTGAGGATTGAGGATTGAGGATTGAGGATTGAGGATTGAAGATTGAGGATTGAGGATTGAGGATTGAGGATTGAGGATTGAGGATTGAGGATTGAGGATTGAAGGTTGAGGATTGAGGATTGAGGATTGAGGATTGAGGATTGAAGATTGAATATTGATGATTGAAGATCGAGGATTGAGGATTGAGGATTGAGGATTGAGGATTGAGGACTGAGGATTGAGGATTGAAGGTTGAGGATAGAGGATTGAGGATAGAGGATTGAGGATTGAGGATTGAGGATTGAAGATTGAATATTGATGATTCAAGATCGAGGATTGAGGATTGAGGGTTGTGGATTGAGGACAAGGACTGAGGGTTGAATATTGATGTTTGAGGTCTGAGGACTGAGGATTGAGGATTGAGAATTGAGGATTGAGGATTGAGGATTGAAGATTGAGGATTGGGTGTTGAGGATTGAAGAATGAGGATTGCGGATTGAGGATTGGGTGTTGAGGATTGAAGAATGAGGATTGCGGATTGAGGATTGGGGATTGAGGATTGAAGATTGAGTATTGAGGATTGAAGATTGAGGATTGAGGTCTGTGGATTGAGGATTGAGGATTGAGAATTGAGGATTGAGGATTGGGGATTGAAGATTGAGGATTGGGTATTGAGGATTGGGTATTGAGGATTGAAGGATGAGGATTGAGGATTGAGGATTGAGGATTGATGATTGCAGATTGAGTATTGAGGATTGAAGATTGAGGATTGAGGAGTGAGGATTGAGGATTGAGGATTGAAGAGTGAGGATTGCGGATTGAAGATTGACGATTGAGGATTGAGTATTGAGGAGTGAGAATTGAGGATTGAGGATTGAAGATTGAGGATTGAGGATTGAAGATTGAGTATTGATGATTGAAGATTAAGGATTGAAGAATGAGGACTGAGGATTGAGGATTGAGGATTGAGGATCGTATGTTGAGGATTGTGGATTGAGGATTGAGGATTGAGGATTGAATATTGAGGATTGGGGACTGAGTGTTGAGTGTTGAGTGATGAGAATTGATGTTTGTGGATAGAGATTTGAAGATTGCAGATTGAGTATTGAGTATTGAAAACTGTGAATTGATGACATTCTATTGAGGATTGAGGTTTGACAACTGATTGTTGAGGACTGAGGGCTGAAGATTGAGGATTCAGCATTGATGATACGGGATTGAGGTTTGAGGACAGAGGATTGAGGATTGAGGATTGAGAATTGAGGATTGAGGATTGAGGATTGAAGATTTAGGATTGGGTATTGAGGATTGAGGAATGAGGATTGAGGATTGAGGATTGAGGATTGAGGATTGAAGATTGAGTATTGAGGATTGAAGACTGACGATTGAGGATTGAGGATTGAGGATTGAGTTTTGAGGATCGAGGATTGAAGATTGAGTTTTGAGGATTGAAGATTGAGGATTGAGGTTTGGGGACTGAGGATTGAGGGTTGAGGATTGAGGATTGAGGATTGAGGATTGAGGATTGATGATTGAGGATTGAGGATTGAACATTGAGGCTTGGTATCGCGGATTGGATATTGAGGATTGAGGATTGAGGATTGAGTATTGAGGATTGAGGACTGAAGATTGTATATTGATGATTGAAGATTGAGGATTGAGGATTGAGGGTTGTGGATTGAGGACGACGAGTGAGGGTTGACTATTAATGCTTGAGGTCTGTGGACCGAGGATTGAGGATCGAGAATTGAGGATTGAGGATTGAGGATTGAAGATTGAGGATTTGGTATTGAGGATTGAGGATTGAGGATTGAGGATTGAGGTTTGAGGATTGGGGATTGAGGATTGAAGATTGTGGATTGGGTATTGCGGATTGAACATTGAGGGTTGAGGATTGAGGATTGAGGATTGAGGATTGAGGATTGAAGATTGAATATTGATGATTGAAGATTGAGGATTGAGGATTGAGGGTTGTGGATTGAGGACAACGACTGAGGGTTGTGAATTGATGTTTCAGGTCTGAGGATTGAGGATTGAGGATTGAGAATTGTGGATTGAGGATTGAGGATTGAAGATTGAGGATTGGGTATTGAGGATTGAAGAATGAGGATTGAGGATTGAGGATTGAAGGTTGAGGATTGAGGATTGAGGATTGAGGATTGAGGATTGAAGATTGAATATTGATGATTGAAGATCGAGGATTGAGGATTGAGGATTGAGGATTGAGGATTGAGGACTGAGGATTGAGGATTGAAGGTTGAGGATAGAGGATTGAGGATAGAGGATTGAGGATTGAGGATTGAGGATTGAAGATTGAATATTGATGATTCAAGATCGAGGATTGAGGATTGAGGGTTGTGGATTGAGGACAAGGACTGAGGGTTGAATATTGATGTTTGAGGTCTGAGGACTGAGGATTGAGGATTGAGAATTGAGGATTGAGGATTGAGGATTGAAGATTGAGGATTGGGTGTTGAGGATTGAAGAATGAGGATTGCGGATTGAGGATTGGGGATTGAGGATTGAAGATTGAGTATTGAGGATTGAAGATTGACGATTGAGGTCTGTGGATTGAGGATTAAGGATTGAGAATTGAGGATTGAGGATTGAGGATTGAAGATTGAGGATTGGGTATTGAGGATTGGGTATTGAGGATTGGGTATTGAGGATTGAAGGTTGAGGATTGAGGATTGAGGATTGAGGATTGAGGATTGAGGACTGAGGATTGAGGATTGAAGGTTGAGGATAGAGGATTGAGGATGGAGGATTGAGGATTGAGGATTGAGGATTGAGGATTGAAGATTGAATATTGATGATTGAAGATCGAGGATTGAGGATTGAGGGTTGTGGATTGAGGACGAGGACTGAGGGTTGAATATTGATGTTGAGGTCTGAGGACTGAGGATTGAGGACTGAGAATTGAGGATTGAGGATTGAGGATTGAAGATTGAGGATTGGGTGTTGAGGATTGAAGAATGAGGATTGAGGATTGAAGATTTAGGATTGGGTATTGAGGATTGAGGAATGAGGATTGAGGATTGAGGATTGAGGATTGAGGATTGAAGATTGAGTATTGAGGATTGAAGACTGACGATTGAGGATTGAGGATTGAGGATTGAGTTTTGAGGATCGAGGATTGAAGATTGAGTTTTGAGGATTGAAGATTGAGGATTGAGGTTTGGGGACTGAGGATTGAGGGTTGAGGATTGAGGATTGAGGATTGAGGATTGAGGATTGATGATTGAGGATTGAGGATTGAACAATGAGGATTGGGTATCGCGGATTGGATATTGAGGATTGAGGATTGAGGATTGAGTATTGAGGATTGAGGACTGAAGATTGTATATTGATGATTGAAGATTGAGGATTGAGGATTGAGGGTTGTGGATTGAGGACGACGAGTGAGGGTTGAGTATTAATGCTTGAGGTCTGTGGACCGAGGATTGAGGATCGAGAATTGAGGATTGAGGATTGAGGATTGAAGATTGAGGATTTGGTATTGAGGATTGAGGATTGAGGATTGAGGATTGAGGTTGAGGATTGGGGATTGAGGATTGAAGATTGTGGATTGATTATTGCGGATTGAACATTGAGGGTTGAGGATTGAGGATTGAGGATTGAGGATTGAGGATTGAAGATTGAATATTGATGATTGAAGATTGAGGATTGAGGATTGAGGGTTGTGGATTGAGGACAACGACTGAGGGTTGTGAATTGATGTTTCAGGTCTGAGGATTGAGGATTGAGGATTGAGAATTGTGGATTGAGGATTGAGGATTGAAGATTGAGGATTGGGTATTGAGGATTGAAGAATGAGGATTGAGGATAGAGGATTGAGAATTGAGGATTGAAGATTGAGTAATGTGGATTGAAGATTGAGGGCTGAGGATTGAGGATTGAAGATTGAGGATTTGGGACTGAGGATTGAAGATTGAGGATCGAGGATTGAGGATTGATGATTGAGGATTGAGGATCGAGGATTGAAGATTGAGTATTGAGGACTGAGGATTGAGGATTGAGGATTGAGGATTGAAGATTGAGGATTGAGGATTGAGGATTGAGAATTGTGGATTGAGGATTGAGGATTGAAGATTGAGGATTGGGTATTGAGGATTGAAGAATGAGGATTGAGGATTGAGGATTGAGAATTGAGGATTGAAGATTGAGTAATGAGGATTGAAGGTTGAGGGTGGAGGATTGAGGATTGAAGATTGAGGATTTGGGACTGAGGATTGAAGATTGAGGATCGAGGATTGAGGATTGAGGATTGAGGATTGAGGATCGAGGATTGAAGATTGAGTATTGAGGACTGAGGATTGAGGATTGAAGATTGAGGATTGAGGATTGTGGATGAGGGATGAGGGTTGAGGATTGAGGTTTGAGGACTGAGGACTGAGGATTGAGGATTGAGAATTGAGGATTGAGGATTGAGGATTAAAGATTGATGATTGAGGATTGGGTATTGAGGATTGAAGAATGAGGATTGAGGATTGAGGATTGAGGATTGAGGATTGAAGATTGAGTATTGAGGATTGAAGACTGACGATTGAGGATTGAGGATTGAGGATTGAGGATTGAGGATTGAGGATTGAGGATTGAGAATTGAGGATTGTGGATTGAAGGTTGAGTATTGAGCATTGGAGATTGAGGATTGAGGATTGTGGGCTGAGGATTGAGGATTGAGAATTGAGAAATGAGGATGAGAACTGTGGGTTGACGATTGAGGTTTGAGGAATGAGGATTGAGGATTGAGGATTGAGGATTGAGGATTGAGAATTGAGGACTGAGGATTGAAGATTGAGTATTGAGGATTGAAGATTGAGGATAGGGGATTGAGGATCGGAGATTGAGGACTGAGTGTTGAGGGTTGAGTGATGAGAATTGATGTTTGTGGATTGAGATTTGATTATTGAATATTGTGGATTGAGTATTGAACCATGAGAATTCAGGATATTCTATTGAGTATTGAGAATTGAGGATTGATGGTTACGTATTGAGGATTGATGGTTGAGGGTTGAAGATTGAGGATTGAGCATTGATGATTGAAGATTGAGGATTGAGGATTGAGGGTTGAGGTTTGAGGACGAGGACTGACGGTTGAGGGTTGAAGATTGAGTATTGAGGATTGGGTATTGAGGATTGAAGAATGAGGATTGAGGATTGAGGATTGAGGATTAAGGATTGTGGATTGAGGATTGAGGACTGAGGATTGAGAAATGAGGATTGAGGATTGAGGATTGAAGATTGAGGATTGGGTGTTGAGGATTGAAGAATGAGGATTGAGGATTGAGGATTGGGGATTGAGGATTGAAGATTGAGTTTTGAGGATTGATGATTGAGGATTGAGGTCTGTGGATTAAGGATTGAGGATTGAGAATTGAGGATTGAGGATTGAGGATTGAAGATTGAGGATTGGGTATTGAGGATTGGGTATTGAGGATTGAAGAATGAGGATTGAGGATTGAGGATTGAGGATTGAGGATTGCAGATTGAGTATTGAGGATTGAAGATTGAGGGTTGAGGATTGAGGACTGAGGATTGAGGATTGAGCATTGAGGATTGAGGATTGAGGATTGAGGATTGAAGATTGAGTGTTGAGGATTGAAGATTGAGTATTGAGGGGTGAGGATTGAGGATTGAGGATTGAAGATTGAGGATTGCGGATTGAGGATTGACGATTGAGGATTGAGTATCGAGGAGTGAGAATTGAGGATTGAGGATTGAAGATTGAGGATTGAGGATTGAAGATTGAGTATAGATGTTTGAAGATTGAGGAATGAAGAATGAGGACTGAGGATTGAGGATTGAGGATTGAGGATTGAAGATTGAGTACTGAGGATTGATGGTTGGCGATCGAGGATTGAGATTTGAGGATTGAGGATTGAGGATTGAGGATTGAAGATTGAGTATTGAGGATTGAAGGTTGAGGATTGTGGATTGAGGATTGAGGATTGAGGATTGAATATTGAGGATTGGGGACTGAGTGTTGAGGGATGAGTGATGAGAATTGATGTTTGTGGATAGAGATTTGAAGATTGCAGATTGAGTATTGAGTATTGAAAACTGTGAATTGATGACATTCTATTGAGGATTGAGGTTTGACAACTGATTGTTGAGGACTGAGGGCTGAAGATTGAGGATTCAGTATTGAGGATACAGGATTGAGGTTTGAGGACAGAGGATTGAGGATTGAGGATTGAGGATTGAGGACTGAGGGTTGAGGATTGAAGATTGAGGATTGGGTATTTAGGATTGAACGTTGGGGATTGAGGATTGAGGATTGAGGATTGAGGATTGAGGATTGAAAGTTGAATATTGATGAATGAAGATTGAGGATTGTGGATTGAGGGTTGTGGGTTGAGGACGACGACTGAGGGTTGAGTATTGATGCTTGAGGTGTGAGGATTGAGGATTGAGGATGGCGAATTGATGATTGAGGATTGAAGATTGAGGATTGGGTATTGAGGATTGAAGAATGAGGATTGAGGATTGAGTATTGAGGATTGAAGATTGAGTATTGAGCATTGAAGATTGAGGATTGAGGATTGAAGATTGAGTGTTGAGGGTTGAAGATTGAGGATTGAGGATTGAGTATTGTGGATTGAGGATTGAAGGTTGAGGATTGAGGATTGAGGATTGAGGATTGAGGATTGAGGATTGAAGATTGAATATTGATGATTGAAGGTCGAGGATTGTGGATTGAGGTTTGTGGATTGTGGACGAGGACTGAGGGTTGAATATTGATGTTTTAGGTCTGAGGATTGAGGATTGAGGATTTAGAATTGAGGATTGAGGATTGCGGATTGAAGATTGAGTATTGAGGATTGAAGATTGAGGACTGTGGATTGAGGATTGAGGATTCAGGATTGAAGACTGAGGATTGGGGACTGAGTGTTGAGGTTTGTGTGATGAGAATTGATGATTGTGGATAGAGGATTGAAGATTGCAGATTGAGTATTGAGTATTGAAAACTGTGAATTGATGATATTCTATTGAGGATCGAGGATTGACAACTGATTGTTCAGGACTGATGGCTGAATGTTGAGGATTCAGGATTGAGGATTCGGGATTGAGGTTTGAGGACTGAGGATTGAGGGTTGAGGATTGAGGATTGAGGATTGACGCTTGAGGATTGAGGATTGAGGATAGAGGATTGGAGAGAGAGGACTGAGTGTTGAGGATTTAGTATTGAGAATTGATGTTTGAGGATTGAGATTTGATTATTGAATATTGTGGACTGAGTACTGAACCATGAGAATACAGGATATACTATTGAGTATTGAGAATTGAGGATTGATGGCTGAGTATTGAGGATTGATGGTTGAGGGTTGTGCGTTGATTATTGAGGATTGAGGATTGAGGATTGAGGGTTGAGGATTGAGGATTGAGGATTGAGAATTGAGGATTGATGATTGAAGATTGAGTATTGCGGATTGAAGATTAGGTATTGAGGATTGAGGATTGAAGATTGAGGACTGAGCGTTGAGGGTTGAGTTATGAGAATTGATATTTGTGGATTGAGATTTGAAGATTGAAGAATGGGGATTGAGTATTGAAAACTGTGAGTTGAGGATATTCTATTGAGGATTGAGGATCGACAATTGATTGTTGAGGACTGAGGGCTGAAGATAGAGGATTCAGGATTGAGGATTCGGGATTGAGGTTTGAGGACTGAGGATTGAGGGTTGAGGATTGAGGATTGAGGATTGACGCTTGAGGATTGAGGATTGAGGATGGTCGATTGAAGAGAGAGGACTGAGTGTTGAGGATTAAGTGTTGAGAATTGATGATTGAGGATTGAGATTTGATTATTGAATATTGTGGATTGAGTATTGAAACATGAGAATTCAGGATACTCTATTGAGTATTGAGATTTGAGGATTGATGGTTGAGAATTGAGGATTGATGGTTGAGGGTTGTGCGTTGATTATTGAAGATTGAGGATTGAGGATTAAGGATTGATTATTGAGGATTGAAGATTGAGTATTGATGATTGAAGATTGAGGATTGAGGATTGAGGGTTGAGGTTTGAGGACGAGGACTGACGGTTGAGGATTGAGGTTTGATGATTGAGGATTGAGGATTGAGGATTGAGGATTGAGGATCGAGGATTGAGGTTTGAATATTGACGATTGGGTATTGAGGATTGAAGAATGAAGATTGAGCATTGAGGATTGAGGATTGAGGATTGAAGATTGAGTATTGAGGATTGAAGATTGACGATTGAGGATGGAGGATTGAGGATTGAGGTTGAGGATTGAGGATTGAATATTGAGGATTGGGGACTGAGTGTTGAGTGTTGAGTGATGAGAATTGATGTTTGTGGATAGAGATTTGAAGATTGCAGATTGAGTATTGAGTATTGAAAACTGTGAATTGATGACATTCTATTGAGGATTGAGGTTTGACAACTGATTGTTGAGGACTGAGGGCTGAAGATTGAGGATTCAGTATTGATGATACGGGATTGAGGTTTGAGGACAGAGGATTGAGGATTGAGGATTGAGAATTGAGGATTGAGGATTGAGGATTGAAGATTTAGGATTGGGTATTGAGGATTGAGGAATGAGGGTTGAGGATTGAGGATTGAGGATTGAGGATTGAGGATTGAGTATTGAGGATTGAAGACTGACGATTGAGGATTGAGGATTGAGGATTGAGTATTGAGGATCGAGGATTGCAGATTGAATTTTGAGGATTGAAGATTGAGGATTGAGGTTTGGGGACTGAGGATTGAGGATTGAGGATTGAGGATTGAGGAGTGAGGATTGAGGATTGAGGATTGAGGATTGAGGTTTGGGGACTGAGGATTGAGGGTTGAGGATTGAGGATTGAGGATTGAGGATTGAGGATTGATGATTGAGGATTGAGGATTGAACATTGAGGATTGGGTATCGCGGATTGGATATTGAGGATTGAGGATTGAGGATTGAGTATTGAGGATTGAGGACTGAAGATTGTATATTGATGATTGAAGATTGAGGATTGAGGATTGAGGGTTGTGGATTGAGGACGACGAGTGAGGGTTGACTATTAATGCTTGAGGTCTGTGGACCGAGGATTGAGGATCGAGAATTGAGGATTGAGGATTGAGGATTGAGGATTGAGGATTTGGTATTGAGGATTGAGGATTGAGGATTGAGGATTGAGGTTTGAGGATTGGGGATTGAGGATTGAAGATTGTGGATTGGGTATTGCGGATTGAACATTGAGGGTTGAGGATTGAGGATTGAGGATTGAGGATTGAGGATTGAGGATTGAAGATTGAATATTGATGATTGAAGATTGAGGATTGAGGATTGAGGGTTGTGGATTGAGGACAACGACTGAGGGTTGTGAATTGATGTTTCAGGTCTGAGGATTGAGGATTGAGGATTGAGAATTGTGGATTGAGGATTGAGGATTGAAGATTGAGGATTGGGTATTGAGGATTGAAGAATGAGGATTGAGGATAGAGGATTGAGAATTGAGGATTGAAGATTGAGTAATGTGGATTGAAGATTGAGGGCTGAGGATTGAGGATTGAAGATTGAGGATTTGGGACTGAGGATTGAAGATTGAGGATCGAGGATTGAGGATTGATGATTGAGGATTGAGGATCGAGGATTGAAGATTGAGTATTGAGGACTGAGGATTGAGGATTGAGGATTGAGGATTGAAGATTGAGGATTGAGGATTGAGGATTGAGAATTGTGGATTGAGGATTGAGGATTGAAGATTGAGGATTGGGTATTGAGGATTGAAGAATGAGGATTGAGGATTGAGGATTGAGAATTGAGGATTGAAGATTGAGTAATGAGGATTGAAGATTGAGGGTGGAGGATTGAGGATTGAAGATTGAGGATTTGGGACTGAGGATTGAAGATTGAGGATCGAGGATTGAGGATTGAGGATTTAGGATTGAGGATCGAGGATTGAAGATTGAGTATTGAGGACTGAGGATTGAGGATTGAAGATTGAGGATTGAGGATTGTGGATGAGGGATGAGGGTTGAGGATTGAGGTTTGAGGACTGAGGACTGAGGATTGAGGATTGAGAATTGAGGATTGAGGATTGAGGATTAAAGATTGACGATTGAGGATTGGGTATTGAGGATTGAAGAATGAGGATTGAGGATTGAGGATTGAGGATTGAGGATTGAAGATTGAGTATTGAGGATTGAAGACTGACGATTGAGGATTGAGGATTGAGGATTGAGGATTGAGGATTGAGGATTGAGGATTGAGAATTGAGGATTGTGGATTGAAGGTTGAGTATTGAGCATTGGAGATTGAGGATTGAGGATTGTGGGCTGAGGATTGAGGATTGAGAATTGAGAAATGAGGATGAGAACTGTGGGTTGACGATTGAGGTTTGAGGAATGAGGATTGAGGATTGAGGATTGAGGATTGAGGATTGAGAATTGAGGACTGAGGATTGAAGATTGAGTATTGAGGATTGAAGATTGAGGATAGGGGATTGAGGATCGGAGATTGAGGACTGAGTGTTGAGGGTTGAGTGATGAGAATTGATGTTTGTGGATTGAGATTTGATTATTGAATATTGTGGATTGAGTATTGAACCATGAGAATTCAGGATATTCTATTGAGTATTGAGAATTGAGGATTGATGGTTACGTATTGAGGATTGATGGTTGAGGGTTGAAGATTGAGGATTGAGCATTGATGATTGAAGATTGAGGATTGAGGATTGAGGGTTGAGGTTTGAGGACGAGGACTGACGGTTGAGGGTTGAAGATTGAGTATTGAGGATTGGGTATTGAGGATTGAAGAATGAGGATTGAGGATTGAGGATTAAGGATTGTGGATTGAGGATTGAGGACTGAGGATTGAGAAATGAGGATTGAGGATTGAGGATTGAAGATTGAGGATTGGGTGTTGAGGATTGAAGAATGAGGATTGAGGATTGAGGATTGGGGATTGAGGATTGAAGATTGAGTTTTGAGGATTGATGATTGAGGATTGAGGTCTGTGGATTAAGGATTGAGGATTGAGAATTGAGGATTGAGGATTGAGGATTGAGGATTGAAGATTGAGGATTGGGTATTGAGGATTGGGTATTGAGGATTGAAGAATGAGGATTGAGGATTGAGGATTGAGGATTGAGGATTGCAGATTGAGTATTGAGGATTGAAGATTGAGGGTTGAGGATTGAGGACTGAGGATTGAGGATTGAGCATTGAGGATTGAGGATTGAGGATTGAGGATTGAAGATTGAGTGTTGAGGATTGAAGATTGAGTATTGAGGGGTGAGGATTGAGGATTGAGGATTGAAGATTGAGGATTGCGGATTGAGGATTGACGATTGAGGATTGAGTATCGAGGAGTGAGAATTGAGGATTGAGGATTGAAGATTGAGGATTGAGGATTGAAGATTGAGTATAGATGTTTGAAGATTGAGGATTGAAGAATGAGGACTGAGGATTGAGGATTGAGGATTGAGGATTGAAGATTGAGTACTGAGGATTGATGGTTGGCGATCGAGGATTGAGATTTGAGGATTGAGGATTGAGGATTGAGGATTGAAGATTGAGTATTGAGGATTGAAGGTTGAGGATTGTGGATTGAGAATTGAGGATTGAGGATTGAATATTGAGGATTGGGGACTGAGTGTTGAGGGATGAGTGATGAGAATTGATGTTTGTGGATAGAGATTTGAAGATTGCAGATTGAGTATTGAGTATTGAAAACTGTGAATTGATGACATTCTATTGAGGATTGAGGTTTGACAACTGATTGTTGAGGACTGAGGGCTGAAGATTGAGGATTCAGTATTGAGGATACAGGATTGAGGTTTGAGGACAGAGGATTGAGGATTGAGGATTGAGGATTGAGGACTGAGGGTTGAGGATTGAAGATTGAGGATTGGGTATTTAGGATTGAACGTTGGGGATTGAGGATTGAGGATTGAGGATTGAGGATTGAAAGTTGAATATTGATGAATGAAGATTGAGGATTGTGGATTGAGGGTTGTGGGTTGAGGACGACGACTGAGGGTTGAGTATTGATGCTTGAGGTGTGAGGATTGAGGATTGAGGATGGCGAATTGATGATTGAGGATTGAAGATTGAGGATTGGGTATTGAGGATTGAAGAATGAGGATTGAGGATTGAGTATTGAGGATTGAAGATTGAGTATTGAGCATTGAAGATTGAGGATTGAGGATTGAAGATTGAGTGTTGAGGGTTGAAGATTGAGGATTGAGGATTGAGTATTGTGGATTGAGGATTGAAGGTTGAGGATTGAGGATTGAGGATTGAGGATTGAGGATTGAGGATTGAAGATTGAATATTGATGATTGAAGGTCGAGGATTGTGGATTGAGGTTTGTGGATTGAGGACGAGGACTGAGGGTTGAATATTGATGTTTTAGGTCTGAGGATTGAGGATTGAGGATTTAGAATTGAGGATTGAGGATTGCGGATTGAAGATTGAGTATTGAGGATTGAAGATTGAGGACTGTGGATTGAGGATTGAGGATTGAGGATTGAAGACTGAGGATTGGGGACTGAGTGTTGAGGTTTGTGTGATGAGAATTGATGATTGTGGATAGAGGTTTGAAGATTGCAGATTGAGTATTGAGTATTGAAAACTGTGAATTGATGATATTCTATTGAGGATCGAGGATTGACAACTGATTGTTCAGGACTGATGGCTGAATGTTGAGGATTCAGGATTGAGGATTCGGGATTGAGGTTTGAGGACTGAGGATTGAGGGTTGAGGATTGAGGATTGAGGATTGACGCTTGAGGATTGAGGATTGAGGATAGAGGATTGGAGAGAGAGGACTGAGTGTTGAGGATTTAGTATTGAGAATTGATGTTTGAGGATTGAGATTTGATTATTGAATATTGTGGACTGAGTACTGAACCATGAGAATACAGGATATACTATTGAGTATTGAGAATTGAGGATTGATGGCTGAGTATTGAGGATTGATGGTTGAGGGTTGTGCGTTGATTATTGAGGATTGAGGATTGAGGATTGAGGGTTGAGGATTGAGGATTGAGGATTGAGAATTGAGGATTGATGATTGAAGATTGAGTATTGCGGATTGAAGATTAGGTATTGAGGATTGAGGATTGAAGATTGAGGACTGAGCGTTGAGGGTTGAGTTATGAGAATTGATATTTGTGGATTGAGATTTGAAGATTGAAGAATGGGGATTGAGTATTGAAAACTGTGAGTTGAGGATATTCTATTGAGGATTGAGGATCGACAATTGATTGTTGAGGACTGAGGGCTGAAGAGAGAGGATTCAGGATTGAGGATTCGGGATTGAGGTTTGAGGACTGAGGATTGAGGGTTGAGGATTGAGGATTGAGGATTGACGCTTGAGGATTGAGGATTGAGGATGGTCGATTGAAGAGAGAGGACTGAGTGTTGAGGATTAAGTGTTGAGAATTGATGATTGAGGATTGAGATTTGATTATTGAATATTGTGGATTGAGTATTGAAACATGAGAATTCAGGATACTCTATTGAGTATTGAGATTTGAGGATTGATGGTTGAGAATTGAGGATTGATGGTTGAGGGTTGTGCGTTGATTATTGAGGATTGAGGATTGAGGATTAAGGATTGATTATTGAGGATTGAAGATTGAGTATTGATGATTGAAGATTGAGGATTGAGGATTGAGGGTTGAGGTTTGAGGACGAGGACTGACGGTTGAGGATTGAGGTTTGATGATTGAGGATTGAGGATTGAGGATTGAGGATTGAGGATCGAGGATTGAGGTTTGAATATTGACGATTGGGTATTGAGGATTGAAGAATGAAGATTGAGCATTGAGGATTGAGGATTGAGGATTGAAGATTGAGTATTGAGGATTGAAGATTGACGATTGAGGATGGAGGATTGAGGATTGAGGTTGAGGATTGAGGATTGAATATTGAGGATTGGGGACTGAGTGTTGAGTGTTGAGTGATGAGAATTGATGTTTGTGGATAGAGATTTGAAGATTGCAGATTGAGTATTGAGTATTGAAAACTGTGAATTGATGACATTCTATTGAGGATTGAGGTTTGACAACTGATTGTTGAGGACTGAGGGCTGAAGATTGAGGATTCAGTATTGATGATACGGGATTGAGGTTTGAGGACAGAGGATTGAGGATTGAGGATTGAGGATTGAGGACTGAGGGTTGAGGATTGAAGATTGAGGATTGGGTATTTAGGATTGAACGTTGGGGATTGAGGATTGAGGATTGAGGATTGAGGATTGAAAGTTGAATATTGATGAATGAAGATTGAGGATTGTGGATTGAGGGTTGTGGGTTGAGGACGACGACTGAGGGTTGAGTATTGATGCTTGAGGTGTGAGGATTGAGGATTGAGGATGGCGAATTGATGATTGAGGATTGAAGATTGAGGATTGGGTATTGAGGATTGAAGAATGAGGATTGAGGATTGAGTATTGAGGATTGAAGATTGAGTATTGAGCATTGAAGATTGAGGATTGAGGATTGAAGATTGAGTGTTGAGGGTTGAAGATTGAGGATTGAGGATTGAGTATTGTGGATTGAATATTGATGATTGAAGATTGAGGATTGAGGACTGAAGATTGGGGATTGGGTATTGAGGATTGAGGAATGAGGATTGAGGATTGAGGATTGAGGATTGAGGATTGAAGATTGAGTATTGAGGATTGAAGACTGACGATTGAGGATTGAGGATTGAGGATTGAGTTTTGAGGATCGAGGGTTGAAGATTGAGTTTTGAGGATTGAAGATTGAGGATTGAGGTTTGGGGACTGAGGATTGAGGGTTGAGGATTGAGGATTGAGGATTGAGGATTGAGGATTGATGATTGAGGATTGAGGATTGAACATTGAGGATTGGGTATCGCGGATTGGATATTGAGGATTGAGGATTGAGGATTGAGTATTGAGGATTGAGGACTGAAGATTGTATATTGATGATTGAAGATTGAGGATTGAGGATTGAGGGTTGTGGATTGAGGACGACGAGTGAGGGTTGAGTATTAATGCTTGAGGTCTGAGGATCGAGGATTGAGGATCGAGAATTGAGGATTGAGGATTGAGGATTGAAGATTGAGGATTTGGTATTGAGGATTGAGGATTGAGGATTGAGGATTGAGGTTTGAGGATTGGGGATTGAGGATTGAAGATTGTGGATTGGGTATTGCGGATTGAACATTGAGGGTTGAGGATTGAGGATTGAGGATTGAGGATTGAGGATTGAAGATTGAATATTGATGATTGAAGATTGAGGATTGAGGATTGAGGGTTGTGGATTGAGGACAACGACTGAGGGTTGTGAATTGATGTTTCAGGTCTGAGGATTGAGGATTGAGGATTGAGAATTGTGGATTGAGGATTGAGGATTGAAGATTGAGGATTGGGTATTGAGGATTGAAGAATGAGGATTGAGGATAGAGGATTGAGAATTGAGGATTGAAGATTGAGTAATGTGGATTGAAGATTGAGGGCTGAGGATTGAGGATTGAAGATTGAGGATTTGGGACTGAGGATTGAAGATTGAGGATCGAGGATTGAGGATTGATGATTGAGGATTGAGGATCGAGGATTGATGATTGAGTATTGAGGACTGAGGATTGAGGATTGAGGATTGAGGATTGAAGATTGAGGATTGAGGATTGAGGATTGAGAATTGTGGATTGAGGATTGAGGATTGAAGATTGAGGATTGGGTATTGAGGATTGAAGAATGAGGATTGAGGATTGAGGATTGAGAATTGAGGATTGAAGAATGAGTAATGAGGATTGAAGATTGAGGGTGGAGGATTGAGGATTGAAGATTGAGGATTTGGGACTGAGGATTGAAGATTGAGGATCGAGGATTGAGGATTGAGGATTGAGGATTGAGGATTGAGGATCGAGGATTGAAGATTGAGTATTGAGGACTGAGGATTGAGGATTGAAGATTGAGGATTGAGGATTGTGGATGAGGGATGAGGGTTGAGGATTGAGGTTTGAGGACTGAGGACTGAGGATTGAGGATTGAGAATTGAGGATTGAGGATTGAGGATTAAGGATTGACGATTGAGGATTGGGTATTGAGGATTGAAGAATGAGGATTGAGGATTGAGGATTGAGGATTGAGGATTGAAGATTGAGTATTGAGGATTGAAGACTGACGATTGAGGATTGAGGATTGAGGATTGAGGATTGAGGATTGATGATTGAGGATTGAGGTCTGTGGATTAAGGATTGAGGATTGAGAATTGAGGATTGAGGATTGAGGATTGAAGATTGAGGATTGGGTATTGAGGATTGGGTATTGAGGATTGAAGAATGAGGATTGAGGATTGAGGATTGAGGATTGAGGATTGCAGATTGAGTATTGCGGATTGAAGATTGAGGGTTGAGGATTGCGGACTGAGGATTGAGGATTGAGCATTGAGGATTGAGGATTGAGGATTGAGGATTGAAGATTGAGTGTCGAGGATTGAAGATTGAGTATTGAGGGGTGAGGATTGAGGATTGAGGATTGAAGATTGAGGATTGCGGATTGAGGATTGACGATTGAGGATTGAGTATCGAGGAGTGAGAATTGAGGATTGAGGATTGAAGATTGAGGATTGAGGATTGAAGATTGAGTATAGATGTTTGAAGATTGAGGATTGAAGAATGAGGACTGAGGATTGAGGATTGAGGATTGAGGATTGAAGATTGAGTACTGAGGATTGATGGTTGGCGATCGAGGATTGAGATTTGAGGATTGAGGATTGAGGATTGAGGATTGAAGATTGAGTATTGAGGATTGAAGGTTGAGGATTGTGGATTGAGGATTGAGGATTGAGGATTGAATATTGAGGATTGGGGACTGAGTGTTGAGGGATGAGTGATGAGAATTGATGTTTGTGGATAGAGATTTGAAGATTGCAGATTGAGTATTGAGTATTGAAAACTGTGAATTGATGATATTCTATTGAGGATCGAGGATTGACAACTGATTGTTCAGGACTGATGGCTGAATGTTGAGGATTCAGGATTGAGGATTCGGGATTGAGGTTTGAGGACTGAGGATTGAGGGTTGAGGATTGAGGATTGAGGATTGACGCTTGAGGATTGAGGATTGAGGATAGAGGATTGGAGAGAGAGGACTGAGTGTTGAGGATTTAGTATTGAGAATTGATGTTTGAGGATTGAGATTTGATTATTGAATATTGTGGACTGAGTACTGAACCATGGGAATACAGGATATACTATTGAGTATTGAGAATTGAGGATTGATGGCTGAGTATTGAGGATTGATGGTTGAGGGTTGTGCGTTGATTATTGAGGATTGAGGATTGAGGATTGAGGGTTGAGGATTGAGGATTGAGGATTGAGAATTGAGGATTGATGATTGAAGATTGAGTATTGCGGATTGAAGATTAGGTATTGAGGATTGAGGATTGAAGATTGAGGACTGAGCGTTGAGGGTTGAGTTATGAGAATTGATATTTGTGGATTGAGATTTGAAGATTGAAGAATGGGGATTGAGTATTGAAAACTGTGAGTTGAGGATATTCTATTGAGGATTGAGGATCGACAATTGATTGTTGAGGACTGAGGGCTGAAGATAGAGGATTCAGGATTGAGGATTCGGGATTGAGGTTTGAGGACTGAGGATTGAGGGTTGAGGATTGAGGATTGAGGATTGACGCTTGAGGATTGAGGATTGAGGATGGTCGATTGAAGAGAGAGGACTGAGTGTTGAGGATTGAGTGTTGAGAATTGATGATTGAGGATTGAGATTTGATTATTGAATATTGTGGATTGAGTATTGAAACATGAGAATTCAGGATACTCTATTGAGTATTGAGATTTGAGGATTGATGGTTGAGTATTGAGGAATGATGGTTGAGGGTTGTGCGTTGATTATTGAGGATTGAGGATTGAGGATTAAGGATTGATTATTGAGGATTGAAGATTGAGTATTGATGATTGAAGATTGAGGATTGAGGATTGAGGGTTGAGGTTTGAGGACGAGGACTGACGGTTGAGGATTGAGGTTTGATGATTGAGGATTGAGGATTGAGGATTGAGGATTGAGGATCGAGGATTGAGGTTTGAATATTGACGATTGGGTATTGAGGATTGAAGAATGAAGATTGAGCATTGAGGATTGAGGATTGAGGATTGAAGATTGAGTATTGAGGATTGAAGATTGACGATTGAGGATGGAGGATTGAGGATTGAGGTTGAGGATTGAGGATTGAATATTGAGGATTGGGGACTGAGTGTTGAGTGTTGAGTGATGAGAATTGATGTTTGTGGATAGAGATTTGAGGATTGCAGATTGAGTATTGAGTATTGAAAACTGTGAATTGATGACATTCTATTGAGGATTGAGGTTTGACAACTGATTGTTGAGGACTGAGGGCTGAAGATTGAGGATTCAGTATTGATGATACGGGATTGAGGTTTGAGGACAGAGGATTGAGGATTGAGGATTGAGAATTGAGGATTGAGGATTGAGGATTGAAGATTTAGGATTGGGTATTGAGGATTGAGGAATGAGGGTTGAGGATTGAGGATTGAGGATTGAGGATTGAGGATTGGGTATTGAGGATTGAAGACTGACGATTGAGGATTGAGGATTGAGGATTGAGTATTGAGGATCGAGGATTGCAGATTGAATTTTGAGGATTGAAGATTGAGGATTGAGGTTTGGGGACTGAGGATTGAGGATTGAGGATTGAGGATTGAGGAGTGAGGATTGAGGATTGAGGATTGAGGATTGAGGATTGAACATTGAGGATTGGGTATCGCGGATTGAAATTGAGGATTGAGGATTGAGGATTGAGTATTGAGGATTGAGGACTGAAGATTGTATATTGATGATTGAAGATTGAGGATTGAGGATTGAGGGTTGTGGATTGAGGACGAGGAGTGAGGGTTGAGTTTTAATGTTTGAAGTCTGAGGATCGAGGATTGAGTATCGAGAATTGAGGATTGAGGATTGAGGATTGAAGATTGAGGATTTGGTATTGAGGACTGAAGAATGAGGATTGAGGACTGACGATTGAGTATTGAGGATTGAGGATTGAAGATTGTGGATTGGCTATTGCGGATTGAACATTGAGGATTGAGGAGTGAGGATTGAAGATTGAATGTTGATGATTGAAGATTGAGGATTGAGGACTGAAGGTTGAGGATTGGGTATTGAGGATTGAGGAATGAGGATTGAGGATTGAGGATTGAGGATTGAGGATTGAAGATTGAGTATTGAGGATTGAAGACTGACGATTGAGGATTGATGGTTGAGGATTGAGTTTTGAGGATCGAGGGTTGAAGATTGAGTTTTGAGGATTGAAGATTGAGGATTGAGGTTTGGGGACTGAGGATTGAGGGTTGAGGATTGAGGATTGAGGATTGAGGATTGAGGATTGAAGATTGAGGATTGAGGATTGAACATTGAGGATTGGGTATCGCGGATTGAACATTGAGGATTGAGGATTGAGGATTGAGTATTGAGGATTGAGGACTGAAGATTGTATATTGATGATTGAAGATTGAGGATTGAGGATTGAGGGTTGTGGATTGAGGACGACGAGTGAGGGTTGAGTATTAATGCTTGAGGTCTGAGGATCGAGGATTGAGGATCGAGAATTGAGGATTGAGGATTGAGGATTGAAGATTGAGGATTTGGTATTGAGGATTGAGGATTGAGGATTGAGGATTGAGGATTGAGAATTGGGGATTGAGGATTGAAGGTTGAGGATTGAGGATTGAAGATTGAGTATAGATGTTTCAAGATTGAGGATTGAAGAATGAGGACTGAGGATTGAGGATTGAGGATTGAGGATTGAAGATTGAGTACTGAGGATTGATGGTTGGCGATCGAGGATTGAGATTTGAGGATTGAGGATTGAGGATTGAGGATTGAAGATTGAGTATTGAGGATTGAAGGTTGAGGATTGTGGATTGAGGATTGAGGATTGAGGATTGAATATTGAGGATTGGGGACTGAGTGTTGAGGGATGAGTGATGAGAATTGATGTTTGTGGATAGAGATTTGAAGATTGCAGATTGAGTATTGAGTATTGAAAACTGTGAATTGATGACATTCTATTGAGGATTGAGGTTTGACAACTGATTGTTGAGGACTGAGGGCTGAAGATTGAGGATTCAGTATTGAGGATACAGGATTGAGGATTGAGGAATGAGGATTGAGGATTGAGGATTGAGGATTGAGGATTGAAGATTGAGTATTGAGGATTGAAGACTGACGATTGAGGATTGAGGGTTGAGGATTGAGTTTTGAGGATCGAGGGTTGAAGATTGAGTTTTGTGGATTGAAGATTGAGGATTGAGGTTTGGGGACTGAGGATTGAGGATTGAGGATTGAGGATTGAGGATTGAACATTGAGGATTGGGTATCGCGGATTGAACATTGAGGATTGAGGATTGAGGATTGAGGATTGAGAATTGAGGATTGAAGATTGAGTAATGAGGATTGAAGATTGAGGGTGGAGGATTGAGGATTGAAGATTGAGGATTTGGGACTGAGGATTGAAGATTGAGGATCGAGGATTGAGGATTGAGGATTGAGGATTGAGGATTGAGGATTGAGGATTGATGATTGAGGATTGGGTATTGAGGATTGAAGAATGAGGATTGAGGATTGAGAATTGAGGATTGAGGATTGAGGATTAAAGATTGACGATTGAGGATTGGGTATCGAGGAGTGAGAATTGAGGATTGAGGATTGAAGATTGAGGATTGAGGATTGAAGATTGAGTATAGATGTTTGAAGATTGAGGATTGAAGAATGAGGACTGAGGATTGAGGATTGAGGATTGAGGATTGAAGATTGAGTACTGAGGATTGATGGTTGGCGATCGAGGATTGAGATTTGAGGATTGAGGATTGAGGATTGAGGATTGAAGATTGAGTATTGAGGATTGAAGGTTGAGGATTGTGGATTGAGGATTGAGGATTGACGATTGAATATTGAGGATTGGGGACTGAGTGTTGAGGGATGAGTGATGAGAATTGATGTTTGTGGATAGAGATTTGAAGATTGCAGATTGAGTATTGAGTATTGAAAACTGTGAATTGATGACATTCTATTGAGGATTGAGGTTTGACAACTGATTGTTGAGGACTGAGGGCTGAAGATTGAGGATTCAGTATTGAGGATACAGGATTGAGGTTTGAGGACAGAGGATTGAGGATTGAGGATTGAGGATTGAGGACTGAGGGTTGAGGATTGAAGAGTGAGGATTGGGTATTTAGGATTGAACGTTGGGGATTGAGGATTGAGGATTGAGGATTGAGGATTGAAAGTTGAATATTGATGAATGAAGATTGAGGATTGTGGATTGAGGGTTGTGGGTTGAGGACGACGACTGAGGGTTGAGTATTGATGCTTGAGGTGTGAGGATTGAGGATTGAGGATAGCGAATTGATGATTGAGGATTGAAGATTGAGGATTGGGTATTGAGGATTGAAGAATGAGGATTGAGGATTGAGTATTGAGGATTGAAGATTGAGTATTGAGCATTGAAGATTGAGGATTGAGGATTGAAGATTGAGTGTTGAGGGTTGAAGATTGAGGATTGAGGATTGAGTATTGTGGATTGAGGATTGAAGGTTGAGGATTGAGGATTGAGGATTGAGGATTGAGGATTGAGGATTGAAGATTGAATATTGATGATTGAAGGTCGAGGATTGTGGATTGAGGTTTGTGGATTGAGGACGAGGACTGAGGGTTGAATATTGATGTTTTAGGTCTGAGGATTGAGGATTGAGGATTTAGAATTGAGGATTGAGGATTGCGGATTGAAGATTGAGTATTGAGGATTGAAGATTGAGGACTGTGGATTGAGGATTGAGGATTGAGGATTGAAGATTGAGGATTGGGGACTGAGTGTTGAGGTTTGTGTGATGAGAATTGATGATTGTGGATAGAGGTTTGAAGATTGCAGATTGAGTATTGAGTATTGAAAACTGTGAATTGATGATATTCTATTGAGGATCGAGGATTGACAACTGATTGTTCAGGACTGATGGCTGAATGTTGAGGATTCAGGATTGAGGATTCGGGATTGAGGTTTGAGGACTGAGGATTGAGGGTTGAGGATTGAGGATTGAGGATTGACGCTTGAGGATTGAGGATTGAGGATAGAGGATTGGAGAGAGAGGACTGAGTGTTGAGGATTTAGTATTGAGGATTGATGTTTGAGGATTGAGATTTGATTATTGAATATTGTGGACTGAGTACTGAACCATGAGAATACAGGATATACTATTGAGTATTGAGAATTGAGGATTGATGGCTGAGTATTGAGGATTGATGGTTGAGGGTTGTGCGTTGATTATTGAGGATTGAGGATTGAGGATTGAGGGTTGAGGATTGAGGATTGAGGATTGAGAATTGAGGATTGATGATTGAAGATTGAGTATTGCGGATTGAAGATTAGGTATTGAGGATTGAGGATTGAAGATTGAGGACTGAGCGTTGAGGGTTGAGTTATGAGAATTGATATTTGTGGATTGAGATTTGAAGATTGAAGAATGGGGATTGAGTATTGAAAACTGTGAGTTGAGGATATTCTATTGAGGATTGAGGATCGACAATTGATTGTTGAGGACTGAGGGCTGAAGATAGAGGATTCAGGATTGAGGATTCGGGATTGAGGTTTGAGGACTGAGGATTGAGGGTTGAGGATTGAGGACTGAGGATTGACGCTTGAGGATTGAGGATTGAGGATGGTCGATTGAAGAGAGAGGACTGAGTGTTGAGGATTGAGTGTTGAGAATTGATGATTGAGGATTGAGATTTGATTATTGAATATTGTGGATTGAGTATTGAAACATGAGAATTCAGGATACTCTATTGAGTATTGAGATTTGAGGATTGATGGTTGAGTATTGAGTATTGATGGTTGAGGGTTGTGCGTTGATTATTGAGGATTGAGGATTGAGGATTAAGGATTGATTATTGAGGATTGAAGATTGAGTATTGATGATTGAAGATTGAGGATTGAGGATTGAGGGTTGAGGTTTGAGGACGAGGACTGACGGTTGAGGATTGAGGTTTGATGATTGAGGATTGAGGATTGAGGATTGAGGATTGAGGATCGAGGATTGAGGTTTGAATATTGACGATTGGGTATTGAGGATTGAAGAATGAAGATTGAGCATTGAGGATTGAGGATTGAGGATTGAAGATTGAGTATTGAGGATTGAAGATTGACGATTGAGGATGGAGGATTGAGGATTGAGGTTGAGGATTGAGGATTGAATATTGAGGATTGGGGACTGAGTGTTGAGTGTTGAGTGATGAGAATTGATGTTTGTGGATAGAGATTTGAAGATTGCAGATTGAGTATTGAGTATTGAAAACTGTGAATTGATGACATTCTATTGAGGATTGAGGTTTGACAACTGATTGTTGAGGACTGAGGGCTGAAGATTGAGGATTCAGTATTGATGATACGGGATTGAGGTTTGAGGACAGAGGATTGAGGATTGAGGATTGAGAATTGAGGATTGAGGATTGAGGATTGAAGATTTAGGATTGGGTATTGAGGATTGAGGAATGAGGGTTGAGGATTGAGGATTGAGGATTGAGGATTGAGGATTGAGTATTGATGATTGAAGACTGACGATTGAGGATTGAGGATTGAGGATTGAGTATTGAGGATCGAGGATTGCAGATTGAATTTTGAGGATTGAAGATTGAGGATTGAGGTTTGGGGACTGAGGATTGAGGATTGAGGATTGAGGATTGAGGAGTGAGGATTGAGGATTGAGGATTGAGGATTGAGGATTGAACATTGAGGATTGGGTATCGCGGATTGAACATTGAGGATTGAGGATTGAGGATTGAGTATTGAGGATTGAGGACTGAAGATTGTATATTGATGATTGAAGATTGAGGATTGAGGATTGAGGGTTGTGGATTGAGGACGAGGAGTGAGGGTTGAGTATTAATGTTTGAGGTCTGATGATCGAGGATTGAGTATCGAGAATTGAGGATTGAGGATTGAGGATTGAAGATTGAGGATTTGGTATTGAGGACTGAAGAATGAGGATTGACGACTGACGATTGAGTATTGAGGATTGAGGATTGGGGATTGAGGATTGAAGATTGTGGATTGGCTATTGCGGATTGAACATTGAGGATTGAGGATTGAGGATTGAAGATTGAATATTGATGATTGAAGATTGAGGATTGAGGACTGAAGATTGAGGATTGGGTATTGAGGATTGAGGAATGAGGATTGAGGATTGAGGATTGAGGATTGAGGATTGAAGATTGAGTATTGAGGATTGAAGACTGACGATTGAGGATTGAGGGTTGAGGATTGAGTTTTGAGGATCGAGGGTTGAAGATTGAGTTTTGAGGATTGAAGATTGAGGATTGAGGTTTGGGGACTGAGGATTGAGGGTTGAGGATTGAGGATTGAGGATTGGGGATTGAGGATTGAACATTGAGGATTGAGGATTGAACATTGAGGATTGGGTATCGCGGATTGAACATTGAGGATTGAGGATTGAGGATTGAGTATTGAGGATTGAGGACTGAAGATTGTATATTGATGATTGAAGATTGAGGATTGAGGATTGAGGGTTGTGGATTGAGGACGACGAGTGAGGGTTGAGTATTAATGCTTGAGGTCTGAGGATCGAGGATTGAGGATCGAGAATTGAGGATTGAGGATTGAGGATTGAAGATTGAGGATTTGGTATTGAGGATTGAGGATTGAGGATTGAGGATTGAGGTTTGAGGATTGGGGATTGAGGATTGAAGATTGTGGATTGGGTATTGCGGATTGAACATTGAGGGTTGAGGATTGAGGATTGAGGATTGAGGATTGAGGATTGAAGATTGAATATTGATGATTGAAGATTGAGGATTGAGGATTGAGTGTTGTGGATTGAGGACAACGACTGAGGGTTGTGAATTGATGTTTCAGGTCTGAGGATTGAGGATTGAGGATTGAGAATTGTGGATTGAGGATTGAGGATTGAAGATTGAGGATTGGGTATTGAGGATTGAAGAATGAGGATTGAGGATAGAGGATTGAGAATTGAGGATTGAAGATTGAGTAATGTGGATTGAAGATTGAGGGCTGAGGATTGAGGATTGAAGATTGAGGATTTGGGACTGAGGATTGAAGATTGAGGATCGAGGATTGAGGATTGAGGATTGAGGATTGAGGATCGAGGATTGAAGATTGAGTATTGAGGACTGAGGATTGAGGATTGAGGATTGAGGATTGAAGATTGAGGATTGAGGATTGAGGATTGAGGATTGAGGATTGAGGATTGTGTATTGCGGATTGAACATTGAGGGTTGAGGATTGAGGATTGAGGATTGAGGATTGAGGATTGAGGATTGAAGATTGAGGATTGGGGACTGAGTGTTGAGGTTTGTGTGATGAGAATTGATGATTGTGGATAGAGGTTTGAAGATTGCAGATTGAGTATTGAGTATTGAAAACTGTGAATTGATGATATTCTATTGAGGATCGAGGATTGACAACTGATTGTTCAGGACTGATGGCTGAATGTTGAGGATTCAGGATTGAGGATTCGGGATTGAGGTTTGAGGACTGAGGATTGAGGGTTGAGGATTGAGGATTGAGGATTGACGCTTGAGGATTGAGGATTGACGCTTGAGGATTGAGGATTGAGGATAGAGGATTGGAGAGAGAGGACTGAGTGTTGAGGATTTAGTATTGAGGATTGATGTTTGAGGATTGAGATTTGATTATTGAATATTGTGGACTGAGTACTGAACCATGAGAATACAGGATATACTATTGAGTATTGAGAATTGAGGATTGATGGCTGAGTATTGAGGATTGATGGTTGAGGGTTGTGCGTTGATTATTGAGGATTGAGGATTGAGGATTGAGGGTTGAGGATTGAGGATTGAGGATTGAGAATTGAGGATTGATGATTGAAGATTGAGTATTGCGGATTGAAGATTAGGTATTGAGGATTGAGGATTGAAGATTGAGGACTGAGCGTTGAGGGTTGAGTTATGAGAATTGATATTTGTGGATTGAGATTTGAAGATTGAAGAATGGGGATTGAGTATTGAAAACTGTGAGTTGAGGATATTCTATTGAGGATTGAGGATCGACAATTGATTGTTGAGGACTGAGGGCTGAAGATAGAGGATTCAGGATTGAGGATTCGGGATTGAGGTTTGAGGACTGAGGATTGAGGGTTGAGGATTGAGGATTGAGGATTGACGCTTGAGGATTGAGGATTGAGGATGGTCGATTGAAGAGAGAGGACTGAGTGTTGAGGATTGAGTGTTGAGAAATGATGATTGAGGATTGAGATTTGATTATTGAATATTGTGGATTGAGTATTGAAACATGAGAATTCAGGATACTCTATTGAGTATTGAGATTTGAGGATTGATGGTTGAGTATTGAGGATTGATGGTTGAGGGTTGTGCGTTGATTATTGAGGATTGAGGATTGAGGATTAAGGATTGATTATTGAGGATTGGAGATTGAGTATTGATGATTGAAGATTGAGGATTGAGGATTGAGGGTTGAGGTTTGAGGACGAGGACTGACGGTTGAGGATTGAGGTTTGATGATTGAGGATTGAGGATTGAGGATTGAGGATTGAGGATCGAGGATTGAGGTTTGAATATTGACGATTGGGTATTGAGGATTGAAGAATGAAGATTGAGCATTGAGGATTCAGTATTGAGGATTGAATATTGAGTATTGAGGATTGAAGATTGACGATTGAGGATGGAGGATTGAGGATTGAGGTTGAGGATTGAGGATTGAATATTGAGGATTGGGGACTGAGTGTTGAGTGTTGAGTGATGAGAATTGATGTTTGTGGATAGAGATTTGAAGATTGCAGATTGAGTATTGAGTATTGAAAACTGTGAATTGATGACATTCTATTGAGGATTGAGGTTTGACAACTGATTGTTGAGGACTGAGGGCTGAAGATTGAGGATTCAGTATTGATGATACGGGATTGAGGTTTGAGGACAGAGGATTGAGGATTGAGGATTGAGAATTGAGGATTGAGGATTGAGGATTGAAGATTTAGGATTGGGTATTGAGGATTGAGGAATGAGGGTTGAGGATTGAGGATTGAGGATTGAGGATTGAGGATTGAGTATTGAGGATTGAAGACTGACGATTGAGGATTGAGGATTGAGGATTGAGTATTGAGGATCGAGGATTGCAGATTGAATTTTCAGGATTGAAGATTGAGGATTGAGGTTTGGGGACTGAGGATTGAGGATTGAGGATTGAGGATTGAGGAGTGAGGATTGAGGATTGAGGATTGAGGATTGAGGATTGAACATTGAGGATTGGGTATCGCGGATTGAACATTGAGGATTGAGGATTGAGGATTGAGTATTGAGGATTGAGGACTGAAGATTGTATATTGATGATTGAAGATTGGGGATTGAGGATTGAGGGTTGTGGATTGAGGACGAGGAGTGAGGGTTGAGTATTAATGTTTGAGGTCTGAGGATCGAGGATTGAGTATCGAGAATTGAGGATTGAGGATTGAGGATTGAAGATTGAGGATTTGGTATTGAGGACTGAAGAATGAGGATTGAGGACTGACGATTGAGTATTGAGGATTGAGGATTGGGGATTGAGGATTGAAGATTGTGGATTGGCTATTCCGGATTGAACATTGAGGATTGAGGATTGAGGATTGAAGATTGAATATTGATGATTGAAGATTGAGGATTGAGGACTGAAGATTGAGGATTGGGTATTGAGGATTGAGGAATGAGGATTGAGGATTGAGGATTGAGGATTGAGGATTGAAGATTGAGTATTGAGGATTGAAGACTGACGATTGAGGATTGAGGGTTGAGGATTGAGTTTTGAGGATCGAGGGTTGAAGATTGAGTTTTGAGGATTGAAGATTGAGGATTGAGGTTTGGGGACTGAGGATTGAGGGTTGAGGATTGAGGATTGAGGATTGAGGATTGAGGATTGAAGATTGAGGATTGAGGATTGAACATTGAGGATTGGGTATCGCGGATTGAACATTGAGGATTGAGGATTGAGGATTGAGTATTGAGGATTGAGGACTGAAGATTGTATATTGATGATTGAAGATTGAGGATTGAGGATTGAGGGTTGTGGATTGAGGACGACGAGTGAGGGTTGAGTATTAATGCTTGAGGTCTGAGGATCGAGGATTGAGGATCGAGAATTGAGGATTGAGGATTGAGGATTGAAGATTGAGGATTTGGTATTGAGGATTGAGGATTGAGGATTGAGGATTGAGGATTGAGGATTGGGGATTGAGGATTGAAGATTGTGGATTGGGTATTGCGGATTGAACATTGAGGGTTGAGGATTGAGGATTGAGGATTGAGGATTGAGGATTGAAGATTGAATATTGATGATTGAAGATTGAGGATTGAGGATTGAGTGTTGTGGATTGAGGACAACGACTGAGGGTTGTGAATTGATGTTTCAGGTCTGAGGATTGAGGATTGAGGATTGAGAATTGTGGATTGAGGATTGAGGATTGAAGATTGGGGATTGGGTATTGAGGATTGAAGAATGAGGATTGAGGATAGAGGATTGAGAATTGAGGATTGAAGATTGAGTAATGTGGATTGAAGATTGAGGGCTGAGGATTGAGGACTGAAGATTGTATATTGATGATTGAAGATTGAGGATTGAGGATTGAGGGTTGTGGATTGAGGACGAGGAGTGAGGGTTGAGTATTAATGTTTGAGGTCTGAGGATCGAGGATTGAGTATCGAGAATTGAGGATTGAGGATTGAGGATTGAAGATTGAGGATTTGGTATTGAGGACTGAAGAATGAGGATTGAGGACTGACGATTGAGTATTGAGGATTGAGGATTGGGGATTGAGGATTGAAGATTGTGGATTGGCTATTGCGGATTGAACATTGAGGATTGAGGATTGAGGATTGAAGATTGAATATTGATGATTGAAGATTGAGGATTGAGGACTGAAGATTGAGGATTGGGTATTGAGGATTGAGGAATGAGGATTGAGGATTGAGGATTGAGGATTGAGGATTGAAGATTGAGTATTGAGGATTGAAGACTGACGATTGAGGATTGAGGGTTGAGGATTGAGTTTTGAGGATCGAGGGTTGAAGATTGAGTTTTGAGGATTGAAGATTGAGGATTGAGGTTTGGGGACTGAGGATTGAGGGTTGAGGATTGAGGATTGAGGATTGAGGATTGAGGATTGAAGATTGAGGATTGAGGATTGAACATTGAGGATTGGGTATCGCGGATTGAACATTGAGGATTGAGGATTGAGGATTGAGTATTGAGGATTGAGGACTGAAGATTGTATATTGATGATTGAAGATTGAGGATTGAGGATTGAGGGTTGTGGATTGAGGACGACGAGTGAGGGTTGAGTATTAATGCTTGAGGTCTGAGGATCGAGGATTGAGGATCGAGAATTGAGGATTGAGGATTGAGGATTGAAGATTGAGGATTTGGTATTGAGGATTGAGGATTGAGGATTGAGGATTGAGGATTGAGGATTGGGGATTGAGGATTGAAGATTGTGGATTGGGTATTGCGGATTGAACATTGAGGGTTGAGGATTGAGGATTGAGGATTGAGGATTGAGGATTGAAGATTGAATATTGATGATTGAAGATTGAGGATTGAGGATTGAGTGTTGTGGATTGAGGACAACGACTGAGGGTTGTGAATTGATGTTTCAGGACTGAGGATTGAGGATTGAGGATTGAGAATTGTGGATTGAGGATTGAGGATTGAAGATTGAGGATTGGGTATTGAGGATTGAAGAATGAGGATTGAGGATAGAGGATTGAGAATTGAGGATTGAAGATTGAGTAATGTGGATTGAAGATTGAGGGCTGAGGATTGAGGATTGAAGATTGAGGATTTGGGACTGAGGATTGAAGATTGAGGATCGAGGATTGAGGATTGAGGATTGAGGATTGAGGATCGAGGATTGAAGATTGAGTATTGAGGACTGAGGATTGAGGATTGAGGATTGAGGATTGAAGATTGAGGATTGAGGATTGAGGATTGAGGATTGAGGATTGAGGATTGTGTATTGCGGATTGAACATTGAGGGTTGAGGATTGAGGATTGAGGATTGAGGATTGAGGATTGAAGATTGAATATTGATGATTGAAGATTGAGGATTGATGATTGAGGGTTGTGGATTGAGGACAAGGACTGAGGGTCGTGTATTGATGTTTGAGGTCTGAGGATTGAGGATTGTGGATTGAGAATTGTGGATTGAGGATTGAGGATTGAAGATTGAGGATTGGGTATTGAGGATTGAAGAATGAGGATTGAGGATTGAGGATTGAGAATTGAGGATTGAAGATTGAGTAATGAGGATTGAAGATTGAGGGTGGAGGATTGAGGATTGAAGATTGAGGATTTGGGACTGAGGATTGAAGACTGAGGATCGAGGATTGAGGATTGAGGATTGCGGATTGAGGATCGAGGATTGAAGATTGAGTATTGAGGACTGAGGATTGAGGATTGAAGATTGAGGATTGAGGATTGTGGATGAGGGATGAGGGTTGAGGATTGAGGTTTGAGGACTGAGGACTGAGGATTGAGGATTGAGAATTGAGGATTGAGGATTGAGGATTAAAGATTGACGATTGAGGATTGGGTATTGAGGATTGAAGAATGAGGATTGAGGATTGAGGATTGAGGATTGAGGATTGAAGATTGAGTATTGAGGATTGAAGACTGACGATTGAGGATTGAGGATTGAGGATTGAGGATTGAGGATTGAGGATTGCGGATTGAGAATTGAGGATTGTGGATTGAAGGTTGAGTATTGAGCATTGGAGATTGAGAATTGAGGATTGTGGGCTGAGGATTGAGCATTGAGAATTGAGAAATGAGGATGAGAACTGTGGGTTGACGATTGAGGTTTGAGGAATGAGGATTGAGGATTGAGGATTGAGGATTGAGGATTGAGAATTGAGGACTGAGGATTGAAGATTGAGTATTGAGGATTGAGGATTGAAGGTTGAGGATTGTGGATTGAGGATTGAGGATTGAGGATTGAATATTGAGGATTGGGGACTGAGTGTTGAGGGATGAGTGATGAGAATTGATGTTTGTGGATAGAGATTTGAAGATTGCAGATTGAGTATTGAGTATTGAAAACTGTGAATTGATGACATTCTATTGAGGATTGAGGTTTGACAACTGATTGTTGAGGACTGAGGGCTGAAGATTGAGGATTCAGTATTGAGGATACAGGATTGAGGTTTGAGGACAGAGGATTGAGGATTGAGGATTGAGGATTGAGGACTGAGGGTTGAGGATTGAAGATTGAGGATTGGGTATTTAGGATTGAACGTTGGGGATTGAGGATTGAGGATTGAGGATTGAGGATTGAGGATTGAAAGTTGAATATTGATGAATGAAGATTGAGGATTGTGGATTGAGTGTTGTGGGTTGAGGACGACGACTGAGGGTTGAGTATTGATGCTTGAGGTGTGAGGATTGAGGATTGAGGATAGCTAATTGATGATTGAGGATTGAAGATTGAGGATTGGGTATTGAGGATTGAAGAATGAGGATTGAGGATTGAGTATTGAGGATTGAAGATTGAGTATTGAGCATTGAAGATTGAGGATTGAGGATTGAAGATTGAGTGTTGAGGGTTGAAGATTGAGGATTGAGGATTGAGTATTGTAGATTGAGGATTGAAGGTTGAGGATTGAGGATTGAGGATTGAGGATTGAGGATTGAGGATTGAAGATTGAATATTGATGATTGAAGGTCGAGGATTGTGGATTGAGGTTTGTGGGTTGAGGACGAGGACTGAGGGTTGAATATTGATGTTTTAGGTCTGAGGATTGAGGATTGAGGATTTAGAATTGAGGATTGAGGATTGCGGATTGAAGATTGAGTATTGAGGATTGAAGATTGAGGACTGTGGATTGTGGATTGAGGATTGAGGATTGAAGATTGAGGATTGGGGACTGAGTGTTGAGGTTTGTGTGATGAGAATTGATGATTGTGGATAGAGGTTTGAAGATTGCAGATTGAGAATTGAGTATTGAAAACTGTGAATTGATGATATTCTATTGAGGATCGAGGATTGACAACTGATTGTTCAGGACTGATGGCTGAATGTTGAGGATTCAGGATTGAGGATTCGGGATTGAGGTTTGAGGACTGAGGATTGAGGGTTGAGGATTGGGGATTGAGGATTGACGCTTGAGGATTGAGGATTGAGGATAGAGGATTGGAGAGAGAGGACTGAGTGTTGAGGATTTAGTATTGAGGATTGATGTTTGAGGATTGATGATTGAAGATTGAGTATTGCGGATTGAAGATTAGGTATTGAGGATTGAGGATTGAAGATTGAGGACTGAGCGTTGAGGGTTGAGTTATGAGAATTGATATTTGTGGATTGAGATTTGAAGATTGAAGAATGGGGATTGAGTATTGAAAACTGTGAGTTGAGGATATTCTATTGAGGATTGAGGATCGACAATTGATTGTTGAGGACTGAGGGCTGAAGATAGAGGATTCAGGATTGAGGATTCGGGATTGAGGTTTGAGGACTGAGGATTGAGGGTTGAGGATTGAGGATTGAGGATTGATGCTTGAGGATTGAGGATTGATGATGGTCGATTGAAGAGAGAGGACTGAGTGTTGAGGATTGAGTGTTGAGAAATGATGATTGAGGATTGAGATTTGATTATTGAATATTGTGGATTGAGTATTGAAACATGAGAATTCAGGATACTCTATTGAGTATTGAGATTTGAGGATTGATGGTTGAGTATTGAGGATTGATGGTTGAGGGTTGTGCGTTGATTATTGAGGATTGAGGATTGAGGATTAAGGATTGATTATTGAGGATTGAAGATTGAGTATTGATGATTGAAGATTGAGGATTGAGGATTGAGGGTTGAGGTTTGAGGACGAGGACTGACGGTTGAGGATTGAGGTTTGATGATTGAGGATTGAGGATTGAGGATTGAGGATTGAGGATCGAGGATTGAGGTTTGAATATTGACGATTGGGTATTGAGGATTGAAGAATGAAGATTGAGCATTGAGGAATGAGGATTGAGGATTGAAGATTGAGTATTGAGGATTGAAGATTGACGATTGAGGATGGAGGATTGAGGATTGAGGTTGAGGATTGAGGATTGAATATTGAGGATTGGGGACTGAGTGTTGAGTGTTGAGTGATGAGAATTGATGTTTGTGGATAGAGATTTGAAGATTGCAGATTGAGTATTGAGTATTGAAAACTGTGAATTGATGACATTCTATTGAGGATTGAGGTTTGACAACTGATTGTTGAGGACTGAGGGCTGAAGATTGAGGATTCAGTATTGATGATACGGGATTGAGGTTTGAGGACAGAGGATTGAGGATTGAGGATTGAGAATTGAGGATTGAGGATTGAGGATTGAAGATTTAGGATTGGGTATTGAGGATTGAGGAATGAGGGTTGAGGATTGAGGATTGAGGATTGAGGATTGAGGATTGAGTATTGAGGATTGAAGACTGACGATTGAGGATTGAGGATTGAGGATTGAGTATTGAGGATCGAGGATTGCAGATTGAATTTTGAGGATTGAAGATTGAGGATTGAGGTTTGGGGACTGAGGATTGAGGATTGGGGATTGAGGATTGAGGAGTGAGGATTGAGGATTGAGGATTGAGGATTGAGAATTGAACATTGAGGATTGGGTATCGCGGATTGAACATTGAGGATTGAGGATTGAGGATTGAGTATTGAGGATTGAGGACTGAAGATTGTATATTGATGATTGAAGATTGAGGATTGAGGATTGATGGTTGTGGATTGAGGACGAGGAGTGAGGGTTGAGTATTAATGTTTGAGGTCTGAGGATCGAGGATTGAGTATCGAGAATTGAGGATTGAGGATTGAGGATTGAAGATTGAGGATTTGGTATTGAGGACAGAAGAATGAGGATTGAGGACTGACGATTGAGTATTGAGGATTGAGGATTGGGGATTGAGGATTGAAGATTGTGGATTGGCTATTGCGGATTGAACATTGAGGATTGAGGATTGAGGATTGAAGATTGAATATTGATGATTGAAGATTGAGGATTGAGGACTGAAGATTGAGGATTGGGTATTGAGGATTGAGGAATGAGGATTGAGGATTGAGGATTGAGGATTGAGGATTGAAGATTGAGTATGGAGGATTGAAGACTGACGATTGAGGATTGAGGGTTGAGGATTGACTTTTGAGGATCGAGGGTTGAAGATTGAGTTTTGAGGATTGAAGATTGAGGATTGAGGTTTGGGGACTGAGGATTGAGGGTTGAGGATTGAGGATTGAGGATTGAGGATTGAGGATTGAAGATTGAGGATTGAGGATTGAACATTGAGGATTGGGTATCGCGGATTGAACATTGAGGATTGAGGATTGAGGATTGAGTATTGAGGATTGAGGACTGAAGATTGTATATTGATGATTGAAGATTGAGGATTGAGGATTGAGGGTTGTGGATTGAGGACGACGAGTGAGGGTTGAGTATTAATGCTTGAGGTCTGAGGATCGAGGATTGAGGATCGAGAATTGAGGATTGAGGTTTGAGGATTGAAGATTGAGGATTTGGTATTGAGGATTGAGGATTGAGGATTGAGGATTGAGGATTGAGGATTGGGGATTGAGGATTGAAGATTGTGGATTGGGTATTGCGGATTGAACATTGAGGGTTGAGGATTGAGGATTGAGGATTGAGGATTGATGATTGAAGATTGAATATTGATGATTGAAGATTGAGGATTGAGGATTGAGGGTTGTGGATTGAGGACAACGACTGAGGGTTGTGAATTGATGTTTCAGGTCTGAGGATTGAGGATTGAGGATTGAGAATTGTGGATTGAGGATTGAGGATTGAAGATTGAGGATTGGGTATTGAGGATTGAAGAATGAGGATTGAGGATAGAGGATTGAGAATTGAGGATTGAAGATTGAGTAATGTGGATTGAAGATTGAGGGCTGAGGATTGAGGATTGAAGATTGAGGATTTGGGACTGAGGATTGAAGATTGAGGATCGAGGATTGAGGATTGAGGATTGAGGATTGAGGACGAGGTCTGAGGGTTGAATATTGATGTTTTAGGTCTGAGGATTGAGGATTGAGGATTTAGAATTGAGGATTGAGGATTGCGGATTGAAGATTGAGTATTGAGGATTGAAGATTGAGGACTGTGGATTGAGGATTGAGGATTGAGGATTGAAGATTGAGGATTGGGGACTGAGTGTTGAGGTTTGTGTGATGAGAATTGATGATTGTGGATAGAGGTTTGAAGATTGCAGATTGAGTATTGAGTATTGAAAACTGTGAATTGATGATATTCTATTGAGGATTGAGGATTGACAACTGATTGTTCAGGACTGATGGCTGAATGTTGAGGATTCAGGATTGAGGATTCGGGATTGAGGTTTGAGGACTGAGAATTGAGGGTTGAGGATTGAGGATTGAGGATTGACGCTTGAGGATTGAGGATTGAGGATAGAGGATTGGAGAGAGAGGACTGAGTGTTGAGGATTTAGTATTGAGAATTGATGTTTGAGGATTGAGATTTGATTATTGAATATTGTGGACTGAGTACTGAACCATGAGAATACAGGATATACTATTGAGTATTGAGAATTGAGGATTGATGGCTGAGTATTGAGGATTGATGGTTGAGGGTTGTGCGTTGATTATTGAGGATTGAGGATTGAGGATTGAGGGTTGAGGATTGAGGATTGAGGATTGAGAATTGAGGATTGATGATTGAAGATTGAGTATTGCGGATTGAAGATTAGGTATTGAGGATTGAGGATTGAAGATTGAGGACTGAGTGTTGAGGGTTGAGTTACGAGAATTGATATTTGTGGATTGAGATTTGAAGATTGAAGAATGGGGATTGAGTATTGAAAACTGTGAGTTGAGGATATTCTATTGAGGATTGAGGATCGACAATTGATTGTTGAGGACTGAGGGCTGAAGATAGAGGATTCAGGATTGAGGATTCGGGATTGAGGTTTGAGGACTGAGGATTGAGGGTTGAGGATTGAGGATTGAGGATTGACGCTTGAGGATTGAGGATTGAGGATGGTCGATTGAAGAGAGAGGACTGAGTGTTGAGGATTGAGTGTTGAGAATTGATGATTGAGGATTGAGATTTGATTATTGAATATTGTGGATTGAGTATTGAAACATGAGAATTCAGGATACTCTATTGAGTATTGAGATTTGAGGATTGATGGTTGAGTATTGAGGATTGATGGTTGAGGGTTGTGCGTTGATTATTGAGGATTGAGGATTGAGGATTAAGGATTGATTATTGAGGATTGAAGATTGAGTATTGATGATTGAAGATTGAGGATTGAGGATTGAGGGTTGAGGTTTGAGGACGAGGACTGACGGTTGAGGATTGAGGTTTGAGGATTGAGGATTGAGGATTGAGGATTGAGGATTGAGGATCGAGGATTGAGGTTTGAATATTGACGATTGGGTATTGAGGATTGAAGAATGAAGATTGAGCATTGAGGATTGAGGATTGAGGATTGAAGATTGAGTATTGAGGATTGAAGATTGACGATTGAGGATGGAGGATTGAGGATTGAGGTTGAGGATTGAGGATTGAGGATTGAGGATTGAAGATTGAGTATTGAGGATTGAAGATTGAGGATTGAGGATTGAGGATTGAAGATTGAGGACTGAGTGTTGAGGGTTGAGTGATGAGAATTGATGTTTGTGGATTGAGATTTCAAGATTGAAGAATGGGGATTGAGTATTGAAAACTGTGAATTGAGGATATTCTATTGAGGATTCAGGATTGACAATTGATTGTTGAGGACTGAGGGCTGAAGATTGAGGATTCAGGATTGAGGATTCGGGGTTGAGGTTTGAGGACTGAGGATTGAGGGTTGAGGATTGAGGATTGAGGATTGACGCTTGAGGATTGAGGATTGAGGATGGAGGATTGAAGAGAGAGGACTGAGTGTTGAGGATTGAGTGATGAGGATTGAGAATTGAAGATTGAGTATTGAGTATTGAAGAATGAGGATTGAGGATTGAAGATTGAGTGTTGAGGATTGAAGATTGAGGATTGAGGGTTGAGGATTGAGGATTGAGTATTGAAGGTTGAGGATTGAGGATTGAGGATTGAGGATTGAGGATTGAGGGCTGAGGATTGAGGATTGAAGGTTGAGGATAGAGGATTGAGGATAGAGGATTGAGGATTGAGGATTGAGGATTGAAGATTGAATATTGATGATTGAAGATCGAGGATTGAGATTTGAGGATTGAGGATTGAGGATTGAGGATTGAAGGTTGAGGATTGTGGATTGAGGATTGAGGATTGAGGATTGAATATTGAGGATTGGGGACTGAGTGTTGAGGGATGAGTGATGAGAATTGATGTTTGTGGATAGAGATCTGAAGATTGCAGATTGAGTATTGAGTATTGAAAACTGTGAATTGATGATATTCTATTGAGGATTGAGGATTGACAATTGATTGTTGAGGACTGAGGGCTGAAGATAGAGGATTCAGGATTGAGGATTCGGGATTGAGGTTTGAGGACTGAGGATTGAGGGTTGAGGATTGAGGATTGAGGATTGAGGATTGAGGATTGAGGATCGAGGATTGAGGTTTGAATATTGACGATTGGGTATTGAGGATTGAAGAATGAAGATTGAGCATTGAGGATTGAGGATTGAGGATTGAAGATTGAGTATTGAGGATTGAAGATTGACGATTGAGGATGGAGGATTGCGGATTGAGGTTGAGGATTGAGGATTGAGGATTGAGGATTGAAGATTGAGTATTGAGGATTGAAGGTTGAGGATTGAATATTGTGGATTGGGGACTGAGTGTTGAGGGTTGAGTGATGAGGATTGATGTTTGTGGATAGAGAGTTGAAGATTGCAGATTGAGTATTGAGTATTGAAAACTGTGAATTGATGATATTCTATTGAGGATTGAGGATTGACAACTGATTGTTGAGGCCTGAGGGCTGAAGGTTGAGGATTCAGGGTTGAGGATTCAGGATTGAGGTTTGAGGACAGAGGATTGAGGATTGAGGATTGAGGATTGAGGACTGAGGATTGAGGATTGAAGATTGAGGATTGAGCATTTAGGTTTGAACGTTGAGGATTGAGGATTGAGGATTGAAAGTTGAATATTGATGAATGAAGATTGAGGATTGAGGATTGAGGATTGAGGATTGAGGATTGAGGATTGAGGATTGAGGGTTGAGTACTGAGAATTGAGGACTGATGATTGAAGATTGGGTATTGAGGATTGAAGATTGAGGGTTGAGGATTGAGGATTGAAGATTGAGGACTGAGTGTTGAGGGTTGAGTGATGAGAGTTGATGTTTGTGGATTGAGATTTCAAGATTGAAGAATGGGGATTGAGTATTGAAAACTGTGAATTGAGGATATTCTATTGAGGATTCAGGATTGACAATTGATTGTTGAGGACTGAGGGCTGAAGATTGAGGATTCAGGATTGAGGATTCGGGATTGATGTTTGAGGACTGAGGATTGAGGGTTGAGGATTGAGGATTGAGGATTGACGCTTGAGGATTGAGGATTGAGGATGGAGGATTGATGAGAGAGGACTGAGTGTTGAGGATTGAGTGATGAGGATCGAGAATTGAAGATTGAGTATTGAGTATTGAAGAATGAGGATTGAGGATTGAAGATTGAGTGTTGAGGATTGAAGATTGAGGATTGAGGGTTGAGGATTGAGGATTGAGTATTGAAGGTTGAGGATTGAGGATTGAGGATTGAGGATTGAGGATTGAGGACTGAGGATTGAGGATTGAAGGTTGAGGATAGAGGATTGAGGATAGAGGATTGAGGATTGAGGATTGAGGATTGAAGATTGAATATTGATGATTGAAGATCGAGGATTGAGGATTGAGGGTTGTGGATTGAGGACGAGGACTGAGGGTTGAATATTGATGTTTGAGGTCTGAGGACTGAGGATTGAGGATTGAGAATTGAGGATTGAGGATTGAGGATTGAAGATTGAGGATTGGGTGTTGAGGATTGAAGAATGAGGATTGCGGATTGAGGATTGGCGATTGAGGATTGAAGATTGAGTATTGAGGATTGAAGATTGAGGATTGAGGTCTGTGGATTGAGGATTGAGGATTGAGAATTGAGGATTGAGGATTGAGTATTGAAGATTGAGCATTGGGTATTGAGGATTGGGTATTGAGGATTGAAGGATGAGGATTGAGGATTGAGGATTGAGGATTGAGGATTGCAGATTGAGTATTGAGGATTGAAGATTGAGGAATGAGGAGTGAGGATTGAGGATTGAGGATTGAAGATTGAGGATTGCGGATTGAGGATTGACGATTGAGGATTGAGAATTGAGGAGTGAGAATTGAGGATTGAGGATTGATGATTGAGGATTGAGGATTGAAGATTGAGTTTTGATGATTGAAGATTAAGGATTGAAGAATGAGGACTGAGGATTGAGGATTGAGGATTGAGGATCGAATGTTGAGGATTGTGGATTGAGGATTGAGGATTGAGGATTGAATATTGAGGATTGGGGACTGAGTGTTGAGTGTTGAGTGATGAGAATTGATGTTTGTGGATAGAGATTTGAAGATTGCAGATTGAGTATTGAGTATTGAAAACTGTGAATTGATGACATTCTATTGAGGATTGAGGTTTGACAACTGATTGTTGAGGACTGAGGGCTGAAGGTTGAGGATTCAGTATTGATAATACGGGATTGAGGTTTGAGGATTCAGTATTGATGATACGGGATTGAGGTTTGAGGTCAGAGGATTGAGGATTGAGTATTGAGGATTGAGGATTGAGGATTGAGGATTGAAGATTGAGGATTGGGTGTTGAGGATTGAACATTGAGGATTGAGGATTGATGATTGAGGATTGAGGATTGAGGATTGAGGATTGAGGATTGAACGTTGAGGATTGGGTATCGCGGATTGAACATTGAGGATTGAGGATTGAGGATTGAGGATTGAGGATTGACGATTGAGTATTGAGGATTGAAGATTGAGGATTGGGGATTGAGGATTGAGGTTTGAGGATTGAAGATTGAGAATTGGGGATTGAGGATTGACGATTGAGGATTGAGTATTGAGGATTGAGAATTGAGGATTGAGGATTGAAGATTGAGTATTGAGGATTGAAGATTGAGGATTGAGGATTGAGGATTGAAGATTGAGTACTGTGTGTTGAGGGTTGAGTGATGGGAATTGTTGTTTGTGGATTGAGGTTTGAAGGTTGAAGAATGGGGATTGCTTATTGAAAACTGTGAATTGAGGATATTCTATTGAGTGTTGAGTATTGACAATTGATTGTTGAGGACTGAGGGCCGAAGATTGAGTATTCAGGATTGAGGATTCAGAATTGAGGTTTGAGGACTGAGGATTGAGGATTGAAGATTGAGTATCGAGGATTGAAGATTGAGGATTGAGGGTTGAGGATTGAGGATTGAGGATGAGGTCTGAGGGTTGAGGATTGAGGTTTGAGGACTGAGGACTGAGGATTGAGGATTGAGAATTGAGGATTGAGGATTGAGGATTGAAGATTTAGGATTGGGTATTGAGGATTGAGGAATGAGGGTTGAGGATTGAGGATTGAGGATTGAGGATTGAAGATTGAGTATTGAGCATTGAAGACTAACGATTAAGGATTGAGGATTGAGGATTGAGTATTGAGGATCGAGGATTGCAGATTGAATTTTGAGGATTGAAAATTGAGGATTGAGGTTTGGGGACTGAGGATTGAGGATTGAGGATTGAGGATTGAGGATTGAGGATTGAGGATTGAGGATTGAGGATTGAGGATTGAACATTGAGGATTGGGTATCGCGGATTGAACATTGAGGATTGAGGATTGAGGATTGAGTATTGAGGATTGAGGACTGAAGATTGTATATTGATGATTGAAGATTGAGGATTGAGGATTGAGGGTTGTGGGTTGAGGACGAGGAGTGAGGGTTGAGTATTAATGTTTGAGGTCTGAGGATCGAGGATTGAGGATCGAGAATTGAGGATTGAGGATTGATGATTGAAGATTGAGGATTTGGTATTGAGGACTGAAGAATGAGGATTGAGGACTGAGGATTGAGGATTGAGGATTGAGGATTGGGGATTGAGGATTGAAGATTGTGGATTGGGTATTGCGGATTGAACATTGAGGATTGAGGATTGAGGATTGAGGATTGAGGATTGAGGATTGAGGATTGAAGATTGAATATTGATGATTGAAGATTGAGGATTGAGGACTGAAGATTGAGGATTGGGTATTGAGGATTGAGGAATGAGGATTGAGGATTGAGGATTGAGGATTGAGGATTGAAGATTGAGTATTGAGGATTGAAGACTGACGATTGAGGATTGAGGATTGAGTATTGAGTTTTGAGGATCGAGGATTGAAGATTGAGTTTTGAGGATTGAAGGTTGAGGAATGAGGTTTGGGGACTGGGGATTGAGGGTTGAGGATTGAGGATTGAGGATTGAGGATTGAGGATTGAAGATTGAGGATTGACGATTGAGTATTGAGGACTGAAGATTGAGGATTGGGGATTGAGGATTGAGGTTTGAGGATTGAAGATTGAGAATTGGGGATTGAGGATTGACGATTGAGGATTGAGTATTGAGGATTGAGAATTGAGGATTGAGGATTGAAGATTGAGTATTGAAGATTGTAGATTGAGGATTGAGGATTGAGGATTGAAGATTGAGTACTGAGTGTTGAGGGTTGAGTGATGGGAATTGTTTGTGGATTGAGGTTTGAAGATTGAAGAATGGGGATTGATTATTGAAAACTGTGAATTGAGGATATTCTATTGAGGGTTGAGTATTGACAATTGATTGTTGAGGACTGAGGGCCGAAGATTGAGTATTCAGGATTGAGGATTCAGAATTGAGGTTTGAGGACTGAGGATTGAGGATTGAAGATTGAGTATCGAGGATTGAAGATTGAGGATTGAGGGTTGAGGATTGAGGATTGAGGATGAGGTCTGAGGTTTGAGGATTGAGGTTTGAGGACTGAGGACTGAGGATTGAGGATTGAGAATTGAGGATTGAGCATTGAGGATTGAAGATTTAGGATTGGGTATTGAGGATTGAGGAATGAGGGTTGAGGATTGAGGATTGAGGATTGAGGATTGAGGATTGAGGATTGAGGATTGAGGATTGAAGATTGAATATTGATGATTGAAGATTGAGGATTGAGGACTGAAGATTGAAGATTGGGTATAGAGGATTGAGGAATGAGGATTGAGGATTGAGGATTGAGGATTGAGGATTGAAGCTTGAGTATTGAGGATTGAAGACTGACGATTGAGGATTGAGGATTGAGGATTGAGTTTTGAGGATCGAGGATTGAAGATTGAGTTTTAAGGATTGAAGATTGAGGAATGAGGTTTGGGGACTGAGGATTGAGGGTTGAGGATTGAGGATTGAGGATTGAGGATTGAGGATTGAAGATTGAGGATTGAGGATTGAACATTGAGGATTGGGTATCGCGGATTGAACATTGAGGATTGAGGATTGAGGATTGAGTATTGAGGATTGAGGACTGAAGATTGTATATTTATGATTGAAGATTGAGGATTGAGGATTGAGGGTTGTGGATTGAGGACGACGAGTGAGGGTTGAGTATTAATGCTTGAGGTCTGAGGATCGAGGATTGAGGATCGAGAATTGAGGATTGAGGATTGAGGATTGAAGATTGAGGATTTGGTATTGAGGATTGAGGATTGAGGATTGAGGATTGAGGATTGAGGATTGGGGATTGAGGATTGAAGATTGTGGATTGGTTATTGCGGATTGAACATTGAGGGTTGAGGATTGAGGATTGAGGATTGAGGATTGAAGATTGAATATTGATGATTGAAGATTGAGGATTGAGGATTGAGGGTTGTGGACTGAGGACAACGACTGAGGGTTGTGTATTGATGTTTCAGGTCTGAGGATTGAGGATTGAGGATTGAGAATTGAGGATTGAGGATTGAAGGTTGAGGATTGAGGATTGAGGATTGAGGATTGAGGATTGAAGATTGAATATTGATGATTGAAGATCGAGGATTGAGGATTGAGGATTGAGGATTGAGGATTGAGGACTGAGGATTGAGGATTGAAGGTTGAGGATAGAGGATTGAGGATAGAGGATTGAGGATTGAGGATTGAGGATTGAGGATTGAAGATTGAATATTGATGATTGAAGATTGAGGATTGAGGACTGAAGATTGAGGATTGGGTATTGAGGGTTGAGGAATGAGGATTGAGGATTGAGGACTGAGGATTGAGGATTGAAGATTGAGTATTGAGGATTGAAGACTGACGATTGAGGATTGAGGATTGAGGATTGAGTTTTGAGGATCGAGGATTGAAGATTGAGTTTTGAGGATTGAAGATTGAGGATTGAGGTTTGGGGACTGAGGATTGAGGGTTGAGGATTGAGGATTGAGGATTGAGGATTGAGGATTGAAGATTGAGGATTGAGGATTGAACATTGAGGATTGGGTATCGCGGATTGAACATTGAGGATTGAGGATTGAGGATTGAGTATTGAGGATTGAGGACTGAAGATTGTGTATTGATGATTGAAGATTGAGGATTGAGGATTGAGGGTTGTGGATTGAGGACGACGAGTGAGGGTTGAGTATTAATGCTTGAGGTCTGAGGACCGAGGATTGAGGATCGAGAATTGAGGATTGAGGATTGAGGATTGAAGATTGAGGATTTGGTATTGAGGATTGAGGATTGAGGATTGAGCATTGAGGATTGAGGATTGGGGATTGAGGATTGAAGATTGTGGATTGGGTATTGCGGATTGAACATTGAGGGTTGAGGATTGAGGATTGAGGATTGAGGATTGAGGATTGAAGATTGAATATTGATGATTGAAGATTGAGGATTGAGGATTGAGGGTTGTGGATTGAGGACAACGACTGAGGGTTGTGAATTGATGTTTCAGGTCTGAGGATTGAGGATTGAGGATTGAGAATTGTGGATTGAGGATTGAGGATTGAAGATTGAGGATTGGGTATTGAGGATTGAAGAATGAGGATTGAGGATAGAGGATTGAGAATTGAGGATTGAAGATTGAGTAATGTGGATTGAAGATTGAGGGCTGAGGATTGAGGATTGAAGATTGAGGATTTGGGACTGAGGATTGAAGATTGAGGATCGAGGATTGAGTATTGAGGATTGAGGATTGAGGATCGAGGATTGAAGATTGAGTATTGAGGACTGAGGATTGAGGATTGAGGATTGAGGATTGAAGATTGAGGATTGAGGATTGAGGATTGAGAATTGTGGATTGAGGATTGAGGATTGAAGATTGAGGATTGGGTATTGAGGATTGAAGAATGAGGATTGAGGATTGAGGATTGAGAATTGAGGATTGAAGATTGAGTAATGAGGATTGAAGATTGAGGGTGGAGGATTGAGGATTGAAGATTGAGGATTTGGGACTGAGGATTGAAGATTGAGGATCGAGGATTGAGGATTGAGGATTGAGGATTGAGGATCGAGGATTGAAGATTGAGTATTGAGGACTGAGGATTGAGGATTGAAGATTGAGGATTGAGGATTGTGGATGAGGGATGAGGGTTGAGGATTGAGGTTTGAGGACTGAGGACTGAGGATTGAGGATTGAGAATTGAGGATTGAGGATTGAGGATTAAAGATTGACGATTGAGGATTGGGTATTGAGGATTGAAGAATGAGGATTGAGGATTGAGGATTGAGGATTGAGGATTGAAGATTGAGTATTGAGGATTGAAGACTGACGATTGAGGATTGAGGATTGAGGATTGAGGATTGAGGATTGAGGATTGAGGATTGAGAATTGAGGATTGTGTATTGAAGGTTGAGTATTGAGCATTGGAGATTGAGGATTGAGGATTGTGGGCTGAGGATTGAGGATTGAGAATTGAGAAATGAGGATGAGAACTGTGGGTTGACGATTGAGGTTTGAGGAATGAGGATTGAGGATTGAGGATTGAGGATTGAGGATTGAGAATTGAGGACTGAGGATTGAAGATTGAGTATTGAGGATTGAAGATTGAGGACAGGGGATTGAGGATCGGAGATTGAGGACTGAGTGTTGAGGGTTGAGTGATGAGAATTGATGTTTGTGGATTGAGATTTGATTATTGAATATTGTGGATTGAGTATTGAACCATGAGAATTCAGGATATTCTATTGAGTATTGAGAATTGAGGATTGATGATTACGTATTGAGGATTGATGGTTGAGGGTTGAAGATTGAGGATTGAGCATTGATGATTGAAGATTGAGGATTGAGGATTGAGGGTTGAGGTTTGAGGACGAGGACTGACGGTTGAGGATTGAAGATTGAGTATTGAGGATTGGGTATTGAGGATTGAAGAATGAGGATTGAGGATTGAGGATTAAGGATTGTGGATTGAGGATTGAGGACTGAGGATTGAGAAATGAGGATTGAGGATTGAGGATTGAAGATTGAGGATTGGGTGTTGAGGATTGAAGAATGTGGATTGAGGATTGAGGATTGGGGATTGAGGATTGAAGATTGAGTATTGAGGATTGATGATTGAGGATTGAGGTCTGTGGATTAAGGATTGAGGATTGAGAATTGAGGATTGAGGATTGAGGATTGAAGATTGAGGATTGGGTATTGAGGATTGGGTATTGAGGATTGAAGAATGAGGATTGAGGATTGAGGATTGAGGATTGAGGATTGCAGATTGAGTATTGAGGATTGAAGATTGAGGGTTGAGGATTGAGGACTGAGGATTGAGGATTGAGCATTGAGGATTGAGTATTGAGGATTGAGGATTGAAGATTGAGTGTTGAGGATTGAAGATTGAGTATTGAGGGGTGAGGATTGAGGATTGAGGATTGAAGATTGAGGATTGCGGATTGAGGATTGACGATTGAGGATTTAGTATCGAGGAGTGAGAATTGAGGATTGAGGATTGAAGATTGAGGATTGAGGATTGAAGATTGAGTATAGATGTTTGAAGATTGAGGATTGAAGAATGAGGACTGAGGATTGAGGATTGAGGATTGAGGATTGAAGATTGAGTACTGAGGATTGATGGTTGGCGATCGAGGATTGAGATTTGAGGATTGAGGATTGAGGATTGAGGATTGAAGATTGAGTATTGAGGATTGAAGGTTGAGGATTGTGGATTGAGGATTGAGGATTGAGGATTGAATATTGAGGATTGGGGACTGAGTGTTGAGGGATGAGTGATGAGAATTGATGTTTGTGGATAGAGATTTGAAGATTGCAGATTGAGTATTGAGTATTGAAAACTGTGAATTGATGACATTCTATTGAGGATTGAGGTTTGACAACTGATTGTTGAGGACTGAGGGCTGAAGATTGAGGATTCAGTATTGAGGATACAGGATTGAGGTTTGAGGACAGAGGATTGAGGATTGAGGATTGAGGATTGAGGACTGAGGATTGAGGATTGAAGATTGAGGATTGGGTATTTAGGATTGAACGTTGGGGATTGAGGATTGAGGATTGAGGATTGAGGACTGAAGATTGTATATTGATGATTGAAGATTGAGGATTGAGGATTGAGGGTTGTGGATTGAGGACGAGGAGTGAGGGTTGAGTATTAATTTTTGAGGTCTGAGGATCGAGGATTGAGTATCGAGAATTGAGGATTGAGGATTGAGGATTGAAGATTGAGGATTTGGTATTGAGGACTGAAGAATGAGGATTGAGGACTGACGATTGAGTATTGAGGATTGAGGATTGGGGATTGAGGATTGAAGATTGTGGATTGGCTATTGCGGATTGAACATTGAGGATTGAGGATTGAGGATTGAAGATTGAATATTGATGATTGAAGATTGAGGATTGAGGACTGAAGATTGAGGATTGGGTATTGAGGATTGAGGAATGAGGATTGAGGATTGAGGATTGAGGATTGAGGATTGAAGATTGAGTATTGAGGATTGAAGACTGACGATTGAGGATTGAGGATTGAGGATTGAGTTTTGAGGATCGAGGATTGAAGATTGAGTTTTGAGGATTGAAGATTGAGGATTGAGGTTTGGGGACTGAGGATTGAGGGTTGAGGATTGAGGATTGAGGATTGAGGATTGAGGATTGAAGATTGAGGATTGAGGATTGAACATTGAGGTTTGGGTATCGCGGATTGAACATTGAGGATTGAGGATTGAGGATTGAGTATTGAGGATTGAGGACTGAAGATTGTATATTGATCATTGAAGATTGAGGATTGAGGATTGAGGGTTGTGGATTGAGGACGACGAGTGAGGGTTGAGTATTAATGCTTGAGGTCTGAGGACCGAGGATTGAGGATCGAGAATTGAGAATTGAGGATTGAGGATTGAAGATTGAGGATTTGGTATTGAGGATTGAGGATTGAGGATTGAGGATTGAGGATTGAGGATTGGGGATTGAGGATTGAAGATTGTGGATTGGGTATTGCGGATTGAACATTGAGGGTTGAGGATTGAGGATTGAGGATTGAGGATTGAGGATTGAAGATTGAATATTGATGATTGAAGATTGAGGATTGAGGATTGAGGGTTGTGGATTGAGGACAACGACTGAGGGTTGTGAATTGATGTTTCAGGTCTGAGGATTGAGGATTGAGGATTGAGAATTGTGGATTGAGGATTGAGGATTGAAGATTGAGGATTGGGTATTGAGGATTGAAGAATGAGGATTGAGGATAGAGGATTGAGAATTGAGGATTGAAGATTGAGTAATGTGGATTGAAGATTGAGGGCTGAGGATTGAGGATTGAAGATTGAGGATTTGGGACTGAGGATTGAAGATTGAGGATCGAGGATTGAGGATTGAGGATTGAGGATTGAGGATCGAGGATCGAAGATTGAGTATTGAGGACTGAGGATTGAGGATTGAGGATTGAGGATTGAAGATTGAGGATTGAGGATTGAGGATTGAGGATTGAGGATTGAGGATTGTGTATTGCGGATTGAACATTGAGGGTTGAGGATTGAGGATTGAGGATTGAGGATTGAGGATTGAAGATTGAATATTGATGATTGAAGATTGAGGATTGATGATTGAGGGTTGTGGATTGAGGACAAGGACTGAGGGTCGTGTATTGATGTTTGAGGTCTGAGGATTGAGGATTGAGGATTGAGGATTGAGGATTGGGGATTGAGGATTGAAGATTGTGGATTGGGTATTGCGGATTGAACATTGAGGGTTGAGGATTGAGGATTGAGGATTGAGGATTGAGGATTGAAGATTGAATATTGATGATTGAAGATTGAGGATTGAGGATTGAGGGTTGTGGATTGAGGACAACGACTGAGGGTTGTGTATTGATGTTTCAGGTCTGAGGATTGAGGATTGAGTATTGAGGATTGAGTTTTGAGGATCGAGGATTGAAGATTGAGTTTTGAGGATTGAAGATTGAGGAATGAGGTTTGGGGACTGAGGATTGAGGGTTGAGGATTGAGGATTGAGGATTGAGGATCGAGGATTGAGGTTTGAATATTGAGGATTGGGTATTGAGGATTGAAGAATGAAGGTTGAGGATTGAGGGTTGAGTATTGAGGATTGAAGATTGAGTATTGAGGATTGATGATTGACGATTGAGTATTGAGGATTGAAGGTTGAGGATTGAATATTGAGGATTGGGGACTGAGTGTTGAGGGTTGAGTGATGAGGATTGATGTTTGTGGATAGAGATTTGAAGATTGCAGAGTGAGTATTGAGTATTGAAAACTGTGAATTGATGATATTCTATTGAGGATTGAGGATTGACAACTGATTGTTGAGGACTGAGGGCTGAAGATTGAGGATTCATGGTTGAGGATTCAGGATTGAGGTTTGAGGACTGAGGATTGAGGGTTGAGGATTGAGGATTGAGGATTGAAGATTGAGTATTGATGATTGAAGATTGAGGATTGAGAATTGAGGGTTGAGGTTTGAGGACGAGGACTGACGGTTGAGGATTGAGGTTTGAGGATTGAGGATTGAGGATTGAGGATTGAGGATTGAGGATCGAGGATTGAGGTTTGAATATTGAGGATTGGGTATTGAGGATTGAAGAATGAACATTGAGGATTGAGGATTGAGGATTGAGGATTGAAGATTGAGTATTGAGGATTGAAGATTGACGATTGGGGATGGAGGATTGAGGATTGAGATTGAGGATTGAGGATTGAGGATTGAGGATTGAGGTTTGAGGATTGAGGATTGAAGATTGAGTATTGAGGATTGAAGGTTGAGGATTGAATATTGAGGATTGGGGACTGAGTGTTGAGGGTTGAGTGATGAGGATTGATGTTTGCGGATTGAGATTTGAAGATTGCAGATTGAGTATTGAGTATTGAAAACTGTGAATTGATGATATTCTATTGAGGATTGAGGATTGACAACTGATTGTTGAGGACTGAGGGCTGAAGATTGAGGATACATGGTTGAGGATTCATAATTGAGGTTTGAGGACAGAGGATTGAGGATTGAGGATTGAGGATTGAGGATTGAGGATTGAGGATTGAGGATTGAAAGTTGAATATTGATGAATGAAGATTGAGGATTGTGGATTGAGGGTTGTGGGTTGAGGACGAGGACTGAGGGTTGAGTATTGATGCTTGAGGTCTGAGGATTGAGGATTGAGGATAGCGAATTGAGGATTGAGGATTGATGATTGAGGATTGGGTATTGAGTATTGAAGAATGAGGATTGAGGATTGAGTATTGAAGATTGAGGGTTGAAGATTGAGTATTGAGTATTGAAGATTGAGGATTGAGGATTGAAGATTGAGTGTTGAGGATTGAAGATTGAGGATTGTGGATTGAGGATTGAGGATTGAGGATTGAAGGTTGAGGATTGAGGATTGAGGATTGAGGATTGAGTATTGAGGATTGAGGATTGAGGATTGAAGGTTGAGGATTGAGGATTGAGGATTGATGGTTGAGAGTTGTGCGTTGATTATTGAGGATTGAGGATTGAGGATTGATTATTGAGGATTGAAGATTGAGTATTGATGATTGAAGATTGAGGATTGAGAATTGAGTGTTGAGGTTTGAGGACGAGGACTGACGGTTGAGGATTGAGGTTTGAGGATTGAGGACTGAGGATTGAGGATTGAGAATTGAGGATTGAAGATTGAGGATTGAATATTTAGGATTGGGTATTGTGGATTGAGGAATGAGGATTGAGGATTGAGGATTGAGGATGGAGGACTGAAGATCGAGTATTGAGGATTGAAGACTGACGATTGAGGATTGAGGATTGAGGATTGTGTATTGAGGATCGAGGATTGCAGATTGAGTTTTGAGGATTGAAGGTTGAGGATTGAGGTTTGGGGACTGAGGATTGAGGATTGAGGATTGAGGATTGAGGATTGAGGATTGAGGATTGAACATTGAGGTCTGGGTATCGCGGATTGAACATTGAGGATTGAGGATTGAGGATTGAGTATTGAGGATTGAGGACTGAAGATTGTATATTGATGATTGAAGATTGAGGATTGAGGATTGAGGGTTGAGGTTTGAGGACGAGGACTGACGGTTGAGGATTGAGGTTTGAGGATTGAGGACTGAGGATTGAGGATTGAGAATTGAGGATTGAAGATTGAGGATTGAATATTTAGGATTGGGTATTGTGGATTGAAGATTGAGGATTGTGGATTGAGGATTGAGGATTGAGGATTGAAGGTTGAGGATTGAGGATTGAGGATTGAGGATTGAGTATTGAGGATTGAGGATTGAGGATTGAAGGTTGAGGATTGAGGATTGAGGATTGATGGTTGAGAGTTGTGCGTTGATTATTGAGGATTGAGGATTGAGGATTGATTATTGAGGATTGAAGATTGAGTATTGATGATTGAAGATTGAGGATTGAGAATTGAGGGTTGAGGTTTGAGGACGAGGACTGACGGTTGAGGATTGAGGTTTGAGGATTGAGGACTGAGGATTGAGGATTGAGAATTGAGGATTGAAGATTGAGGATTGAATATTTAGGATTGGGTATTGTGGATTGAGGAATGAGGATTGAGGATTGAGGATTGAGGATGCAGGACTGATGATCGAGTATTGAGGATTGAAGACTGACGATTGAGGATTGAGGATTGAGGATTGAGTATTGAGGATCGAGGATTGCAGATTGAGTTTTGAGGATTGAAGGTTGAGGATTGAGGTTTGGGGACTGAGGATTGAGGATTGAGGATTGAGGATTGAGGATTGAGGATTGAGGATTGAAGATTGAATATTGATGATTGAAGATCGAGGATTGAGGATTGAGGATTGAGGATTGAGGATTGAGGACTGAGGATTGAGGATTGAAGGTTGAGGATAGAGGATTGAGGATAGAGGATTGAGGATTGAGGATTGAGGATTGAGGATTGAAGATTGAATATTGATGATTGAAGATTGAGGATTGAGGACTGAAGATTGAGGATTGGGTATTGAGGGTTGAGGAATGAGGATTGAGGATTGAGGACTGAGGATTGAGGATTGAAGATTGAGTATTGAGGATTGAAGACTGACGATTGAGGATTGAGGATTGAGGATTGAGTTTTGAGGATCGAGGATTGAAGATTGAGTTTTGAGGATTGAAGATTGAGGATTGAGGTTTGGGGACTGAGGATTGAGGGTTGAGGATTGAGGATTGAGGATTGAGGATTGAGGATTGAAGATTGAGGATTGAGGATTGAACATTGAGGATTGGGTATCGCGGATTGAACATTGAGGATTGAGGATTGAGGATTGAGTATTGAGGATTGAGGACTGAAGATTGTATATTGATGATTGAAGATTGAGGATTGAGGATTGAGGGTTGTGGATTGAGGACGACGAGTGAGGGTTGAGTATTAATGCTTGAGGTCTGAGGACCGAGGATTGAGGATCGAGAATTGAGGATTGAGGATTGAGGATTGAAGATTGAGGATTTGGTATTGAGGATTGAGGATTGAGGATTGAGCATTGAGGATTGAGGATTGGGGATTGAGGATTGAAGATTGTGGATTGGGTATTGCGGATTGAACATTGAGGGTTGAGGATTGAGGATTGAGGATTGAGGATTGAGGATTGAAGATTGAATATTGATGATTGAAGATTGAGGATTGAGGATTGAGGGTTGTGGATTGAGGACAACGACTGAGGGTTGTGAATTGATGTTTCAGGTCTGAGGATTGAGGATTGAGGATTGAGAATTGTGGATTGAGGATTGAGGATTGAAGATTGAGGATTGGGTATTGAGGATTGAAGAATGAGGATTGAGGATAGAGGATTGAGAATTGAGGATTGAAGATTGAGTAATGTGGATTGAAGATTGAGGGCTGAGGATTGAGGATTGAAGATTGAGGATTTGGGACTGAGGATTGAAGATTGAGGATCGAGGATTGAGTATTGAGGATTGAGGATTGAGGATCGAGGATTGAAGATTGAGTATTGAGGACTGAGGATTGAGGATTGAGGATTGAGGATTGAAGATTGAGGATTGAGGATTGAGGATTGAGAATTGTGGATTGAGGATTGAGGATTGAAGATTGAGGATTGGGTATTGAGGATTGAAGAATGAGGATTGAGGATTGAGGATTGAGAATTGAGGATTGAAGATTGAGTAATGAGGATTGAAGATTGAGGGTGGAGGATTGAGGATTGAAGATTGAGGATTTGGGACTGAGGATTGAAGATTGAGGATCGAGGATTGAGGATTGAGGATTGAGGATTGAGGATCGAGGATTGAAGATTGAGTATTGAGGACTGAGGATTGAGGATTGAAGATTGAGGATTGAGGATTGTGGATGAGGGATGAGGGTTGAGGATTGAGGTTTGAGGACTGAGGACTGAGGATTGAGGATTGAGAATTGAGGATTGAGGATTGAGGATTAAAGATTGACGATTGAGGATTGGGTATTGAGGATTGAAGAATGAGGATTGAGGATTGAGGATTGAGGATTGAGGATTGAAGATTGAGTATTGAGGATTGAAGACTGACGATTGAGGATTGAGGATTGAGGATTGAGGATTGAGGATTGAGGATTGAGGATTGAGAATTGAGGATTGTGTATTGAAGGTTGAGTATTGAGCATTGGAGATTGAGGATTTAGGATTGTGGGCTGAGGATTGAGGATTGAGAATTGAGAAATGAGGATGAGAACTGTGGGTTGACGATTGAGGTTTGAGGAATGAGGATTGAGGATTGAGGATTGAGGATTGAGGATTGAGAATTGAGGACTGAGGATTGAAGATTGAGTATTGAGGATTGAAGATTGAGGACAGGGGATTGAGGATCGGAGATTGAGGACTGAGTGTTGAGGGTTGAGTGATGAGAATTGATGTTTGTGGATTGAGATTTGATTATTGAATATTGTGGATTGAGTATTGAACCATGAGAATTCAGGATATTCTATTGAGTATTGAGAATTGAGGATTGATGATTACGTATTGAGGATTGATGGTTGAGGGTTGAAGATTGAGGATTGAGCATTGATGATTGAAGATTGAGGATTGAGGATTGAGGGTTGAGGTTTGAGGACGAGGACTGACGGTTGAGGATTGAAGATTGAGTATTGAGGATTGGGTATTGAGGATTGAAGAATGAGGATTGAGGATTGAGGATTAAGGATTGTGGATTGAGGATTGAGGACTGAGGATTGAGAAATGAGGATTGAGGATTGAGGATTGAAGATTGAGGATTGGGTGTTGAGGATTGAAGAATGAGGATTGAGGATTGAGGATTGGGGATTGAGGATTGAAGATTGAGTATTGAGGATTGATGATTGAGGATTGAGGTCTGTGGATTAAGGATTGAGGATTGAGAATTGAGGATTGAGGATTGAGGATTGAAGATTGAGGATTGGGTATTGAGGATTGGGTATTGAGGATTGAAGAATGAGGATTGAGGATTGAGGATTGAGGATTGAGGATTGCAGATTGAGTATTGAGGATTGAAGATTGAGGGTTGAGGATTGAGGACTGAGGATTGAGGATTGAGCATTGAGGATTGAGTATTGAGGATTGAGGATTGAAGATTGAGTGTTGAGGATTGAAGATTGAGTATTGAGGGGTGAGGATTGAGGATTGAGGATTGAAGATTGAGGATTGCGGATTGAGGATTGACGATTGAGGATTTAGTATCGAGGAGTGAGAATTGAGGATTGAGGATTGAAGATTGAGGATTGAGGATTGAAGATTGAGTATAGATGTTTGAAGATTGAGGATTGAAGAATGAGGACTGAGGATTGAGGATTGAGGATTGAGGATTGAAGATTGAGTACTGAGGATTGATGGCTGGCGATCGAGGATTGAGATTTGAGGATTGAGGATTGAGGATTGAGGATTGAAGATTGAGTATTGAGGATTGAAGGTTGAGGATTGTGGATTGAGGATTGAGGATTGAGGATTGAATATTGAGGATTGGGGACTGAGTGTTGAGGGATGAGTGATGAGAATTGATGTTTGTGGATAGAGATTTGAAGATTGCAGATTGAGTATTGAGTATTGAAAACTGTGAATTGATGACATTCTATTGAGGATTGAGGTTTGACAACTGATTGTTGAGGACTGAGGGCTGAAGATTGAGGATTCAGTATTGAGGATACAGGATTGAGGTTTGAGGACAGAGGATTGAGGATTGAGGATTGAGGATTGAGGACTGAGGATTGAGGATTGAAGATTGAGGATTGGGTATTTAGGATTGAACGTTGGGGATTGAGGATTGAGGATTGAGGATTGAGGACTGAAGATTGTATATTGATGATTGAAGATTGAGGATTGAGGATTGAGGGTTGTGGATTGAGGACGAGGAGTGAGGGTTGAGTATTAATTTTTGAGGTCTGAGGATCGAGGATTGAGTATCGAGAATTGAGGATTGAGGATTGAGGATTGAAGATTGAGGATTTGGTATTGAGGACTGAAGAATGAGGATTGAGGACTGACGATTGAGTATTGAGGATTGAGGATTGGGGATTGAGGATTGAAGATTGTGGATTGGCTATTGCGGATTGAACATTGAGGATTGAGGATTGAGGATTGAAGATTGAATATTGATGATTGAAGATTGAGGATTGAGGACTGAAGATTGAGGATTGGGTATTGAGGATTGAGAATTGAGGGTTGAGGTTTGAGGACGAGGACTGACGGTTGAGGATTGAGGTTTGAGGATTGAGGATTGAGGATTGAGGATTGAAGATTGAGGATTGAGGATTGAGGATTGAGGATTGAGGATTGAGGATTGTGTATTGCGGATTGAACATTGAGGGTTGAGGATTGAGGATTGAGGATTGAGGATTGAGGATTGAAGATTGAATATTGATGATTGAAGATTGAGGATTGATGATTGAGGGTTGTGGATTGAGGACAAGGACTGAGGGTCGTGTATTGATGTTTGAGGTCTGAGGATTGAGGATTGAGGATTGAGGATTGAGGATTGGGGATTGAGGATTGAAGATTGTGGATTGGGTATTGCGGATTGAACATTGAGGGTTGAGGATTGAGGATTGAGGATTGAGGATTGAGGATTGAAGATTGAATATTGATGATTGAAGATTGAGGATTGAGGATTGAGGGTTGTGGATTGAGGACAACGACTGAGGGTTGTGTATTGATGTTTCAGGTCTGAGGATTGAGGATTGAGTATTGAGGATTGAGTTTTGAGGATCGAGGATTGAAGATTGAGTTTTGAGGATTGAAGATTGAGGAATGAGGTTTGGGGACTGAGGATTGAGGGTTGAGGATTGAGGATTGAGGATTGAGGATCGAGGATTGAGGTTTGAATATTGAGGATTGGGTATTGAGGATTGAAGAATGAAGGTTGAGGATTGAGGGCTGAGTATTGAGGATTGAAGATTGAGTATTGAGGATTGATGATTGACGATTGAGTATTGAGGATTGAAGGTTGAGGATTGAATATTGGGGATTGGGGACTGAGTGTTGGGGGTTGAGTGATGAGGATTGATGTTTGTGGATAGAGATTTGAAGATTGCAGAGTGAGTATTGAGTATTGAAAACTGTGAATTGATGATATTCTATTGAGGATTGAGGATTGACAACTGATTGTTGAGGACTGAGGGCTGAAGATTGAGGATTCATGGTTGAGGATTCAGGATTGAGGTTTGAGGACTGAGGATTGAGGGTTGAGGATTGAGGATTGAGGATTGAAGATTGAGTATTGATGATTGAAGATTGAGGATTGAGAATTGAGGGTTGAGGTTTGAGGACGAGGACTGACGGTTGAGGATTGAGGTTTGAGGATTGAGGATTGAGGATTGAGGATTGAGGATTGAGGATCGAGGATTGAGGTTTGAATATTGAGGATTGGGTATTGAGGATTGAAGAATGAACATTAAGGATTGAGGATTGAGGATTGAGGATTGAAGATTGAGTATTGAGGATTGAAGATTGACGATTGGGGATGGAGGATTGAGGATTGAGATTGAGGATTGAGGATTGAGGATTGAGGATTGAGGTTTGAGGATTGAGGATTGAAGATTGAGTATTGAGGATTGAAGGTTGAGGATTGAATATTGAGGATTGGGGACTGAGTGTTGAGGGTTGAGTGATGAGGATTGATGTTTGCGGATTGAGATTTGAAGATTGCAGATTGAGTATTGAGTATTGAAAACTGTGAATTGATGATATTCTATTGAGGATTGAGGATTGACAACTGATTGTTGAGGACTGAGGGCTGAAGATTGAGGATACATGGTTGAGGATTCATAATTGAGGTTTGAGGACAGAGGATTGAGGATTGAGGATTGAGGATTGAGGATTGAGGATTGAGGATTGAAAGTTGAATATTGATGAATGAAGATTGAGGATTGTGGATTGAGGGTTGTGGGTTGAGGACGAGGACTGAGGGTTGAGTATTGATGCTTGAGGTCTGAGGATTGAGGATTGAGGATAGCGAATTTAGGATTGAGGATTGATGATTGAGGATTGGGTATTGAGTATTGAAGAATGAGGATTGAGGATTGAGTATTGAAGATTGAGGGTTGAAGATTGAGTATTGAGTATTGAAGATTGAGGATTGAGGATTGAAGATTGAGTGTTGAGGATTGAAGATTGAGGATTGTGGATTGAGGATTGAGGATTGAGGATTGAAGGTTGAGGATTGAGGATTGAGGATTGAGGATTGAGTATTGAGGATTGAGGATTGAGGATTGAAGGTTGAGGATTGAGGATTGAGGATTGATGGATGAGAGTTGTGCGTTGATTATTGAGGATTGAGGATTGAGGATTGATTATTGAGGATTGAAGATTGAGTATTGATGATTGAAGATTGAGGATTGAGAATTGAGTGTTGAGGTTTGAGGACGAGGACTGACGGTTGAGGATTGAGGTTTGAGGATTGAGGACTGAGGATTGAGGATTGAGAATTGAGGATTGAAGATTGAGGATTGAATATTTAGGATTGGGTATTGTGGATTGAGGAATGAGGATTGAGGATTGAGGATTGAGGATGGAGGACTGAAGATCGAGTATTGAGGATTGAAGACTGACGATTGAGGATTGAGGATTGAGGATTGTGTATTGAGGATCGAGGATTGCAGATTGAGTTTTGAGGATTGAAGGTTGAGGATTGAGGTTTGGGGACTGAGGATTGAGGATTGAGGATTGAGGATTGAGGATTGAGGATTGAGGATTGAACATTGAGGTCTGGGTATCGCGGATTGAACATTGAGGATTGAGGATTGAGGATTGAGTATTGAGGATTGAGGACTGAAGATTGTATATTGATGATTGAAGATTGAGGATTGAGGATTGAGGGTTGAGGTTTGAGGACGAGGACTGACGGTTGAGGATTGAGGTTTGAGGATTGAGGACTGAGGATTGAGGATTGAGAATTGAGGATTGAAGATTGAGGATTGAATATTTAGGATTGGGTATTGTGGATTGAAGATTGAGGATTGTGGATTGAGGATTGAGGATTGAGGATTGAAGGTTGAGGATTGAGGATTGAGGATTGAGGATTGAGTATTGAGGATTGAGGATTGAGGATTGAAGGTTGAGGATTGAGGATTGAGGATTGATGGTTGAGAGTTGTGCGTTGATTATTGAGGATTGAGGATTGAGGATTGATTATTGAGGATTGAAGATTGAGTATTGATGATTGAAGATTGAGGATTGAGAATTGAGGGTTGAGGTTTGAGGACGAGGACTGACGGTTGAGGATTGAGGTTTGAGGATTGAGGACTGAGGATTGAGGATTGAGAATTGAGGATTGAAGATTGAGGATTGAATATTTAGGATTGGGTATTGTGGATTGAGGAATGAGGATTGAGGATTGAGGATTGAGGATGGAAGACTGAAGATCGAGTATTGAGGATTGAAGACTGACGATTGAGGATTGAGGATTGAGGATTGAGTATTGAGGATCGAGGATTGCAGATTGAGTTTTGAGGATTGAAGGTTGAGGATTGAGGTTTGGGGACTGAGGATTGAGGATTGAGGATTGAGGATTGAGGATTGAGGATTGAGGATTGAACATTGAGGTCTGGGTATCGCGGATTGAACATTGAGGATTGAGGATTGAGGATTGAGTATTGAGGATTGAGGACTGAAGATTGTATATTGATGATTGAAGATTGAGGATTGAGGATTGAGGGTTGTGGATTGAGGACGAGGAGTGAGGGTTGAGCATTAATGTTTTAGGTGTGAGGATCGAGGATTGAGGATCGAGAATTGAGGATTGAGGATTGAGGATTGAAAAATTGAGGATTTGGTATTGAGGATTGAAGAATGAGGATTGAGGACTGAGGATTGAGGATTGAGGATTGAGGATTGGGGATTGAGGATTGAAGATTGTGGATTGGGTATTGCGGACTGAACATTGAGGGTTGAGGATTGAGGATTGAGGATTGAGGATTGAGGATTGAAGATTGAATATTGATGATTGAAGATTGAGGATTGAGGACTGAAGATTGAGTATTGAGAATTGAAGGTTGACGATTGAGGATTGAGGATTGAGGATTGAGGATTGAATATTGAGGACTGAGCGTTGAGGGTTGAGTTATGAGAATTTATGTTTGTGGATAGAGGTTTGAAGATTGCAGATTGAGTATTGTGTATTGAAAACTGTGAATTCAGGATATTCTATTGAGGATTGAGGATTGACAACTGACTGTTGAGGACTGAGGGCCGAAGATTGAGGATTCAGGATTGAGGATTCAGAATTGAGGTTTGAGGACTGAGGATTGAGGATTGAAGATTGAGTATCGAGGATTGAAGATTGAGGATTGATGGTTGAGGATTGAGGATTGAGGATGAGGGCTGAGGATTGAGGATTGAGGTTTGAGGACTGAGGACTGAGGTCTGAGGATTGAGAATTGAGGATTGAGGATTGAGGATTGAAGATTGAGGATTGGGTATTGAGGATTGATGAATGAGGATTGAAGATTGAGGATTGAGGATTGATGTTTGAAGATTGAGTATTGAGGATTGAAGACTGACGATTGAGTATTGAGGATTGAGGATTGAGGATTGAGTATTGAGGATCGAGGATTGAAGATTGAGTTTTGAGGATTGAGGATTGAGGATTGAGGATTGAGGATTGAAGATTGAGGATTGGGAATTGCGGATTGAACATTGAGGGTTGAGGATTGAGGATTGAGGATTGAGGATTGAGGATTGAAGATTGAATATTGATGATTGAAGATTGAGGATTGAGGATTGAGGGTTGTGGATTGAGGACAAGGACTGAGGGTTGTGTAATGATGTTTGAGGTCTGAGGAATGAGGATTGAGGATTGAGAATTGTGGATTGAGGATTGAGGATTGAAGATTGAGGATTGAGGATTGAGAATTGAGGATTGAGGATTGAGTAATGAGGATTGAAGATTGATGGCTGAGGATTGAGGATTGAAGATTGAGGATTTGGGACTGAGGATTCAAGATTGAGGATCGAGGATTGAGGATTGAGGATTGAGGATTGAGGATCGAGGATTGAAGATTGAGTATTGAATACTGAGGATTGAGGATTGAAGATTGAGGATTGAGGATTGTGGATGAGGGATGAGGGTTGAGGTTTGAGGTTTGAGGACTGAGGACTGAGGATTGAGGATTGAGAATTGAGGATTGAGGATTGAGGATTAAAGATTGAGGATTGAGGATTGGGTATTGAGGATTGAAGAATGAGGATTGAGGATTGAGGATTGAGGATTGAGGATTGAAGATTGAGTATTGAGGACTGAAGACTGATGATTGAGGATTGAGGATTGTGGATTGAAGATTGAGTATTGAGGACTGAGGATTGAGGATTGAAGATTGAGAATTGAGGATTGAGGATTGAGGATTGAGGATTGAGGATTGAACATTGAGGATTCGGTATTGCGGATTGAACATTGAGGGTTGACGATTGAGGATTGAGGATTGAGGATTGAGGATTGAAGATTGAATATTGATGATTGAAGATTGAGGATTGAGGATTGAGGGTTGTGGATTGAGGACAAGGACTGAGGGTTGTGTATTGATGTTTGAGGTCTGAGGATTGAGTATTGAGGATTGAGAATTGTGGATTGAGGATTGAGGATTGAGGATTGAGGATTGACGATTGAGTATTGAGGATTGAAGACTGAGGATTGAGGATTGAGGGTTTTGGATTGAGGACGACGGGTGAGGGTTGAGTATTAATGCTTGAGGTCTGAGGATCGAGGATTGAGGATCGAGAATTGAGGATTGAGGATTGAGGGTTGAAGATTGAGGATTTGGTATTGAGGATTGAGGATTGAGGATTGACGATTGAGGATTGAGGATTGGGGATTGAGGATTGAAGATTGCAGATTGAGTATTGAGTATTGAAAACTGTGAATTGATCATATTCTATTGAGGATTGAGTATTGACAACTGATTGTTGAGGACTGAGGGCTGAAGATTGAGGATTCAGGGTTGAGGATTCGGGATTGAGGTTGGAGGACTGAGGATTGAGGGTTGAGGATTGAGGATTGAGGACTGAAGATTGAGTATTGAGAATTGAAGGTTGACGATTGAGGATTGAGGATTGAGGATTGAGGATTGAACATTGAGGACTGAGCGTTGAGGGTTGAGTTATGAGAATTTATGTTTGTGGATAGAGGTTTGAAGATTGCAGATTGAGTATTGTGTATTGAAAACTGTGAATTGAGGATATTCTATTGATGATTGAGGATTGACAACTGACTGTTGAGGACTGAGGGCCGAAGATTGAGGATTCAGGATTGAGGATTCAGATTTGAGGTTTGAGGACTGAGGATTGAGGATTGAAGATTGAGTATCGAGGATTGAAGATTGAGGATTGAGGGTTGAGGATTGAGGATTGAGGATGAGGGCTGAGGATTGAGGATTGAGGTTTGAGGACTGAGGACTGAGGACTGAGGATTGAGAATTGAGGATTGAGGATTGAGGATTGAAGATTGAGGATTGAGGATTGAGGATTGAAGATTGAGGATTGGGTATTGAGGATTGATGAATGAGGATTGAAGATTGAGGATTGAGGATTGATGTTTGAAGACTGAGTATTGAGGATTGAAGACTGACGATTGAGGATTGAGGATTGAGGATTGAGTATTGAGGATCGAGGATTGAAGATTGAGTTTTGAGGATTGAAGGTTGAGGATTGAGGATTGAGGATTGAGGATTGAGGATCGAAGATTGAGTATTGAGGATTGAGTATTGAGAATTGAAGGTTGACGATTGAGGATTGAGGATTTAGGATTGACGATTGAACATTGAGGACTGAGCGTTGAGGGTTGAGTGATGAGCATTGATGTTTGTGGATAGAGGTTTGAAGATTGCAGATTGAGTATTGTGTATTGAAAACTGTGAATTGAGGATATTCTATTGAGTATTGAGGATTGACAACTGACTGTTGAGGACTGAGGGCCGAAGATTGAGGATTCAGGATTGAGGATTCAGAATTGAGGTTTGAGGACTGAGGATTGAGGATTGAAGATTGAGTATCGAGGATTGAAGATTGAGGATTGAGGGTTGAGGATTGAGGATTGAGGATGAGGGCTGAGGGTTGAGGATTGAGGTTTGAGGACGGAGGACTGAGGACTGAGGATTGAGAATTGAGGATTGAGGATTGAGGATTGAAGATTGAGGATTGGGTATTGAGGATTGATGAATGAGGGTTGAGGATTGAGGATTGAGGATTGATGTTTGAAGATTGAGTATTGAGGATTGAAGACTGACGATTGAGGATTGAGGATTGAGGATTGAGTATTGAGGATCGAGGATTGAAGATTGAGCTTTGAGGATTGAAGATTGAGGATTGAGGATTGAGGATTGAGGATTGAGGATTGAGGATTGAGGATTGAGGATTGAGGATTGAGGATTGAGGATTGAGGATTGAGGATTGAGGATTGAAGATTGAGGATTGGGAATTGCGGATTGAACATTGAGGGTTGAGGATTGAGGATTGAGGATTGAGGATTGAGGATTGAAGATTGAATATTGATGATTGAATATTGAGGATTCAGGATTGAGTGTTGTGGATTGAGGACAAGGACTGAGGGTTGTGTAATGATGTTTGAGGTCTGAGGAATGAGGATTGAGGATTGAGAATTGTGGATTGAGGATTGAGGATTGAAGATTGAGGATTGAGGATTGAGGATTGAGGATTGAAGATTGAATATTGATGATTGAAGATTGAGGATTGAGGATTGAGGGTTGTGGATTGAGGACAAGCACTGAGGGTTGTGTATTGATGTTTGAGGTCTGAGGATTGAGGATTGAGGATTGAGAATTGTGGATTGAGGATTGAGGATTGAGGATTGAGGATTGACGATTGAGTATTGAGGATTGAAGATTGAGGATTGAGGATTGAGGGTTTTGGATTGAGGACGACGAGTGAGGATTGAGTATTAATGCTTGAGGTCTGAGGATCGATGATTGAGGATCGAGAATTGAGGATTGAGGATTGAGGATTGAAGATTGAGGATTTGGTATTGAGGATTGAGGATTGAGGATTGAGGATTGAGGATTGAGGATTGAGGATTGGGGATTGAGGATTGAAGATTGTGGATTGGGTATTGCGGATTGAGCATTGAGGGTTGAGGATTGAGGATTGAGGGTTGAGGATTGAGGATTGAAGATTGAATATTGATGATTGAAGATTGAGGATTGAGGACTGAGGATTGAAGATTGAGTATTGAGAATTGAAGATTGAGGGCTGAGGGTTGAGGATTGAGGTTTGAGGACTAAGGACTGAGGATTGAGGATTGAGAATTGAGGATTGGGTAGTGAGGATTGAAGAATGAGGATTGAGGATTGAGGATTGGGGATTGAGGATTGAAGATTGGGTATTGAGGATTGAAGATTGAGGATTGAGGATTGAGGATTGAGGATTGAGGATTGAAGATTGAGGATTGGGGACTGAGTGTTGAGGGTTCAGTGATGAGAATTGGTGTTTCTGGATAGAGATTTGAAGATTGCAGATTGAGTATTGAGTATTGAAAACTGTGAATTGATGATATTGTATTGAGAATTGAGAATTGACAACTGATTGTTGAGGACTGAGGTCTGAAGATTGCGGATTCAGGATTGAAGATTCTGGATTGAGGTTTGAGGACTGAGGATTGAGGATTGAGGATTGAGGATTGAGGATTGAAGATTGAGGATTGGAGTTTGAGGATTGAGAATTGAGAATTGAGGATGAGGACTGAGGGCTGAGGATTGAGGTTTGAGGACTGAGGATTGAGGGTTGAGGATTGAGGATTGAGGATTGAGTATTGAGGATTGAGGACTGAAGATTGTATATTGATGATTGAAGATTGAGGATTGAGGATTGAGGGTTGTGGATTGAGGACGACGAGTGAGGGTTGAGTATTAATGCTTGAGGTCTGAGGATCGAGGATTGAGGATCGAGAATTGAGGATTGAGGATTGAGGATTGAAGATTGAGGATTTGGTATTGAGGATTGAGGATTGAGGATTGAGGATTGAGGATTGAGGATTGGGGATTGAGGATTGAAGATTGTGGATTGGGTATTGCGGATTGAACATTGTGGGTTGAGGATTGAGGATTGAGGATTGAGGATTGAGGATTGAAGATTGAATATTGATGATTGAAGATTGAAGATTGAGGATTGAGGATTGAGGGTTGTGGATTGAGGACAACGACTGAGGGTTGTGTATTGATGTTTCAGGTCTGAGGATTGAGGATTGAGGATTGAGAATTGTGGATTGAGGATTGAGGATTGAAGATTGAGGATAGGGTATTGAGGATTCAAGAATGAGGATTGAGGATAGAGGATTGAGAATTGAGGATTGAAGGTTGAGTAATGTGGATTGAAGATTGAGGGCTGAGGATTGAGGATTGAAGATTGAGGATTTGGGACTGACGATTGAAGATTGAGGATCGAGGATTGAGGATTGAGGATTGAGGATTGAGGATCGAGGATTGAAGATTGAGTATTGAGGACTGAGGATTGAGGATTGAGGATTGAGGATTGAAGATTGAGGATTGAGGATTGAGGATTGAGGATTGAGTATTGAGGATTGTGTATTGCGGATTGAACATTGAGGGTTAAGGATTGAGGATTGAGGATTGAGGATTGAGGATTGAAGATTGAATATTGATGATTGAAGATTGAGGATTGATGATTGAGGATTGTGGATTGAGGACAAGGACTGAGGGTCGTGTATTGATGTTTGAGGTCTGAGGATTGAGGATTGAGGATTGAGAATTGTGGATTGAGGATTGAGGATTGAAGATTGAGGATTGGGTATTGAGGATTGAAGAATGAGGATTGAGGATTGAGGATTGAGAATTGAGGATTGAAGATTGAGTAATGATGATTGAAGATTGAGGGTGGAGGATTGAGGATTGAAGATTGAGGATTTGGGACTGAGGATTGAAGATTGAGGATCGAGGATTGAGGATTGAGGATTGAGGATTGAGGATCGAGGATTGAAGATTGAGTATTGAGGACTGAGGATTGAGGATTGAAGATTGAGGATTGAGGATTGTCGATGAGGGATGAGGGTTGAGGATTGAGGTTTGAGGCCTGAGGACTGAGGATTGAGGATTGAGGATTGAGGATTGAGGATTGAAGATTGAATATTGATGATTGAAGATTGAGGATTGAGGATTGAGGGTTGTGGATTGAGGACAAGGACTGAGGGTTGTGTATTGATGTTTGAGGTCTGAGGATTGAGGATTGAGGATTGAGAATTGTGGATTGAGGATTGAGGATTGAGGATTGAGGATTGACGATTGAGTATTGAGGATTGAAGACTGAGGATTGAGGATTGAGGGTTTTGGATTGAGGACGACGAGTGAGGGTTGAGTATTAATGCTTGAGGTCTGAGGATCGAGGATTGAGGATCGAGAATTGAGGATTGAGGATTGAGGGTTGAAGATTGAGGATTTGGTATTGAGGATTGAGGATTGAGGATTGACGATTGAGGATTGAGGATTGGGGATTGAGGATTGAAGATTGCAGATTGAGTATTGAGTATTGAAAACTGTGAATTGATCATATTCTATTGAGGATTGATTATTGACAACTGATTGTTGAGGACTGAGGGCTGAAGATTGAGGATTCAGGGTTGAGGATTCGGGATTGAGGTTGGAGGACTGAGGATTGAGGGTTGAGGATTGAGGATTGAGGATTGAAGATTGAGTATTGATGATTGAAGATTGAGGATTGAGAATCGAGGGTTGAGGTTTGAGGACGAGGACTGACGGTTGAGGATTGAGGTTTGAGGATTGTGGATTGAGGATTGAGGATTGAGGATTGAGGATTGAAGATTGAGGATTTGGTATTGAGGATTGAAGAATGAGGATTGAGGACTGAGGATTGAGGACTGAGGATTGAGGATTGGGGATTGAGGATTGAAGATTGTGGATTGGGTATTGCGGATTGAACATTGAGGGTTGAGGATTGAGGATTGAGGATTGAGGATTGAGGATTGAAGATTGAATATTGATGATTGAAGATTGAGGATTGAGGACTGAAGATTGAGTATTGAGAATTGAAGGTTGACGATTGAGGATTGAGGATTGAGGATTGAGGATTGAACATTGAGGACTCAGCGTTGAGGGTTGAGTTATGAGAATTCATGTTTGTGGATAGAGGTTTGAAGATTGCAGATTGAGTATTGTGTATTGAAAACTGTGAATTGAGGATATTCTATTGATGATTGAGGATTGACAACTGACTGTTGAGGACTGAGGGCCGAAGATTGAGAATTCAGGATTGAGGATTCAGATTTGAGGTTTGAGGACTGAGGATTGAGGATTGAAGATTGAGTATCGAGGATTGAAGATTGAGGATTGAGGGTTGAGGATTGAGGATTGAGGATGAGGGCTGAGGATTGAGGATTGAGGTTTGAGGACTGAGGACTGAGGACTGAGGATTGAGAATTGAGGATTGAGGATTGAGGATTGAAGATTGAGGATTGGGTATTGAGGATTGATGAATGAGGATTGAAGATTGAGGATTGAGGATTGATGTTTGAAGATTGAGTATTGAGGATTGAAGACTGACGATTGAGGATTGAGGATTGAGGATTGAGTATTGAGGATCGAGGATTGAAGATTGAGTTTTGAGGATTGAAGGTTGAGGATTGAGGATTGAGGATTGAGGATTGAGGATCGAAGATTGAGTATTGAGGATTGAGTATTGAGAACTGAAGGTTGACGATTGAGGATTGAGGATTTAGGATTGAGGATTGAACATTGAGGACTGAGCGTTGAGGGTTGAGTGATGAGCATTGATGTTTGTGGATAGAGGTTTGAAGATTGCAGATTGAGTATTGTGTATTGAAAACTGTGAATTGAGGATATTCTATTGAGTATTGAGGATTGACAACTGACTGTTGAGGACTGAGTGCCGAAGATTGAGGATTCAGGATTGAGGATTCAGAATTGAGGTTTGAGGACTGAGGATTGAGGATTGAAGATTGAGTATCGAGGATTGAGGATTGAGGATTGAAGATTGAGGATTGGGTATTGAGGATTGATGAATGAGGATTGAGGATTGAGGATTGAGGATTGATGTTTGAAGATTGAGTATTGAGGATTGAAGACTGACGATTGAGGATTGAGGATTGAGGATTGAGTATTGAGGATCGAGGATTGAAGATTGAGTTTTGAGGATTGAAGATTGAGGATTGAGGATTGAGGTTTGAGGACGGAGGACTGAGGACTGAGGATTGAGAATTGAGGATTGAGGATTGAGGATTGAAGATTGAGGATTGGGTATTGAGGATTGATGAATGAGGGTTGAGGATTGAGGATTGAGGATTGATGTTTGAAGATTGAGTATTGAGGATTGAAGACTGACGATTGAGGATTGAGGATTGAGGATTGAGTATTGAGGATCGAGGATTGAAGATTGAGCTTTGAGGATTGAAGATTGAGGATTGAGGATTGAGGATTGAGGATTGAGGATTGAGGATTGAGGATTGAGGATTGAGGATTGAGGATTGAGGATTGAGGATTGAGGATTGAAGATTGAGGATTGGGAATTGCGGATTGAACATTGAGGGTTGAGGATTGAGGATTGAGGATTGAGGATTGAGGATTGAAGATTGAATATTGATGATTGAATATTGAGGATTCAGGATTGAGTGTTGTGGATTGAGGACAAGGACTGAGGGTTGTGTAATGATGTTTGAGGTCTGAGGAATGAGGATTGAGGATTGAGAATTGTGGATTGAGGATTGAGGATTGAAGATTGAGGATTGAGGATTGAGGATTGAGGATTGAAGATTGAATATTGATGATTGAAGATTGAGGATTGAGGATTGAGGGTTGTGGATTGAGGACAAGGACTGAGGGTTGTGTATTGATGTTTGAGGTCTGAGGATTGAGGATTGAGGATTGAGAATTGTGGATTGAGGATTGAGGATTGAAGATTGAGGATTTGGTATTGAGGATTGAGGATTGAGGATTGAGGATTGAGGATTGAGGATTGGGGATTGAGGATTGAAGATTGTGGATTGGGTATTGCGGATTGAACATTGAGGGTTGAGGATTGAGGATTGAGGATTGAGGATTGAGGATTGAAGATTGAATATTGATGATTGAAGATTGAGGATTGAGGATTGAGGGTTGTGGATTGAGGACAACGACTGGGGGTTGTGTATTGATGTTTCAGGTCTGAGGATTGAGGATTGAGGATTGAGAATTGTGGATTGAGGATTGAGGATTGAAGATTGGGGATTGGGTATTGAGGATTGAAGAATGAGGATTGAGGATAGAGGATTGAGAATTGAGGATTGAAGATTGAGTAATGTGGATTGAAGGTTGAGGGCTGAGGATTGACGATTGAAGATTGAGGATTTGGGACTGAGGATTGAAGATTGAGGATCGAGGATTGAGGATTGAGGATTGAGGATTGAGGATCGAGGATTGAAGATTGAGTATTGAGGACTGAGGATTGAGGATTGAGGATTGAGGATTGAAGATTGAGGATTGAGGATTGAGGATTGAGAATTGAGGATTGAAGATTGAGTAATGAGGATTGAAGATTGAGGGTGGAGGATTGAGGATTGAAGATTGAGGATTTGGGACTGAGGATTGAAGATTGAGGATCGAGGATTGAGGATTGAGGATTGAGGATTGAGGATCGAGGATTGAAGATTGAGTATTGAGGACTGAGGATTGAGGATTGAAGATTGAGGATTGAGGATTGTGGATGAGGGATGAGGATTGAGGATTGGGGATTGAGGATTGAAGATTGAGTATTGAGGATTGATGATTGAGGATTGAGGTCTGTGGATTAAGGATTGAGGATTGAGAATTGAGGATTGAGGATTGAGGATTGAAGATTGAGGATTGGGTATTGAGGATTGGGTATTGAGGACTGAAGAATGAGGATTGAGGATTGAGGATTGAGGATTGAGGATTGCAGATTGAGTATTGAGGGGTGAGGATTGAGGATTGAGGATTGAAGATTGAGGATTGCGTATTGAGGATTGACGATTGAGGATTGAGTATCGAGGAGTGAGAATTGAGGATTGAGGATTGAAGATTGAGGATTGAGGATTGAAGATTGTGTATAGATGTTTGAAGATTGAGGATTGAAGAATGAGGACTGAGGATTGAGGATTGAGGATTGAGGATTGAAGATTGAGTATTGAGGATTGATGGTTGGCGATCGAGGATTGAGATTTGAGGATTGAGGATTGAGGATTGAGGATTGAAGATTGAGTATTGAGGATTGAAGGTTGAGGATTGTGGATTGAGGATTGAGGATTGAGGATTGAATATTGAGGATTGGGGACTGAGTGTTGAGGGATGAGTGATGAGAATTGATGCTTGTGGATAGAGATTTGAAGATTGCAGATTGAGTATTGAGTATTGAAAACTGTGAATTGATGACATTCTATTGAGGATTGAGGTTTGACAACTGATTGTTGAGGACTGAGGGCTGAAGATTGAGGATTCCGTATTGAGGATACAGGATTGGGGTTTGAGGACAGAGGATTGAGGATTGAGGATTGAGGATTGAGGACTGAGGATTGAGGATTGAAGATTGAGGATTGGGTATTTAGGATTGAACTTTGGGGATTGAGGATTGAGGATTGAGGATTGAGGATTGAGGATTGAAAGTTGAATATTGATGAATGAAGATTGAGGATTGTGGATTGAGGGTTGTGGGTTGAGGACGACGACTGAGGGTTGAGTATTGATGCTTGAGGTGTGAGGATTGAGGATTGAGGATAGCGAATTGATGATTGAGGATTGAAGATTGAGGATTGGGTATTGAGGATTGAAGAATGAGGATTGAGGATTGAGTATTGAGGATTGAAGGTTGAGTATTGAGCATTGAAGATTGAGGATTGAGGATTGAAGATTGAGTGTTGAGGGTTGAAGGTTGAGGATTGAGGATTGAGTATTGTGGATTGAGGATTGAAGGTTGAGGATTGAGGATTGAGGATTGAGGATTGAGGATTGAGGATTGAAGATTGAATATTGATGATTGAAGGTCGAGGATTGTGGATTGAGGTTTGTGGATTGAGGACGAGGACTGAGGGTTGAATATTGATGTTTGAGGTCTGAGGATTGAGGATTGAGGATTTAGAATTGAGGATTGAGGATTGCGGATTGAAGATTGAGTATTGAGGATTGAAGATTGAGGACTGTGGATTGAGGATTGAGGATTGAGGATTGAAGATTGAGGATTGGGGACTGAGTGTTGAGGTTTGAGTGATGAGAATTGATGATTGTGGATAGAGGTTTGAAGATTGCAGATTGAGTATTGAGTATTGAAAACTGTGAATTGATGATATTCTATTGAGGATTGAGGATTGACAACTGATTGTTCAGGACTGATGGCTGAATGTTGAGGATTCAGGATTGAGGATTCGGGATTGAGGTTTCAGGACTGAGGATTGAGGGTTGAGGATTGAGGATTGAGGATTGACGCTTGAGGATTAAGGATTGAGGATAGAGGATTGGAGAGAGAGGACTGAGTGTTGAGGATTTAGTATTGAGAATTGATGTTTGAGGATTGAGATTTGATTATTGAATATTGTGGACTGAGTACTGAACCATGAGAATACAGGATATACTATTGAGTATTGAGAATTGAGGATTGATGGCTGAGTATTGAGGATTGATGGTTGAGGGTTGTGCGTTGATTATTGAGGATTCAGGATTGAGGATTGAGGGTTGAGGATTGAGGATTGAGGATTGAGAATTGATATTTGTGGATTGAGATTTGAAGATTGAAGAATGGGGATTGAGTATTGAAAACTGTGAGTTGAGGATATTCTATTGAGGATTGAGGATCGACAATTGATTGTTGAGGACTGAGGGCTGAAGATAGAGGATTCAGGATTGAGGATTCGGGATTGAGGTTTGAGGACTGAGGATTGAGGGTTGAGGATTGAGGATTGAGGATTGACGCTTAAGGATTGAGGATTGAGGATGGTCGATTGAAGAGAGAGGACTGAGTGTTGAGGATTGAGTGTTGAGTATTGATGATTGAGGATTGAGATTTGATTATTGAATATTGTGGATTGAGTATTGAAACATGAGAATTCAGGATACTCTATTGAGTATTGAGATTTGAGGATTGATGGTTGAGTATTGAGGATTGATGGCTGAGGGTTGTGCGTTGATTATTGAGGATTGAGGATTGAGGATTAAGGATTGATTATTGAGGATTGAAGATTGAGTATTGATGATTGAAGTTTGAGGATTGAGGATTGAGGGTTGAGGTTTGAGGACGAGGACTGACGGTTGAGGATTGAGGTTTGAGGATTGAGGGTTGAGGATTGAGGATTGAGGATTGAGGATCGAGGATTGAGGTTTGAATACTGACGATTGGGTATTGAGGATTGAAGAATGAAGATTGAGCATTGAGGATTGAGGATTGAGGATTGAAGATTGAGTATTGAGGATTGAAGATTGACGATTGAGGATGGACGATTGAGGATTGAGGTTGAGGATTGAGGATTGAGGATTGAGGATTGAAGATTGAGTATTGAGGATGGAAGATTGAGGATTGAGGATTGAGGATTGAAGATTGAGGACTGAGTGTTGAGGGTTGAGTGATGAGAATTGATGTTTGTGGATCGAGATTTCAAGATTGAAGAATGGGGATTGAGTATTGAAAACTGTGAATTGAGGATATTCTATTGAGGATTCAGGATTGACAATTGATTGTTGAGGACTGAGGGCTGAAGATTGAGGATTCAGGATTGAGGATTCGGGATTGAGGTTTGAGGACTGAGGATTGAGGGTTGAGGATTGAGGATTGAGGATTGACGCTTGAGGATTGAGGATTGAGGATGGAGGATTGAAGAGAGAGGACTGAGTGTTGAGGATTGAGTGATGAGGATTGAGAATTGAAGATTGAGTATTGAGTATTGAAGAATGAGGATTGAGGATTGAAGATTGAGTGTTGAGGATTGAAGATTGAGGATTGAGGGTTGAGGATTGAGGATTGAGTATTGAAGGTTGAGGATTGAGGATTGAGGATTGAGGATTGGGGATTGAGGACTGAGGATTGAGGATTGAAGGTTGAGGATAGAGGATTGAGGATAGAGGATTGAGTATTGAGGATTGAAGGTTGAGGATTGTGGATTGAGGATTGAGGATTGAGGATTGAGGATTGAGGATTGAAGATTGAGTATTGAGGATTGAAGGTTGAGGATTGTGGATTGAGGATTGAGGATTGAGGATTGAATATTGAGGATTGGGGACTGAGTGTTGAGGGATGAGTGATGAGAATTGATGTTTGTGGATAGAGATTTGAAGATTGCAGATTGAGTATTGAGTATTGATAACTGTGAATTGATGACATTCTATTGAGGATTGAGGTTTGACAACTGATTGTTGAGGACTGAGGGCTGAAGATTGAGGATTCAGTATTGAGGATACAGGATTGAGGTTTGAGGACAGAGGATTGAGGATTGAGGATTGAGGATTGAGGACTGAGGATTGAGGATTGAAGATTGTGGATTGGGTATTTAGGATTGAACGTTGGGGATTGAGGATTGAGGATTGAGGATTGAGGATTGAGGATTGAAAGTTGAATATTGATGAATGAAGTTTGAGGATTGTGGATTGAGGGTTGTGGGTTGAGGACGACGACTGAGGGTTGAGTATTGATGCTTGAGGTATGAGGATTGAGGATTGAGGATAGCGAATTGATGATTGAGGATTGAAGATTGAGGATTGGGTATTGAGGATTGAAGAATGAGGATTGAGGATTGAGTATTCAGGATTGAAGATTGAGTATTGAGCATTGAAGATTGAGGATTGAGGATTGAAGATTGAGTGTTGAGGGTTGAAGATTGAGGATTGAGGATTGAGTATTGTGGATTGAGGATTGAAGGTTGAGGATTGAGGGTTGAGGATTGAGGATTGAGGATTGAGGATTGAAGATTGAATATTGATGATTGAAGATCGAGGATTGTGGATTGAGGGTTGTGGATTGAGGACGAGGACTGAGGGTTGAATATTGATGTTTGAGGTCTGAGGATTGAGGATTGAGGATTTAGAATTGAGGATTGAGGATTGCGGATTGAAGATTGAGTATTGAGGATTGAAGATTGAGGACTGTGGATTGAGGATTGAGAATTGAGGATTGAAGATTGAGGATTGGGGACTGAGTGTTGAGGGTTGAGTTATGAGAATTGATATTTATGGATTGAGATTTGAAGATTGAAGAATGGGGATTGAGTATTGAAAACTGTGAGTTGAGGATATTCTATTGAGGATTGAGGATCGACAATTGATTGTTGAGGACTGAGGGCTGAAGATAGAGGATTCAGGATTGAGGATTCGGGATTGAGGTTTGAGGACTGAGGATTGAGGGTTGAGGATTGAGGATTGAGGATTGACGCTTGAGGATTGAGGATTGAGGATGGTCGATTGAAGAGAGAGGACTGAGTGTTGAGGATTGAGTGTTGAGAATTGATGATTGAGAATTGAGATTTGATTATTGAATATTGTGGATTGAGTATTGAAACATGAGAATTCAGGATACTCTATTGAGTATTGAGATTTGAGGATTGATGGTTGAGTATTGAGGATTGATGGTTGAGGGTTGTGCGATGATTATTGAGGATTGAGGATTGAGGATTAAGGATTGATTATTGAGGATTGAAGATTGAGTATTGATGATTGAAGATTGAGGATTGAGGATTGAGGGTTGAGGTTTGAGGACGAGGACTGACGGTTGAGGATTGAGGTTTGAGGATTGAGGATTGAGGATTGAGGATTGAGGATTGAGGATCGAGGATTGAGGTTTGAATATTGACGATTGGGTATTGAGGATTGAAGAATGAAGATTGAGCATTGAGGATTGAGGATTGAGGGCTGAAGATTGAGTATTGAGGATTGAAGATTGACGATTGAGGATGGAGGATTGAGGATTGAGGTTGAGGATTGAGGATTGAGGATTGAGGATTGAAGATTGAGTATTGAGGATTGAAGGTTGAGGATTGAATATTGTGGATTGGGGACTGAGTGTTGAGGGTTGAGTGATGAGGATTGATGTTTGTGGATAGAGAGTTGAAGATTGCAGATTGAGTATTGAGTATTGAAAACTGTGAATTGATGATATTCTATTGAGGATTGAGGATTGACAACTGATTGTTGAGGCCTGAGGGCTGAAGGTTGAGGATTCAGGGTTGAGGATTCAGGATTGAGGTTTGAGGACAGAGGATTGAGGATTGAGGATTGAGGATTGAGGACTGAGAATTGAGGATTGAAGATTGAGGATTGAGTATTTAGGTTTGAACGTTGAGGATTGAGGATTGAGGATTGAAAGTTGAATATTGATGAATGAAGATTGAGGATTGAGGATTGAGGATTCAGGATTGAGGATTGAGGATTGAGGGTTGAGTACTGAGAATTGAGGACTGATGATTGAAGATTGGGTATTGAGGATTGAAGATTGAGGATTGAGGATTGAGGATTGAAGATTGAGGACTGAGTGTTGAGGGTTGAGTGATGAGAGTTGATGTTTGTGGATTGAGATTTCAAGATTGAAGAATGGGGATTGAGTATTGAAAACTGTGAATTGAGGATATTCTATTGAGGATTCAGGATTGACAATTGATTGTTGAGGACTGAGGGCTGAAGATTGAGGATTCAGGATTGAGGATTCGGGATTGAGGTTTGAGGACTGAGGATTGAGGGTTGAGGATTGAGGATTGAGGATTGACGCTTGAGGATTGAGGATTGAGGATGGAGGATTGAAGAGAGAGGACTGAGTGTTGAGGATTGAGTGATGAGGATTGAGAATTGAAGATTGAGTATTGAGTATTGAAGAATGAGGGTTGAGGATTGAAGATTGAGTGCTGAGGATTGAAGATTGAGGATTGAGGGTTGAGGATTGAGGATTGAGGATTGAAGGTTGAGGATTGAGGATTGAGGATTGAGGATTGAGGATTGAGGATTGAGGACTGAGGATTGAGGATTGAAGGTTGAGGATAGAGGATTGAGGATAGAGGATTGAGGATTGAGGATTGAGGATTGAAGATTGAATATTGATGATTGAAGATCGAGGATTGAGGATTGAGGGTTGTGGATTGAGGACGAGGACTGAGGGTTGAATATTGATGTTTGAGGTCTGAGGACTGAGGATTGAGGATTGAGAATTGAGGATTGAGGATTGAGGATTGAAGATTGAGGATTGGGTGTTGAGGATTGAAGAATGAGGATTGCGGATTGAGGATTGGGGATTGAGGATTGAAGATTGAGTATTGAGGATTGAAGATTGAGGATTGAGGTCTGTGGATTGAGGATTGAGGATTGAGAATTGAGGATTGAGGATTGAGGATTGAAGATTGAGGATTGGGTATTGAGGATTGGGTATTGAGGATTGAAGGATGAGGATTGAGGATTGAGGATTGAGGATTGAGGATTGAAGATTGAGGATTGCGGATTGAGGATTGACGATTGAGGATTGAGTATTGAGGAGTGAGAATTGAGGATTGAGGATTGATGATTGAGGATTGAGGATTGAAGATTGAGTATTGATGATTGAAGATTAAGGATTGAAGAATGAGGACTGAGGATTGAGGATTGAGGATTGAGGATCGAATGTTGAGGATTGTGGATTGAGGATTGAGGATTGAGGATTGAATATTGAGGATTGGGGACTGAGTGTTGAGTGTTGAGTGATGAGAATTGATGTTTGTGGATAGAGATTTGAAGATTGCAGATTGAGTATTGAGTATTGAAAACTGTGAATTGATGACATTCTATTGAGGATTGAGGTTTGACAACTGATTGTTGAGGACTGAGGTCTGAAGGTCGAGGATTCAGTATTGATAATACGGGATTGAGGTTTGAGGATTCAGTATTGATGATACGGGATTGAGGTTTGAGGACAGAGGATTGAGGATTGAGTATTGAGGATTGAGGATTGAGAATTGAGGATTGAGGATTGAGGATTGAAGATTTAGGATTGGGTATTGAGGATTGAGGAATGAGGGTTGAGGATTGAGGATTGAGGATTGAGGATTGAAGATTGAGTATTGAGGATTGAAGACTGACGATTGAGGATTGAGGATTGAGGATTGAGTATTGAGGATCGAGGATTGCAGATTGAATTTTGAGGATTGAAAATTGAGGATTGAGGTTTGGGGACTAAGGATTGAGGATTGAGGATTGAGGATTGAGGATTGAGGATTGAGGATTGAGGATTGAGGATTGAGGATTGAACATTGAGGATTGGGTATCGCGGATTGAACATTGAGGATTGAGGATTGAGGATTGAGTATTGAGGATTGAGGACTGAAGATTGTATATTGATGATTGAAGATTGAGGATTGAGGATTGAGGGTTGTGGGTTGAGGACGAGGAGTGAGGGTTGAGTATTAATGTTTGAGCTCTGAGGATCGAGGATTGAGGATCGAGAATTGAGGATTGAGGATTCATGATTGAAGATTGAGGATTTGGTATTGAGGACTGAAGAATGAGGATTGAGGACTGAGGATTGAGGATTGAGGATTGAGGATTGGGGATTGAGGATTGAAGATTGTGGATTGGGTATTGCGGATTGAACATTGAGGATTGAGGATTGAGGATTGAGGATTGAGGATTGAGGATTGAGGATTGAGGATTGAAGATTGAATATTGATGATTGAAGATTGAGGATTGAGGACTGAAGATTGAGGATTGGTTATTGAGGATTGAGGAATGAGGATTGAGGATTGAGGATTGAGGATTGAGGATTGAAGATTGAGTATTGAGGATTGAAGACTGACGATTGAGGATTGAGGATTGAGTATTGAGTTTTGAGGATCGAGGATTGAAGATTGAGTTTTGAGGATTGAAGATTGAGGAATGAGGTTTGGGGACTGAGGATTGAGGGTTGAGGATTGAGGATTGAGGGTTGAGGATTGAGGATTGAAGATTGAGGATTGACGATTGAGTATTGAGGATTGAAGATTGAGGATTGGGGATTGAGTATTGAGGTTTGAGGATTGAAGATTGAGAATTGGGGATTGAGGATTGACGATTGAGGATTGAGTATTGAGGATTGAGAATTGAGGATTGAGGATTGAAGATTGAGTATTGAAGATTGTAGATTGAGGATTGAGGATTGAGGATTGAAGATTGAGTACTGAGTGTTGAGGGTTGAGTGATGGGTATTGTTGTTTGTGGATTGAGGTTTGAAGATTGAAGAATGGGGATTGATTATTGAAAACTGTGAATTGAGGATATTCTATTGAGGGTTGAGTATTGACAATTGATTGTTGAGGACTGAGGGCCGAAGATTGAGTATTCAGGATTGAGGATTCAGAATTGAGGTTTGAGGACTGAGGATTGAGGATTGAAGATTGAGTATCGAGGATTGAAGATTGAGGATTGAGGGTTGAGGATTGAGGATTGAGGATGAGGTCTGAGGGTTGAGGATTGAGGTTTGAGGACTGAGGACTGAGGATTGAGGATTGAGAATTGAGGATTGAGGATTGAGGATTGAAGATTTAGGATTGGGTATTGAGGATTGAGGAATGAGGGTTGAGGATTGGCGATTGAGGATTGAGGATTGAAGATTGAGTATTGAGGATTGAAGACTGACGATTGAGGATTGAGGATTGAGGATTGAGTATTGAGGATCGAGGATTGCAGATTGAATTTTGAGGATTGAAAATTGAGGATTGAGGTTTGGGGACTGAGGATTGAGGATTGAGGATTGAGGATTGAGGATTGAGGATTGAGGATTGAGGATTGAGGATTGAGGATTGAACATTGAGGATTGGGTATCGCGGATTGAACATTGAGGATTGAGGATTGAGGATTGAGTATTGAGGATTGAGGACCGAAGATTGTATATTGATGATTGAAGATTGAGGATTGAGGATTGAGGGTTGTGGGTTGAGGACGAGGAGTGAGGGTTGAGTATTAATGTTTGAGGTCTGAGGATCGAGGATTGAGGATTGAGAATTGAGGATTGAGGATTGAGGATTGAAGATTTAGGATTGGGTATTGAGGATTGAGGAATGAGGGTTGAGGATTGGCGATTGAGGATTGAGGATTGAAGATTGAGTATTGAGGATTGAAGACTGACGATTGAGGATTGAGGATTGAGGATTGAGTATTGAGGATCGAGGATTGCAGATTGAATTTTGAGGATTGAAAATTGAGGATTGAGGTTTGGGGACTGAGGATTGAGGATTGAGGATTGAGGATTGAGGATTGAGGATTGAGGATTGAGGATTGAGGATTGAGGATTGAACATTGAGGATTGGGTATCGCGGATTGAACATTGAGGATTGAGGATTGAGGATTGAGTATTGAGGATTGAGGACCGAAGATTGTATATTGATGATTGAAGATTGAGGATTGAGGATTGAGGGTTGTGGGTTGAGGACGAGGAGTGAGGGTTGAGTATTAATGTTTGAGGTCTGAGGATCGAGGATTGAGGATTGAGGATTGAGGATTGAGGATTGAGGACTGAGGATTGAGGATTGAAGGTTGAGGATAGAGGATTGAGGATAGAGGATTGAGTATTGAGGATTGAAGGTTGAGGATTGTGGATTGAGGATTGAGGATTGAGGATTGAGGATTGAGGATTGAAGATTGAGTATTGAGGATTGAAGGTTGAGGATTGTGGATTGAGGATTGAGGATTGAGGATTGAATATTGAGGATTGGGGACTGAGTGTTGAGGGATGAGTGATGAGAATTGATGTTTGTGGATAGAGATTTGAAGATTGCAGATTGAGTATTGAGTATTGATAACTGTGAATTGATGACAATCTATTGAGGATTGAGGTTTGACAACTGATTGTTGAGGACTGAGGGCTGAAGATTGAGGATTCAGTATTGAGGATACAGGATTGAGGTTTGAGGACAGAGGATTGAGGATTGAGGATTGAGGATTGAGGACTGAGGATTGAGGATTGAAGATTGTGGATTGGGTATTTAGGATTGAACGTTGGGGATTGAGGATTGAGGATTGAGGATTGAGGATTGAGGATTGAAAGTTGAATATTGATGAATGAAGTTTGAGGATTGTGGATTGAGGGTTGTGGGTTGAGGACGACGACTGAGGGTTGAGTATTGATGCTTGAGGTGTGAGGATTGAGGATTGAGGATAGCGAATTGATGATTGAGGATTGAAGATTGAGAATTGGGTATTGAGGATTGAAGAATGAGGATTGAGGATTGAGTATTGAGGATTGAAGATTGAGTATTGAGCATTGAAGATTGAGGATTGAGGATTGAAGATTGAGTGTTGAGGGTTGAAGATTGAGGATTGAGGATTGAGTATTGTGGATTGAGGATTGAAGGTTGAGGATTGAGGGTTGAGGATTGAGGATTGAGGATTGAGGATTGAAGATTGAATATTGATGATTGAAGATCGAGGATTGTGGATTGAGGGTTGTGGATTGAGGACGAGGACTGAGGGTTGAATATTGATGTTTGAGGTCTGAGGATTGAGGATTGAGGATTTAGAATTGAGGATTGAGGATTGCGGATTGAAGATTGAGTATTGAGGATTGAAGATTGAGGACTGTGGATTGAGGATTGAGAATTGAGGATTGAAGATTGAGGATTGGGGACTGAGTGTTGAGGGTTGAGTTATGAGAATTGATATTTGTGGATTGAGATTTGAAGATTGAAGAATGGGGATTGAGTATTGAAAACTGTGAGTTGAGGATATTCTATTGAGGATTGAGGATCGACAATTGATTGTTGAGGACTGAGGGCTGAAGATAGAGGATTCAGGATTGAGGATTCGGGATTGAGGTTTGAGGACTGAGGATTGAGGGTTGAGGATTGAGGATTGAGGATTGACGCTTGAGGATTGAGGATTGAGGATGGTCGATTGAAGAGAGAGGACTGAGTGTTGAGGATTGAGTGTTGAGAATTGATGATTGAGAATTGAGATTTGATTATTGAATATTGTGGATTGAGTATTGAAACATGAGAATTCAGGATACTCTATTGAGTATTGAGATTTGAGGATTGATGGTTGAGTATTGAGGATTGATGGTTGAGGGTTGTGCGTTGATTATTGAGGATTGAGGATTGAGGATTAAGGATTGATTATTGAGGATTGAAGATTGAGTATTGATGATTGAAGATTGAGGATTGAGGATTGAGGGTTGAGGTTTGAGGACGAGGACTGACGGTTGAGGATTGAGGTTTGAGGATTGAGGATTGAGGATTGAGGATTGAGGATTGAGGATTGAGGATGGAGGATTGAAGAGAGAGGACTGAGTGTTGAGGATTGAGTGATGAGGATTGAGAATTGAAGATTGAGTATTGAGTATTGAAGAATGAGGGTTGAGGATTGAAGATTGAGTGTTGAGGATTGAAGATTGAGGATTGAGGGTTGAGGATTGAGGATTGAGGATTGAAGGTTGAGGATTGAGGATTGAGGATTGAGGATTGAGGATTGAGGATTGAGGACTGAGGATTGAGGATTGAAGGTTGAGGATAGAGGATTGAGAATAGAGGATTGAGGATTGAGGATTGAGGATTGAAGATTGAATATTGATGATTGAAGATCGAGGATTGAGGATTGAGGGTTGTGGATTGAGGACGAGGACTGAGGGTTGAATATTGATGTTTGAGGTCTGAGGACTGAGGATTGAGCATTGAGAATTGAGGATTGAGGATTGAGGATTGAAGATTGAGGATTGGGTGTTGAGGATTGAAGAATGAGGATTGCTGATTGAGGATTGGGGATTGAGGATTGAAGATTGAGTATTGAGGATTGAAGATTGAGGATTGAGGTCTGTGGATTGAGGATTGAGGATTGAGAATTGAGGATTGAGGATTGAGGATTGAAGATTGAGGATTGGGTATTGAGGATTGGGTATTGAGGATTGAAGGATGAGGATTGAGGATTGAGGATTGAGGATTGAGGATTGCAGATTGAGTATTGAGGATTGAAGATTGAGGAATGAGGAGTGAGGATTGAGGATTGAGGATTGAAGATTGAGGATTGCGGATTGAGGATTGACGATTGAGGATTGAGTATTGAGGAGTGAGAATTGAGGATTGAGGATTGATGATTGAGGATTGAGGATTGAAGATTGAGTATTGATGATTGAAGATTAAGGATTGAAGAATGAGGACTGAGGATTGAGGATTGAGGATTGAGGATCGAATGTTGAGGATTGTGGATTGAGGATTGAGGATTGAGGATTGAATATTGAGGATTGGGGACTGAGTGTTGAGTGTTGAGTGATGAGAATTGATGTTTGTGGATAGAGATTTGAAGATTGCAGATAGAGTATTGAGTATTGAAAACTGTGAATTGATGACATTCTATTGAGGATTGAGGTTTGACAACTGATTGTTGAGGACTGAGGGCTGAAGGTCGAGGATTCAGTATTGATAATACGGGATTGAGGTTTGAGGATTCAGTATTGATGATACGGGATTGAGGTTTGAGGACAGAGGATTGAGGATTGAGTATTGAGGATTGAGGATTGAGAATTGAGGATTGAGGATTGAGGATTGAAGATTTAGGATTGGGTATTGAGGATTGAGGAATGAGGGTTGAGGATTGAGGACTGAGGATTGAGGATTGAAGATTGAGTATTGAGGATTGAAGACTGACGATTGAGGATTGAGGATTGAGGATTGAGTATTGAGGATCGAGGATTGCAGATTGAATTTTGAGGATTGAAAATTGAGGATTGAGGTTTGGGGACTGAGGATTGAGGATTGAGGATTGAGGATTGAGGATTGAGGATTGAGGATTGAGGATTGAGGATTGAGGATTGAACATTGAGGATTGGGTATCGCGGATTGAACATTGAGGATTGAGGATTGAGGATTGAGTATTGAGGATTGAGGACTGAAGATTGTATATTGATGATTGAAGATTGAGGATTGAGGATTGAGGGTTGTGGGTTGAGGACGAGGAGTGAGGGTTGAGTATTAATGTTTGAGGTCTGAGGATCGAGGATTGAGGATCGAGAATTGAGGATTGAGGATTCATGATTGAAGATTGAGGATTTGGTATTGAGGACTGAAGAATGAGGATTGAGGACTGAGGATTGAGGATTGAGGATTGAGGATTGGGGATTGAGGATTGAAGATTGTGGATTGGGTATTGCGGATTGAACATTGAGGATTGAGGATTGAGGATTGAGGATTGAGGATTGAGGATTGAGGATTGAAGATTGAATATTGATGATTGAAGATTGAGGATTGAGGACTGAAGATTGAGGATTGGTTATTGAGGATTGAGGAATGAGGATTGAGGATTGAGGATTGAGGATTGAGGATTGAAGATTGAGTATTGAGGATTGAAGACTGACGATTGAGGATTGAGGATTGAGTATTGAGTTTTGAGGATCGAGGATTGAAGATTGAGTTTTGAGGATTGAAGATTGAGGAATGAGGTTTGGGGACTGAGGATTGAGGGTTGAGGATTGAGGATTGAGGGTTGAGGATTGAGGATTGAAGATTGAGGATTAACGATTGAGTATTGAGGATTGAAGATTGAGGATTGGGGATTGAGGATTGAGGTTTGAGGATTGAAGATTGAGAATTGGGGATTGAGGATTGACGATTGAGGATTGAGTATTGAGGATTGAGAATTGAGGATTGAGGATTGAAGATTGAGTATTGAAGATTGTAGATTGAGGATTGAGGATTGAGGATTGAAGATTGAGTACTGAGTGTTGAGGGTTGAGTGATGGGTATTGTTGTTTGTGGATTGAGGTTTGAAGATTGAAGAATGGGGATTGATTATTGAAAACTGTGAATTGAGGATATTCTATTGAGGGTTGAGTATTGACAATTGATTGTTGAGGACTGAGGGCCGAAGATTGAGTATTCAGGATTGAGGATTCAGAATTGAGGTTTGAGGACTGAGGATTGAGGATTGAAGATTGAGTATCGAGGATTGAAGATTGAGCATTGAGGGTTGAGGATTGAGGATTGAGGATGAGGTCTGAGGGTTGAGGATTGAGGTTTGAGGACTGAGGACTGAGGATTGAGGATTGAGAATTGAGGATTGAGGATTGAGGATTGAAGATTTAGGATTGGGTATTGAGGATTGAGGAATGAGGGTTGAGGATTGAGGATTGAGGATTGAGGATTGAAGATTGAGTATTGAGGATTGAAGACTGACGATTGAGGATTGAGGATTGAGGATTGAGTATTGAGGATCGAGGATTGCAGATTGAATTTTGAGGATTGAAAATTGAGGATTGAGGTTTGGGGACTGAGGATTGAGGATTGAGGATTGAGGATTGAGGATTGAGGATTGAGGATTGAGGATTGAGGATTGAGGATTGAACATTGAGGATTGGGTATCGCGGATTGAACATTGAGGATTGAGGATTGAGGATTGAGTATTGAGGATTGAGGACCGAAGATTGTATATTGATGATTGAAGATTGAGGATTGAGGATTGAGGGTTGTGGGTTGAGGACGAGGAGTGAGGGTTGAGTATTAATGTTTGAGGTCTGAGGATCGAGGATTGAGGATCGAGAATTGAGGATTGAGGATTGATGATTGAAGATTGAGGATTTGGTATTGAGGACTGAAGAATGAGGATTGAGGACTGAGGATTGAGGATTGAGGATTGAGGATTGGAGATTGAGGATTGAAGATTGTGGATTGGGTATTGCGGATTGAACATTGAGGATTGAGGATTGAGGATTGAGGATTGAGGATTGAGGATTGAGGATTGAAGATTGAATATTGATGATTGAAGATTGAGGATTGAGGACTGAAGATTGAGGATTGGTTATTGAGGATTGAGGAATGAGGATTGAGGATTGAGGATTGAGGATTGAGGATTGAAGATTGAGTATTGAGGATTGAAGACTGACGATTGAGGATTGAGGATTGAGTATTGAGTTTTGAGGATCGAGGATTGAAGATTGAGTTTTGAGGATTGAAGATTGAGGAATGAGGTTTGGGGACTGAGGATTGAGGGTTGAGGATTGAGGATTGAGGGTTGAGGATTGAGGATTGAAGATTGAGGATTAACGATTGAGTATTGAGGATTGAAGATTGAGGATTGGGGATTGAGGATTGAGGTTTGAGGATTGAAGATTGAGAATTGGGGATTGAGGATTGACGATTGAGGATTGAGTATTGAGGATTGAGAATTGAGGATTGAGGATTGAAGATTGAGTATTGAAGATTGTAGATTGAGGATTGAGGATTGAGGATTGAAGATTGAGTACTGAGTGTTGAGGGTTGAGTGATGGGTATTGTTGTTTGTGGATTGAGGTTTGAAGATTGAAGAATGGGGATTGATTATTGAAAACTGTGAATTGAGGATATTCTATTGAGGGTTGAGTATTGACAATTGATTGTTGAGGACTGAGGGCCGAAGATTGAGTATTCAGGATTGAGGATTCAGAATTGAGGTTTGAGGACTGAGGATTGAGGATTGAAGATTGAGTATCGAGGATTGAAGATTGAGCATTGAGGGTTGAGGATTGAGGATTGAGGATGAGGTCTGAGGGTTGAGGATTGAGGTTTGAGGACTGAGGACTGAGGATTGAGGATTGAGAATTGAGGATTGAGGATTGAGGATTGAAGATTTAGGATTGGGTATTGAGGATTGAGGAATGAGGGTTGAGGATTGAGGATTGAGGATTGAGGATTGAAGATTGAGTATTGAGGATTGAAGACTGACGATTGAGGATTGAGGATTGAGGATTGAGTATTGAGGATCGAGGATTGCAGATTGAATTTTGAGGATTGAAAATTGAGGATTGAGGTTTGGGGACTGAGGATTGAGGATTGAGGATTGAGGATTGAGGATTGAGGATTGAGGATTGAGGATTGAGGATTGAGGATTGAACATTGAGGATTGGGTATCGCGGATTGAACATTGAGGATTGAGGATTGAGGATTGAGTATTGAGGATTGAGGACCGAAGATTGTATATTGATGATTGAAGATTGAGGATTGAGGATTGAGGGTTGTGGGTTGAGGACGAGGAGTGAGGGTTGAGTATTAATGTTTGAGGTCTGAGGATCGAGGATTGAGGATCGAGAATTGAGGATTGAGGATTGATGATTGAAGACTGAGGATTTGGTATTGAGGACTGAAGAATGAGGATTGAGGACTGAGGATAGAGGATTGAGGATTGAGGATTGAGGATTCAGGATTGAGGATTGAAGATTGAGGATTGATGATTGAGTATTGAGGATTGAAGATTGAGGATTGGGGATTGAGGATTGAGGTTTGAGGATTGAAGATTGAGAATTGGGGATTGAGGATTGACGATTGAGGATTGAGTATTGAGGATTGAGAATTGAGGATTGAGGATTGAAGATTGAGTATTGAAGATTGTAGATTGAGGATTGAGGATTGAGGATTGAAGATTGAGTATTGAGGATTGGGTATTGAGGATTGAAGATTGAGGATTGGGGACTGAGTGTTGAGGTTTGAGTGATGAGAATTGATGTTTGTGGATAGAGATTTGAAGATTGCAGATCGAGTATTGAGTATCGAAAACTGTGAATTGATGATATTCTATTGAGGATTGAGGATTGACAACTGATTGTTGAGGACTGAGGGCTGAAGGTTGAGGATTAAGGATTGAGGATTCGGGATTGGGGTTTGAGGACTGAGGATTGAGGATTGAGTATTGAGGATTGAAGATTGAGTACTGAGGATTGAAGATTGAGGATTGAAAATTGAGGATTGAGGATTGAAAACTGTGAATGGAGGATATTCTATTGAGGATTGAGGATTGATAACTGATTGTTGAGGACTGAGTGCTGAAGATTGATGATTCAGGATGGAGGATTCAGAATAGAGGTTTGAGGACCGAGGATTGAGGATTGAACATTGAGTATTGAGGATTGAATATCGAAGATTTAGGATTGATGATTGAGGATTGAGGATGAGGGCTGAGGGTTGAGGATTGAGGTTTGAGGATTGAGGATTGAGGACGAGGACCGACGGTTGAGGATTGAGTATTGATGATTGAAGATTGAGGATTGAGGATTGAGGGTTGAGAATTGAGGACGAGGACCGACGGTTGAGGATTGAAGATTGAGGATTGAGGATTGAGGATTGAAGATTGAGGATTGAGGATTGAGGATTGAGGATTGAGGATTGAAGATTGAGGATTGAAGTTTGAGGATTGAGAATTGAGAATTGAGGATGAGGACTGAGGGCTGAGGATTGAGGTTTGAGGAATGAGGATTGAGGATTGAGGATTGAGGATTGAGGATTGAGGATTGAGTATTGAAGATTGAGGACTGATGACTGAGGATTGAGGATTGAGGATTGAGGATTGAGGATTGAGGATTGAGGATTGAACATTGAGGATTGGGTATCGCGGATTGAACATTGAGGATTGAGGATTGAGGATTGAGTATTGAGGATTGAGGACCGAAGATTGTATATTGATGATTGAAGATTGAGGATTGAGGATTGAGGGTTGTGGGTTGAGGACGAGGAGTGAGGGTTGAGTATTAATGTTTGAGGTCTGAGGATCGAGGATTGAGGATCGAGAATTGAGGATTGAGGATTGATGATTGAAGACTGAGGATTTGGTATTGAGGACTGAAGAATGAGGATTGAGGACTGAGGATAGAGGATTGAGGATTGAGGATTGAGGATTCAGGATTGAGGATTGAAGATTGAGGATTGATGATTGAGTATTGAGGATTGAAGATTGAGGATTGGGGATTGAGGATTGAGGTTTGAGGATTGAAGATTGAGAATTGGGGATTGAGGATTGACGATTGAGGATTGAGTATTGAGGATTGAGAATTGAGGATTGAGGATTGAAGATTGAGTATTGAAGATTGTAGATTGAGGATTGAGGATTGAGGATTGAAGATTGAGTATTGAGGATTGGGTATTGAGGATTGAAGATTGAGGATTGGGGACTGAGTGTTGAGGTTTGAGTGATGAGAATTGATGTTTGTGGATAGAGATTTGAAGATTGCAGATCGAGTATTGAGTATCGAAAACTGTGAATTGATGATATTCTATTGAGGATTGAGGATTGACAACTGATTGTTGAGGACTGAGGGCTGAAGGTTGAGGATTAAGGATTGAGGATTCGGGATTGGGGTTTGAGGACTGAGGATTGAGGATTGAGTATTGAGGATTGAAGATTGAGTACTGAGGATTGAAGATTGAGGATTGAAAATTGAGGATTGAGGATTGAAAACTGTGAATGGAGGATATTCTATTGAGGATTGAGGATTGATAACTGATTGTTGAGGACTGAGTGCTGAAGATTGATGATTCAGGATGGAGGATTCAGAATAGAGGTTTGAGGACCGAGGATTGAGGATTGAACATTGAGTATTGAGGATTGAATATCGAAGATTTAGGATTGATGATTGAGGATTGAGGATGAGGGCTGAGGGTTGAGGATTGAGGTTTGAGGATTGAGGATTGAGGACGAGGACCGACGGTTGAGGATTGAGTATTGATGATTGAAGATTGAGGATTGAGGATTGAGGGTTGAGAATTGAGGACGAGGACCGACGGTTGAGGATTGAAGATTGAGGATTGAGGATTGAGGATTGAAGATTGAGGATTGAGGATTGAGGATTGAGGATTGAGGATTGAAGATTGAGGATTGAAGTTTGAGGATTGAGAATTGAGAATTGAGGATGAGGACTGAGGGCTGAGGATTGAGGTTTGAGGAATGAGGATTGAGGATTGAGGATTGAGGATTGAGGATTGAGGATTGAGTATTGAAGATTGAGGACTGATGACTGAGGATTGAGGATTGAGGATTGATGATTGAGGATTGAGGATTGAAGATTGAGTATGGAGGATTGAAGACTGAGGATTGACGCTTGAGGATAGAGGATTGAGGATGGAGGATTGAAGAGAGAGGACCGAGTGTTGAGGATTGAGTGTTGAGAATTGATGTTTGAGGATTGAGATTTGATTATTGAAATTGTGGATTGAGTATTGAACCATGAGAATTCAGGATATTCTATTGAGTATTGAGATTTGAGGATTGATGGTCGAGTATGGAGGATTGATGGTTGAGGGTTGTGCATTGATTATTGAGGATTGAGGATTGAAGATTGAGGATTGATTAGTGAGGATTGAAGATTGAGTATTGATGATTGAAGATTGAGGATTAAGGATTGAGGGTTGAGGTTTGAGGACGAGGACTGACGGTTGAGGATTGAGGTTTGAGGATTGAGGATTGAGGATTGAGGATTGAGGATTGAGGATCGAGGATTGAGGTTTGAATATTGAGGATTGGGTATTGACGATTGAAGAATGAAGATTGAGGATTGAGGGTTGAGTATTGAGGATTGAAGATTGAGTATTGAGGAGTGAAGATTGACGATTGAGTATTGAGGATTGAAGGTTGAGGATTGAATATTGAGGATTGGGGACTGAGTGTTGAGGGTTGAGTGATGAGGATTGATGTTTGTGGATAGAGATTTGAAGATTGCAGAGTGAGTATTGAGTATTGAAAACTGTGAATTGATGATATTCTATTGAGGATTGAGGATTGGCAACTGATTGTTGAGGACTGAGGGCTGAAGGTTGAGTATTCATGGTTGAGGATTCAGGATTGAGGTTTGAGGGCAGAGGATTGAGGATTGAGGATTGAGGATTGAGGACTGAGGATTGAGGATTGAAGATTGAGGATTGGGTATTGAGGATTGAACGTTGAGGATTGAGGATTGAGGATTGAGGATGGAGGATTGAAGAGAGAGGACCGAGTGTTGAGGATTGAGTGTTGAGAATTGATGTTTGAGGATTGAGATTTGATTATTTAAATTGTGGATTGAGTATTGAACCATGAGAATTCAGGATGTTCTATTGAGTATTGAGATTTGAGGATTGATGGTAGAGTATGGAGGATTGATGGTTGAGGGTTGTGCGTTGATTATTGAGGATTGAGGATTGAGAATTGAAGATTGAGTATTGAGTATTGAAGAATGAGGATTGAGGATTGAAGATTGAGTGTTGAGGATTGAAGATTGAGGATTGAGGGTTGAGGATTGAGGTTTGAGGATTGAGGGTTGAGGATTGAGGATTGAGGATTGAGGATTGAGGATTGAGGACTGAGGATTAAGGATTGAAGGTTGAGGATAGAGGATTGAGGATAGAGGATTGAGGATTGAGGATTGAGGATTGAAGATTGAATATTGATGATTGAAGATCGAGGATTGAGGATTGAGGGTTGTGGATTGAGGACGAGGACTGAGGGTTGAATATTGATGTTTGAGGTCTGAGGACTGAGGATTGAGGATTGAGAATTGAGGATTGAGGATTGAGGATTGAAGATTGAGGATTGGGTGTTGAGGATTGAAGAATGAGGATTGCGGATTGAGGATTGGGGATTGAGGATTGAAGATTGAGTATTGAGGATTGAAGATTGAGGATTGAGGTCTGTGGATTGAGGATTGAGGATTGAGAATTGAGGATTGAGGATTGAGGATTGAAGGATGAGGATTGAGGATTGAGGATTGAGGATTGAGGATCGAGAATTGAGGATTGAGGATTGATGATTGAAGATTGAGGATTTGGTATTGAGGACTGAAGAGTGAGGATTGAGGACTGAGGATTGAGGATTGAGGATTGAGGATTGGGGATTGAGGATTGAAGATTGTGGATTGGGTATTGCGGATTGAACATTGAGGATTGAGGATTGAGGATTGAGGATTGAGGATTGAGGATTGAAGAATGAATATTGATGATTGAAGATTGAGGATTGAGGACTGAAGATTGAGGATTGGGTATTGAGGATTGAGGAATGAGGATTGAGGATTGAGGATTGAGGATTGAGGATTGAAGATTGAGTATTGAGGATTGAAGACTGACGATTGAGGATTGAGGATTGAGGATTGAGTTTTGAGGATCGAGGATTGAAGATTGAGTTTTGAGGATTGAAGATTGAGGAATGAGGTTTGGGGACTGAGGATTGAGGGTTGAGGATTGAGGATTGAGGATTGAGGATTGAGGATTGAAGATTGAGGATTGAGGATTGAACATTGAGGATTGGGTATCGCGGATTGAACATTGAGGATTGAGGATTGAGGATTGAGTATTGAGGATTGAGGACTGAAGATTGTATATTGATGATTGAAGTTTGAGGATTGAGGATTGAGGGTTGTGGATTGAGGACGACGAGTGAGGGTTGAGTATTAATGCTTGAGGTCTGAGGATCGAGGATTGAGGATCGAGAATTGAGGATTGAGGATTGAGGATTGAAGATTGAGGATTTGGTATTGAGGATTGAGGATTGAGGATTGAGGATTGAGGATTGAGGATTGGGGATTGAGGATTGAAGATTATGGATTGGGTATTGCGGATTGAACATTGAGGGTTGAGGATTGAGGATTGAGGATTGAGGATTGAGGATTGAGGATTGAGTATTGAGGATTGAGGACTGAAGATTGTATATTGATGATTGAAGATTGAGGATTGAGGATTGAGGGTTGTGGATTGAGGACGAGGAGTGAGGGTTGAGTATTAATGTTTTAGGTGTGAGGATCGAGGATTCAGGATCGAGAATTGAGGATTGAGGATTGAGGATTGAAAAATTGAGGATTTGGTATTGAGGATTGAAGAATGAGGATTGAGGACTGAGGATTGAGGATTGAGGATTGAGGATTGGGGATTGAGGATTGAAGATTGTGGATTGGGTATTGCGGACTGAACATTGAGGGTTGAGGATTGAGGATTGAGGATTGAGGATTGAGGATTGAAGATTGAATATTGATGATTGAAGATTGAGGATTGAGGAATGAAGATTGAGTATTGAGAATTGAAGGTTGACGATTGAGGATTGAGGATTTAGGATTGAGGATTGAACATTGAGGACTGAGCGTTGAGGGTTGCGTGATGAGCATTGATGTTTGTGGATAGAGGTTTGAAGATTGCAGATTGAGTATTGTGTATTGAAAACTGTGAATTGAGGATATTCTATTGAGGATTGAGGATTGACAACTGACTGTTGAGGACTGAGGGCCGAAGATTGAGGATTCAGGATTGAGGATTCAGAATTGAGGTTTGAGGACTGAGGATAGAGGATTGAAGATTGTGTATCGAGGATTGAAGATTGAGGATTGAGGGTTGAGGATTGAGTATTGAGGATGAGGGCTGAGGGTTGAGGATTGAGGTTTGAGGACTGAGGACTGAGGACTGAGGATTGAGAATTGAGGATTGAAGATTGAGGATTGAAGATTGAGGATTGGGTATTGAGGATTGATGAATGAGGATTGAGGATTGATGCTTGTAGATTGAGTATTGAGGATTGAAGACTGACGATTGAAGATTGAGGATTGGGTATTGAGGATTGATGAATGAGGATTGAAGATTGAGGATTGAGGATTGATGTTTGAAGATTGAGTATTGAGGATTGAAGACTGACGATTGAGGATTGAGGATTGAGGATTGAGTATTGAGGATCGAGGATTGAAGATTGAGTTTTGAGGATTGAAGGTTGAGGATTGAGGATTGAGGATTGAGGATTGAGGATCGAAGATTGAGTATTGAGGATTGAGTATTGAGAATTGAAGGTTGACGATTGAGGATTGAGGATTTAGGATTGAGGATTGAACATTGAGGACTGAGCGTTGAGGATTGAGTGATGAGCATTGATGTTTGTGGATAGAGGTTTGAAGATTGCAGATTGAGTATTATGTATTGAAAACTGTGAATTGAGGATATTCTATTGAGTATTGAGGATTGACAACTGACTGTTGAGGACTGAGGGCCGAAGATTGAGGATTCAGGATTGAGGATTCAGAATTGAGGTTTCAGGACTGAGGATTGAGGATTGAAGATTGAGTATCGAGGATTGAAGATTGAGGATTGAGGGTTGAGGATTGAGGATTGAGGATGAGGGCTGAGGGTTGAGGATTGAGGTTTGATGACGGAGGACTGAGGACTGAGGATTGAGAATTGAGGATTGAGGATTGAGGATTGAAGATTGAGGATTGGGTATTGAGGATTGATGAATGAGGATTGAGGATTGAGGATTGAGGATTGATGTTTGAAGATTGAGTATTGAGGATTGAAGACTGATGATTGAGGATTGAGGATTGAGGATTGAGTATTGAGGATCGAGGATTGAAGATTGAGTTTTGAGGATTGAATGTTGAGGATTGAGGATTGAGGATTGAGGATTGAGGATTGAGGATTGAGGATTGAGGATTGAGGATTGAGGATTGAGGATTGAGGATTGAGGATTGAAGATTGAGGATTGGGAATTGCGGATTGAACATTGAGGGTTGAGGATTGAGGATTGAGGATTGAGGATTGAGGATTGAAGATTGAATATTAATGATTGAAGATTGAGGATTGAGGATTGAGTGTTGTGGATTGAGGACAAGGACTGAGCGTTGTGTAATGATGTTTGAGGTCTGAGGAATGAGGATTGAGGATTGAGAATTGTGGATTGAGGATTGAGGATTGAAGATTGAGGATTGAGGATTGAGAATTGAGGATTGAAGATTGAGTAATGAGGATTGAAGATTGATGGTTGAGGATTGAGGATTGAAGATTGAGGATTTGGGACTGAGGATTGAAGATTGAGGATCGAGGATTGAGGATTGAGGATTGAGGATTGAGGATCGAGGATTCAAGATTGAGTATTGAGGACTGAGGATTGAGGATTGAAGATTGAGGATTGAGGATTGTGGATGAGGGATGAGGGTTGAGGTTTGAGGTTTGAGGACTGAGGACTGAGGATTGAGGATTGAGAATTGAGGATTGAGGATTGAGGATTAAAGATTGAGGATTGAGGATTGGGTATTGAGGATTGAAGAATGAGGATTGAGGATTGAGGATTGAGGATTGAGGATTGAAGATTGAGTATTGAGGATTGAAGACTGATGATTGAGGATTGAGGATTGTGGATTGAAGATTGAGTATTGAGGACTGAGGATTGAGGATTGAAGATTGAGAATTGAGGATTGAGGATTGAGGATTGAGGATTGAGAATTGAACATTGAGGATTGGGTATTGCGGATTGAACATTGAGTGTTGAGGATTGAGGGTTGAAGATTGAGGATTGAGGATTGAAGATTGAATATTGATGATTGAAGATTGAGGATTGAGGATTGAGGATTGAAGATTGAGGATTTGGTATTGAGGATTGAGGATTGAGGATTGAGGATTGAGGATTGAGGATTGGGGATTGAGGATTGAAGATTGTGGATTGGGCATTGCGGATTGAGCATTGAGGGTTGAGGATTGAGGATTGAGGGTTGAGGATTGAGGATTGAACATTGAATATTGATGATTGAAGATTGAGGATTGAGGATTGAGGGTTGTGGATTGAGGACAACGACTGAGGGTTGTTTATTGATGTTTCAGGTCTGAGGATTGAGGATTGAGGATTGAGAATTGTGGATTGAGGATTGAGGATTGAAGATTGAGGATTGGGTAGTGAGGATTGAAGAATGAGGATTGAGGATTGAGGATTAAGGATTGAGGATTGAGGATTGAGGACTGAGGATTGAAGATTGAGTATTGAGAGTTGAAGGTTGAGGACTGAGGATTGAGGATTGAGGATTGAGGATTGAAGATTGAGGATTGGGGACTGAGTGTTGAGGTTTTTGTGATGAGAATTGATGTTTGTGGATAGAGATTTGAAGATTGCAGATCGAGTATTGAGTATTGAAAGCTGTGGATTGATGATATTCTATTGAGGATTGAGGATTGACAACTGATTGTTGAGGACTGAGGGCTGAAGGTTGAGGATTAAGGATTGAGGATTCGGGATTGGGGTTTGAGGACTGAGGATTGAGGATTGAGTATTGAGGATTGAAGATTGAGTACTGAGGATTGAAGATTGAGGATTGAGTATTGAGGATTGAATATCGAAGATTTAGGATTGATGATTGAGGATTGAGGATGAGGGCTGAGGGTTGAGGATTGAGGTTTGAGGACTAAGGACTGAGGATTGAGGATTGAGAATTGAGGATTGGGTATTGAGGATTGAAGAATGAGGATTGAGGATTGAGGATTGCGGATTGAAGATTGAGGATTGGGGACTGAGTGTTGAGGGTTCAGTGATGAGAATTGATGTTTCTGGATAGAGATTTGAAGATTGCAGATTGAGTATTGAGTATTGAAAACTGTGAATTGATGATATTGTATTGAGAATTGAGAATTGACAACTGATTGTTGAGGACTGAGGTCTGAAGATTGCGGTTTCAGGATTGAAGATTCTGGATTGAGGTTTGAGGACTGAGGATTGAGGATTGAGGATTGACGATTGAGGATTGGGTATTGAGGATTGAAGACTGAGTATTGATGATTGAATATTGAGGATTGAGGATTCATAGTTGAGGATTGAGTACGAGGACTGACGGTTGAGGATTGAGGTATGAGGATTGAGGATTGTGGACGAGGACCGACGGTTGAGGATTGAGTATTGATGATTGAAGATTGAGGATTGAGGATTGAGGATTGAGGGTTGAGAATTGAGGACCAGGACCGACGGTTGAGGATTGAAGATTGAGGGTTGAGGATTGAGGATTGAAGATTGGGGATTGAGGATTGAGGATTGAGGATTGAGGATTGAAGATTGAGGATTGAAGTTTGAGGATTGAGAATTGAGAATTGAGGATGAGGACTGAGGGCTGAGGATTGAGGTTTGAGGAATGAGGATTGAGGATTGAGGATTGAGGATTGAGGATTGAGGATTTAGTATTGAATATTGAGGACTGATGACTGAGGATTGAGGATTGAGGATTGATGATTGAGGATTGTGGATTGAAGATTGAGTATGGAGGATTGAAGATTGAGGATTGACGCTTGAGGATAGAGGATTGAGGATGGAGGATTGAAGAGAGAGGACCGAGTGTTGAGGATTGAGTGTTGAGAATTGATGTTTGAGGATTGAGATTTGATTATTGAAATTGTGGATTGAGTATTGAACCATGAGAATTCAGGATATTCTATTGAGTATTGAGATTTGAGGATTGATGGTTGAGTATGGAGGATTGGTGGTTGAGGGTTGTGCGTTGATTATTGAGGATTGAGGATTGAAGATTGAGGATTGATTAGTGAGGATCGAAGATTGAGTATTGATGATTGAAGATTGAGGATTAAGGATTGAGGGTTGAGGTTTGAGGACGAGGACTGACGGTTGAGGATTGAGGTTTGAGGATTGAGGATTGAGGATTGAGGATTGAGGATTGAGGATCGAGGATTGAGGTTTGAATATTGAGGATTGAAGAATGAAGATTGAGGATTGAAAGTTGAATATTGATGAATGAAGATTGAGGATTGTGGATTGAGGGTTGTGGGTTGAGGACGAGGACTGAGGGTTGAGTATTGACGCTTGATGTCTGAGGATTGAGGATTTAGGTTAGCGAATTGAGGATTGAGGATTGAAGATTGAGGATTGGGTATTGAGGATTGAAGAATGAGGATTGAGGATTGAGTATTGAGGATAGAGGATTGAAGATTGAGTATTGAGTATTGAAGATTGAGGATTGAGGATTGAATATTGAGTGTTGAGGATTGAAGATTGAGGATTGAGGATTGAGGATTGAGGATTGAGGATTGAGGATTGAAGGTTGAGGATTGAGGATTGAGGATTGAGGATTGAGGATTGAGGATTGAGGATTGAGGATTGAGGGTTGAGGTTTGAGGACGAGGACTGACGGTTGAGGATTGAGGTTTGAGGATTGAGGGTTGAGGATTGAGGATTGAGGATTGAGGATCGAGGATTGAGGTTTGAATACTGACGATTGGGTATTGAGGATTGAAGAATGAAGATTGAGCATTGAGGATTGAGGATTGAGGATTGAAGATTGAGTATTGAGGATTGAAGATTGACGATTGAGGATGGACGATTGAGGATTGAGGTTGAGGATTGAGGATTGAGGATTGAGGATTGAAGATTGAGTATTGAGGATTGAAGATTGAGGATTGAGGATTGAGGATTGAAGATTGAGGACTGAGTGTTGAGGGTTGAGTGATGAGAATTGATGTTTGTGGATCGAGATTTCAAGATTGAAGAATGGGGATTGAGTATTGAAAACTGTGAATTGAGGATATTCTATTGAGGATTCAGGATTGACAATTGATTGTTGAGGACTGAGGGCTGAAGATTGAGGATTCAGGATTGAGGATTCGGGATTGAGGTTTGAGGACTGAGGATTGAGGGTTGAGGATTGAGGATTGAGGATTGACGCTTGAGGATTGAGGATTGAGGATGGAGGATTGAAGAGAGAGGACTGAGTGTTGAGGATTGAGTGATGAGGATTGAGAATTGAAGATTGAGTATTGAGTATTGAAGAATGAGGATTGAGGATTGAAGATTGAGTGTTGAGGATTGAAGATTGAGGATTGAGGGTTGAGGATTGAGGATTGAGTATTGAAGGTTGAGGATTGAGGATTGAGGATTGAGGATTGAGGATTGAGGACTGAGGATTGAGGATTGAAGGTTGAGGATAGAGGATTGAGGATAGAGGATTGAGTATTGAGGATTGAAGGTTGAGGATTGTGGATTGAGGATTGAGGATTGAGGATTGAGGATTGAGGATTGAAGATTGAGTATTGAGGATTGAAGGTTGAGGATTGTGGATTGAGGATTGAGGATTGAGGATTGAATATTGAGGATTGGGGACTGAGTGTTGAGGGATGAGTGATGAGAATTGATGTTTGTGGATAGAGATTTGAAGATTGCAGATTGAGTATTGAGTATTGATAACTGTGAATTGATGACAATCTATTGAGGATTGAGGTTTGACAACTGATTGTTGAGGACTGAGGGCTGAAGATTGAGGATTCAGTATTGAGGATACAGGATTGAGGTTTGAGGACAGAGGATTGAGGATTGAGGATTGAGGATTGAGGACTGAGGATTGAGGATTGAAGATTGTGGATTGGGTATTTAGGATTGAACGTTGGGGATTGAGGATTGAGGATTGAGGATTGAGGATTGATGATTGAAAGTTGAATATTGATGAATGAAGTTTGAGGATTGTGGATTGAGGGTTGTGGGTTGAGGGCGACGACTGAGGGTTGAGTATTGATGCTTGAGGTGTGAGGATTGAGGATTGAGGATAGCGAATTGATGATTGAGGATTGAAGATTGAGAATTGGGTATTGAGGATTGAAGAATGAGGATTGAGGATTGAGTATTGAGGATTGAAGATTGAGTATTGAGCATTGAAGATTGAGGATTGAGGATTGAAGATTGAGTGTTGAGGGTTGAAGATTGAGGATTGAGGATTGAGTATTGTGGATTGAGGATTGAAGGTTGAGGATTGAGGGTTGAGGATTGAGGATTGAGGATTGAGGATTGAAGATTGAATATTGATGATTGAAGATCGAGGATTGTGGATTGAGGGTTGTGGATTGAGGACGAGGACTGAGGGTTGAATATTGATGTTTGAGGTCTGAGGATTGAGGATTGAGGATTTAGAATTGAGGATTGAGGATTGCGGATTGAAGATTGAGTATTGAGGATTGAAGATTGAGGACTGTGGATTGAGGATTGAGAATTGAGGATTGAAGATTGAGGATTGGGGACTGAGTGTTGAGGGTTGAGTTATGAGAATTGATATTTGTGGATTGAGATTTGAAGATTGAAGAATGGGGATTGAGTATTGAAAACTGTGAGTTGAGGATATTCTATTGAGGATTGAGGATCGACAATTGATTGTTGAGGACTGAGGGCTGAAGATAGAGGATTCAGGATTGAGGATTCGGGATTGAGGTTTGAGGACTGAGGATTGAGGGTTGAGGATTGAGGATTGAGGATTGACGCTTGAGGATTGAGGATTGAGGATGGTCGATTGAAGAGAGAGGACTGAGTGTTGAGGATTGAGTGTTGAGAATTGATGATTGAGAATTGAGATTTGATTATTGAATATTGTGGATTGAGTATTGAAACATGAGAATTCAGGATACTCTATTGAGTATTGAGATTTGAGGATTGATGGTTGAGTATTGAGGATTGATGGTTGAGGGTTGTGCGTTGATTATTGAGGATTGAGGATTGAGGATTAAGGATTGATTATTGAGGATTGAAGATTGAGTATTGATGATTGAAGATTGAGGATTGAGGATTGAGGGTTGAGGTTTGAGGACGAGGACTGACGGTTGAGGATTGAGGTTTGAGGATTGAGGATTGAGGATTGAGGATTGAGGATTGAGGATTGAGGATGGAGGATTGAAGAGAGAGGACTGAGTGTTGAGGATTGAGTGATGAGGATTGAGAATTGAAGATTGAGTATTGAGTATTGAAGAATGAGGGTTGAGGATTGAAGATTGAGTGTTGAGGATTGAAGATTGAGGATTGAGGGTTGAGGATTGAGGATTGAGGATTGAAGGTTGAGGATTGAGGATTGAGGATTGAGGATTGAGAATTGAGGATTGAGGACTGAGGATTGAGGATTGAAGGTTGAGGATAGAGGATTGAGAATAGAGGATTGAGGATTGAGGATTGAGGATTGAAGATTGAATATTGATGATTGAAGATCGAGGATTGAGGATTGAGGGTTGTGGATTGAGGACGAGGACTGAGGGTTGAATATTGATGTTTGAGGTCTGAGGACTGAGGATTGAGCATTGAGAATTGAGGATTGAGGATTGAGGATTGAAGATTGAGGATTGGGTGTTGAGGATTGAAGAATGAGGATTGCTGATTGAGGATTGGGGATTGAGGATTGAAGATTGAGTATTGAGGATTGAAGATTGAGGATTGAGGTCTGTGGATTGAGGATTGAGGATTGAGAATTGAGGATTGAGGATTGAGGATTGAAGATTGAGGATTGGGTATTGAGGATTGGGTATTGAGGATTGAAGGATGAGGATTGAGGATTGAGGATTGAGGATTGAGGATTGCAGATTGAGTATTGAGGATTGAAGATTGAGGAATGAGGAGTGAGGATTGAGGATTGAGGATTGAAGATTGAGGATTGCGGATTGAGGATTGACGATTGAGGATTGAGTATTGGGGAGTGAGAATTGAGGATTGAGGATTGATGATTGAGGATTGAGGATTGAAGATTGAGTATTGATGATTGAAGATTAAGGATTGAAGAATGAGGACTGAGGATTGAGGATTGAGGATTGAGGATCGAATGTTGAGGATTGTGGATTGAGGATTGAGGATTGAGGATTGAATATTGAGGATTGGGGACTGAGTGTTGAGTGTTGAGTGATGAGAATTGATGTTTGTGGATAGAGATTTGAAGATTGCAGATAGAGTATTGAGTATTGAAAACTGTGAATTGATGACATTCTATTGAGGATTGAGGTTTGACAACTGATTGTTGAGGACTGAGGGCTGAAGGTCGAGGATTCAGTATTGATAATACGGGATTGAGGTTTGAGGATTCAGTATTGATGATACGGGATTGAGGTTTGAGGACAGAGGATTGAGGATTGAGTATTGAGGATTGAGGATTGAGAATTGAGGATTGAGGATTGAGGATTGAAGATTTAGGATTGGGTATTGAGGATTGAGGAATGAGGGTTGAGGATTGATGATTGAAGATTGAGGATTTGGTATTGAGGACTGAAGAATGAGGATTGAGGACTGAGGATTGAGGATTGAGGATTGAGTATTGAGGATTGAGGACCGAAGATTGTATATTGATGATTGAAGATTGAGGATTGAGGATTGAGGGTTGTGGGTTGAGGACGAGGAGTGAGGGTTGAGTATTAATGTTTGAGGTCTGAGGATCGAGGATTGAGGATCGAGAATTGAGGATTGAGGATTGATGATTGAAGATTGAGGATTTGGTATTGAGGACTGAAGAATGAGGATTGAGGACTGAGGATTGAGGATTGAGGATTGAGGATTGGAGATTGAGGATTGAAGATTGTGGATTGGGTATTGCGGATTGAACATTGAGGATTGAGGATTGAGGATTGAGGATTGAGGATTGAGGATTGAGGATTGAAGATTGAATATTGATGATTGAAGATTGAGGATTGAGGACTGAAGATTGAGGATTGGTTATTGAGGATTGAGGAATGAGGATTGAGGATTGAGGATTGAGGATTGAGGATTGAAGATTGAGTATTGAGGATTGAAGACTGACGATTGAGGATTGAGGATTGAGTATTGAGTTTTGAGGATCGAGGATTGAAGATTGAGTTTTGAGGATTGAAGATTGAGGAATGAGGTTTGGGGACTGAGGATTGAGGGTTGAGGATTGAGGATTGAGGGTTGAGGATTGAGGATTGAAGATTGAGGATTAACGATTGAGTATTGAGGATTGAAGATTGAGGATTGGGGATTGAGGATTGAGGTTTGAGGATTGAAGATTGAGAATTGGGGATTGAGGATTGACGATTGAGGATTGAGTATTGAGGATTGAGAATTGAGGATTGAGGATTGAAGATTGAGTATTGAAGATTGTAGATTGAGGATTGAGGATTGAGGATTGAAGATTGAGTACTGAGTGTTGAGGGTTGAGTGATGGGTATTGTTGTTTGTGGATTGAGGTTTGAAGATTGAAGAATGGGGATTGATTATTGAAAACTGTGAATTGAGGATATTCTATTGAGGGTTGAGTATTGACAATTGATTGTTGAGGACTGAGGGCCGAAGATTGAGTATTCAGGATTGAGGATTCAGAATTGAGGTTTGAGGACTGAGGATTGAGGATTGAAGATTGAGTATCGAGGATTGAAGATTGAGCATTGAGGGTTGAGGATTGAGGATTGAGGATGAGGTCTGAGGGTTGAGGATTGAGGTTTGAGGACTGAGGACTGAGGATTGAGGATTGAGAATTGAGGATTGAGGATTGAGGATTGAAGATTTAGGATTGGGTATTGAGGATTGAGGAATGAGGGTTGAGGATTGAGGATTGAGGATTGAGGATTGAAGATTGAGTATTGAGGATTGAAGACTGACGATTGAGGATTGAGGATTGAGGATTGAGTATTGAGGATCGAGGATTGCAGATTGAATTTTGAGGATTGAAAATTGAGGATTGAGGTTTGGGGACTGAGGATTGAGGATTGAGGATTGAGGATTGAGGATTGAGGATTGAGGATTGAGGATTGAGGATTGAGGATTGAACATTGAGGATTGGGTATCGCGGATTGAACATTGAGGATTGAGGATTGAGGATTGAGTATTGAGGATTGAGGACCGAAGATTGTATATTGATGATTGAAGATTGAGGATTGAGGATTGAGGGTTGTGGGTTGAGGACGAGGAGTGAGGGTTGGGTATTAATGTTTGAGGTCTGAGGATCGAGGATTGAGGATCGAGAATTGAGGATTGAGGATTGATGATTGAAGACTGAGGATTTGGTATTGAGGACTGAAGAATGAGGATTGAGGACTGAGGATAGAGGATTGAGGATTGAGGATTGAGGATTCAGGATTGAGGATTGAAGATTGAGGATTGATGATTGAGTATTGAGGATTGAAGATTGAGGATTGGGGATTGAGGATTGAGGTTTGAGGATTGAAGATTGAGAATTGGGGATTGAGGATTGACGATTGAGGATTGAGTATTGAGGATTGAGAATTGAGGATTGAGGATTGAAGATTGAGTATTGAAGATTGTAGATTGAGGATTGAGGATTGAGGATTGAAGATTGAGTATTGAGGATTGGGTATTGAGGATTGAAGATTGAAGATTGGGGACTGAGTGTTGAGGTTTGAGTGATGAGAATTGATGTTTGTGGATAGAGATTTGAAGATTGCAGATCGAGTATTGAGCATCGAAAACTGTGAATTGATGATATTCTATTGAGGATTGAGGATTGACAACTGATTGTTGAGGACTGAGGGCTGAAGGTTGAGGATTAAGGATTGAGGATTCGGGATTGGGGTTTGAGGACTGAGGATTGAGGATTGAGTATTGAGGATTGAAGATTGAGTACTGAGGATTGAAGATTGAGGATTGAAAATTGAGGATTGAGGATTGAAAACTGTGAATGGAGGATATTCTATTGAGGATTGAGGATTGATAACTGATTGTTGAGGACTGAGTGCTGAAGATTGATGATTCAGGATGGAGGATTCAGAATAGAGGTTTGAGGACCGAGGATTGAGGATTGAAGATTGAGTATTGAGGATTGAATATCGAAGATTTAGGATTGATGATTGAGGATTGAGGATGAGGGCTGAGGGTTGAGGATTGAGGTTTGAGGATTGAGGATTGAGGACGAGGACCGACGGTTGAGGATTGAGTATTGATGATTGAAGATTGAGGATTGAGGATTGAGGGTTGAGAATTGAGGACGAGGACCGACGGTTGAGGATTGAAGATTGAGGATTGAGGATTGAGGATTGAAGATTGAGGATTGAGGATTGAGGATTGAGGATTGAGGATTGAAGATTGAGGATTGAAGTTTGAGGATTGAGAATTGAGAATTGAGGATGAGGTCTGAGGGCTGAGGATTGAGGTTTGAGGAATGAGGATTGAGGATTGAGGATTGAGGATTGAGGATTGAGGATTGAGTATTGAAGATTGAGGACTGATGACTGAGGATTGAGGATTGAGGATTGATGATTGAGGATTGAGGATTGAAGATTGAGTATGGAGGATTGAAGACTGAGGATTGACGCTTGAGGATAGAGGATTGAGGATGGAGGATTGAAGAGAGAGGACCGAGTGTTGAGGATTGAGTGTTGAGAATTGATGTTTGAGGATTGAGATTTGATTATTGAAATTGTGGATTGAGTATTGAACCATGAGAATTCAGGATATTCTATTGAGTATTGAGATTTGAGGATTGATGGTCGAGTATGGAGGATTGATGGTTGAGGGTTGTGCATTGATTATTGAGGATTGAGGATTGAAGATTGAGGATTGATTAGTGAGGATTGAAGATTGAGTATTGATGATTGAAGATTGAGGATTAAGGATTGAGGGTTGAGGTTTGAGGACGAGGACTGACGGTTGAGGATTGAGGTTTGAGGATTGAGGATTGAGGATTGAGGATTGAGGATTGAGGATCGAGGATTGAGGTTTGAATATTGAGGATTGGGTATTGAGGATTGAAGAATGAAGATTGAGGATTGAGGGTTGAGTATTGAGGATTGAAGATTGAGTATTGAGGAGTGAAGATTGACGATTGAGTATTGAGGATTGAAGGTTGAGGATTGAATATTGAGGATTGGGGACTGAGCGTTGAGGGTTGAGTGATGAGGATTGATGTTTGTGGATAGAGATTTGAAGATTGCAGAGTGAGTATTGAGTATTGAAAACTGTGAATTGATGATATTCTATTGAGGATTGAGGATTGGCAACTGATTGTTGAGGACTGAGGGCTGAAGGTTGAGTATTCATGGTTGAGGATTCAGGATTGAGGTTTGAGGGCAGAGGATTGAGGATTGAGGATTGAGGATTGAGGACTGAGGATTGAGGATTGAAGATTGAGGATTGGGTATTGAGGATTGAACGTTGAGGATTGAGGATTGAGGATTGAGGATGGAGGATTGAAGAGAGAGGACCGAGTGTTGAGGATTGAGTGTTGAGAATTGATGTTTGAGGATTGAGATTTGATTATTTAAATTGTGGATTGAGTATTGAACCATGAGAATTCAGGATGTTCTATTGAGTATTGAGATTTGAGGATTGATGGTAGAGTATGGAGGATTGATGGTTGAGGGTTGTGCGTTGATTATTGAGGATTGAGGATTGAGAATTGAAGATTGAGTATTGAGTATTGAAGAATGAGGATTGAGGATTGAAGATTGAGTGTTGAGGATTGAAGATTGAGGATTGAGGGTTGAGGATTGAGGTTTGAGGATTGAGGGTTGAGGATTGAGGATTGAGGATTGAGGATTGAGGATTGAGGACTGAGGATTAAGGATTGAAGGTTGAGGATAGAGGATTGAGGATAGAGGATTGAGGATTGAGGATTGAGGATTGAAGATTGAATATTGATGATTGAAGATCGAGGATTGAGGATTGAGGGTTGTGGATTGAGGACGAGGACTGAGGGTTGAATATTGATGTTTGAGGTCTGAGGACTGAGGATTGAGGATTGAGAATTGAGGATTGAGGATTGAGGATTGAAGATTGAGGATTGGGTGTTGAGGATTGAAGAATGAGGATTGCGGATTGAGGATTGGGGATTGAGGATTGAAGATTGAGTATTGAGGATTGAAGATTGAGGATTGAGGTCTGTGGATTGAGGATTGAGGATTGAGAATTGAGGATTGAGGATTGAGGATTGAAGGATGAGGATTGAGGATTGAGGATTGAGGATTGAGGATCGAGAATTGAGGATTGAGGATTGATGATTGAAGATTGAGGATTTGGTATTGAGGACTGAAGAGTGAGGATTGAGGACTGAGGATTGAGGATTGAGGATTGAGGATTGGGGATTGAGGATTGAAGATTGTGGATTGGGTATTGCGGATTGAACATTGAGGATTGAGGATTGAGGATTGAGGATTGAGGATTGAGGATTGAAGAATGAATGTTGATGATTGAAGATTGAGGATTGAGGACTGAAGATTGAGGATTGGGTATTGAGGATTGAGGAATGAGGATTGAGGATTGAGGATTGAGGATTGAGGATTGAAGATTGAGTATTGAGGATTGAAGACTGACGATTGAGGATTGAGGATTGAGGATTGAGTTTTGAGGATCGAGGATTGAAGATTGAGTTTTGAGGATTGAAGATTGAGGAATGAGGTTTGGGGACTGAGGATTGAGGGTTGAGGATTGAGGATTGAGGATTGAGGATTGAGGATTGAAGATTGAGGATTGAGGATTGAACATTGAGGATTGGGTATCGCGGATTGAACATTGAGGATTGAGGATTGAGGATTGAGTATTGAGGATTGAGGACTGAAGATTGTATATTGATGATTGAAGTTTGAGGATTGAGGATTGAGGGTTGTGGATTGAGGACGACGAGTGAGGGTTGAGTATTAATGCTTGAGGTCTGAGGATCGAGGATTGAGGATCGAGAATTGAGGATTGAGGATTGAGGATTGAAGATTGAGGATTTGGTATTGAGGATTGAGGATTGAGGATTGAGGATTGAGGATTGAGGATTGGGGATTGAGGATTGAAGATTATGGATTGGGTATTGCGGATTGAACATTGAGGGTTGAGGATTGAGGATTGAGGATTGAGGATTGAGGATTGAGGATTGAGTATTGAGGATTGAGGACTGAAGATTGTATATTGATGATTGAAGATTGAGGATTGAGGATTGAGGGTTGTGGATTGAGGACGAGGAGTGAGGGTTGAGTATTAATGTTTTAGGTGTGAGGATCGAGGATTCAGGATCGAGAATTGAGGATTGAGGATTGAGGATTGAAAAATTGAGGATTTGGTATTGAGGATTGAAGAATGAGGATTGAGGACTGAGGATTGAGGATTGAGGATTGAGGATTGGGGATTGAGGATTGAAGATTGTGGATTGGGTATTGCGGACTGAACATTGAGGGTTGAGGATTGAGGATTGAGGATTGAGGATTGAGGATTGAAGATTGAATATTGATGATTGAAGATTGAGGATTGAGGAATGAAGATTGAGTATTCAGAATTGAAGGTTGACGATTGAGGATTGAGGATTTAGGATTGAGGATTGAACATTGAGGACTGAGCGTTGAGGGTTGCGTGATGAGCATTGATGTTTGTGGATAGAGGTTTGAAGATTGCAGATTGAGTATTGTGTATTGAAAACTGTGAATTGAGGATATTCTATTGAGGATTGAGGATTGACAACTGACTGTTGAGGACTGAGGGCCGAAGATTGAGGATTCAGGATTGAGGATTCAGAATTGAGGTTTGAGGACTGAGGATAGAGGATTGAAGATTGTGTATCGAGGATTGAAGATTGAGGATTGAGGGTTGAGGATTGAGTATTGAGGATGAGGGCTGAGGGTTGAGGATTGAGGTTTGAGGACTGAGGACTGAGGACTGAGGATTGAGAATTGAGGATTGAAGATTGAGGATTGAAGATTGAGGATTGGGTATTGAGGATTGATGAATGAGGATTGAGGATTGATGCTTGTAGATTGAGTATTGAGGATTGAAGACTGACGATTGAAGATTGAGGATTGGGTATTGAGGATTGATGAATGAGGATTGAAGATTGAGGATTGAGGATTGATGTTTGAAGATTGAGTATTGAGGATTGAAGACTGACGATTGAGGATTGAGGATTGAGGATTGAGTATTGAGGATCGAGGATTGAAGATTGAGTTTTGAGGATTGAAGGTTGAGGATTGAGGATTGAGGATTGAGGATTGAGGATCGAAGATTGAGTATTGAGGATTGAGTATTGAGAATTGAAGGTTGACGATTGAGGATTGAGGATTTAGGATTGAGGATTGAACATTGAGGACTGAGCGTTGAGGATTGAGTGATGAGCATTGATGTTTGTGGATAGAGGTTTGAAGATTGCAGATTGAGTATTATGTATTGAAAACTGTGAATTGAGGATATTCTATTGAGTATTGAGGATTGACAACTGACTGTTGAGGACTGAGGGCCGAAGATTGAGGATTCAGGATTGAGGATTCAGAATTGAGGTTTCAGGACTGAGGATTGAGGATTGAAGATTGAGTATCGAGGATTGAAGATTGAGGATTGAGGGTTGAGGATTGAGGATTGAGGATGAGGGCTGAGGGTTGAGGATTGAGGTTTGATGACGGAGGACTGAGGACTGAGGATTGAGAATTGAGGATTGAGGATTGAGGATTGAAGATTGAGGATTGGGTATTGAGGATTGATGAATGAGGATTGAGGATTGAGGATTGAGGATTGATGTTTGAAGATTGAGTATTGAGGATTGAAGACTGATGATTGAGGATTGAGGATTGAGGATTGAGTATTGAGGATCGAGGATTGAAGATTGAGTTTTGAGGATTGAATGTTGAGGATTGAGGATTGAGGATTGAGGATTGAGGATTGAGGATTGAGGATTGAGGATTGAGGATTGAGGATTGAGGATTGAGGATTGAGGATTGAGGATTGAGGATTGAAGATTGAGGATTGGGAATTGCGGATTGAACATTGAGGGTTGAGGATTGAGGATTGAGGATTGAGGATTGAGGATTGAAGATTGAATATTAATGATTGAAGATTGAGGATTGAGGATTGAGTGTTGTGGATTGAGGACAAGGACTGAGCGTTGTGTAATGATGTTTGAGGTCTGAGGAATGAGGATTGAGGATTGAGAATTGTGGATTGAGGATTGAGGATTGAAGATTGAGGATTGAGGATTGAGAATTGAGGATTGAAGATTGAGTAATGAGGATTGAAGATTGATGCTTGAGGATTGAGGATTGAAGATTGAGGATTTGGGACTGAGGATTGAAGATTGAGGATCGAGGATTGAGGATTGAGGATTGAGGATTGAGGATCGAGGATTCAAGATTGAGTATTGAGGACTGAGGATTGAGGATTGAAGATTGAGGATTGAGGATTGTGGATGAGGGATGAGGGTTGAGGTTTGAGGTTTGAGGACTGAGGACTGAGGATTGAGGATTGAGAATTGAGGATTGAGGATTGAGGATTAAAGATTGAGGATTGAGGATTGGGTATTGAGGATTGAAGAATGAGGATTGAGGATTGAGGATTGAGGATTGAGGATTGAAGATTGAGTATTGAGGATTGAAGACTGATGATTGAGGATTGAGGATTGTGGATTGAAGATTGAGTATTGAGGACTGAGGATTGAGGATTGAAGATTGAGAATTGAGGATTGAGGATTGAGGATTGAGGATTGAGAATTGAACATTGAGGATTGGGTATTGCGGATTGAACATTGAGTGTTGAGGATTGAGGGTTGAAGATTGAGGATTGAGGATTGAAGATTGAATATTGATGATTGAAGATTGAGGATTGAGGATTGAGGATTGAAGATTGAGGATTTGGTATTGAGGATTGAGGATTGAGGATTGAGGATTGAGGATTGAGGATTGGGGATTGAGGATTGAAGATTGTGGATTGGGCATTGCGGATTGAGCATTGAGGGTTGAGGATTGAGGATTGAGGGTTGAGGATTGAGGATTGAACATTGAATATTGATGATTGAAGATTGAGGATTGAGGATTGAGGGTTGTGGATTGAGGACAACGACTGAGGGTTGTTTATTGATGTTTCAGGTCTGAGGATTGAGGATTGAGGATTGAGAATTGTGGATTGAGGATTGAGGATTGAAGATTGAGGATTGGGTAGTGAGGATTGAAGAATGAGGATTGAGGATTGAGGATTAAGGATTGAGGATTGAGGATTGAGGACTGAGGATTGAAGATTGAGTATTGAGAGTTGAAGGTTGAGGACTGAGGATTGAGGATTGAGGATTGAGGATTGAAGATTGAGGATTGGGGACTGAGTGTTGAGGTTTTTGTGATGAGAATTGATGTTTGTGGATAGAGATTTGAAGATTGCAGATCGAGTATTGAGTATTGAAAGCTGTGGATTGATGATATTCTATTGAGGATTGAGGATTGACAACTGATTGTTGAGGACTGAGGGCTGAAGGTTGAGGATTAAGGATTGAGGATTCGGGATTGGGGTTTGAGGACTGAGGATTGAGGATTGAGTATTGAGGATTGAAGATTGAGTACTGAGGATTGAAGATTGAGGATTGAGTATTGAGGATTGAATATCGAAGATTTAGGATTGATGATTGAGGATTGAGGATGAGGGCTGAGGGTTGAGGATTGAGGTTTGAGGACTAAGGACTGAGGATTGAGGATTGAGAATTGAGGATTGGGTATTGAGGATTGAAGAATGAGGATTGAGGATTGAGGATTGCGGATTGAAGATTGAGGATTGGGGACTGAGTGTTGAGGGTTCAGTGATGAGAATTGATGTTTCTGGATAGAGATTTGAAGATTGCAGATTGAGTATTGAGTATTGAAAACTGTGAATTGATGATATTGTATTGAGAATTGAGAATTGACAAATGATTGTTGAGGACTGAGGTCTGAAGATTGCGGTTTCAGGATTGAAGATTCTGGATTGAGGTTTGAGGACTGAGGATTGAGGATTGAGGATTGAGGATTGAGGATTGGGTATTGAGGATTGAAGACTGAGTATTGATGATTGAATATTGAGGATTGAGGATTCATAGTTGAGGATTGAGTACGAGGACTGACGGTTGAGGATTGAGGTATGAGGATTGAGGATTGTGGACGAGGACCGACGGTTGAGGATTGAGTATTGATGATTGAAGATTGAGGATTGAGGATTGAGGATTGAGGGTTGAGAATTGAGGACCAGGACCGACGGTTGAGGATTGAAGATTGAGGGTTGAGGATTGAGGATTGAAGATTGGGGATTGAGGATTGAGGATTGAGGATTGAGGATTGAAGATTGAGGATTGAAGTTTGAGGATTGAGAATTGAGAATTGAGGATGAGGACTGAGGGCTGAGGATTGAGGTTTGAGGAATGAGGATTGAGGATTGAGGATTGAGGATTGAGGATTGAGGATTGAGGATTTAGTATTGAATATTGAGGACTGATGACTGAGGATTGAGGATTGAGGATTGATGATTGAGGATTGTGGATTGAAGATTGAGTATGGAGGATTGAAGATTGAGGATTGACGCTTGAGGATAGAGGATTGAGGATGGAGGATTGAAGAGAGAGGACCGAGTGTTGAGGATTGAGTGTTGAGAATTGATGTTTGAGGATTGAGATTTGATTATTGAAATTGTGGATTGAGTATTGAACCATGAGAATTCAGGATATTCTATTGAGTATTGAGATTTGAGGATTGATGGTTGAGTATGGAGGATTGGTGGTTGAGGGTTGTGCGTTGATTATTGAGGATTGAGGATTGAAGATTGAGGATTGATTAGTGAGGATCGAAGATTGAGTATTGATGATTGAAGATTGAGGATTAAGGATTGAGGGTTGAGGTTTGAGGACGAGGACTGACGGTTGAGGATTGAGGTTTGAGGATTGAGGATTGAGGATTGAGGATTGAGGATTGAGGATCGAGGATTGAGGTTTGAATATTGAGGATTGAAGAATGAAGATTGAGGATTGAGGGTTGAGTATTGAGGATTGAAGATTGAGTATTGAGGATTGAAGATTGACGATTGAGTATTGAGAATTGAAGGTTGAGGATTGAATATTGAGGATTGGGGACTGAGTGTTGAGGGTTGAGTGATGAGGATTGATGTTTGTGGATAGAGATTTGAAGATTGCAGAGTGAGTATTGAGTATTGAAAACTGTGAATTGATGATATTCTATTGAGGATTGAGGATTGACAACTGATTGTTGAGGACTGAGGGCTGAAGATTGAGGATTCATGGTTGAGGATTCAGGATTGAGGTTTGAGGGCAGAGGATTGAGGATTGAGGATTGAGGATTGAGGACTGAGGATTGAGGATTGAAGATTGAGGATTGGGTATTGAGGATTGAACGTTGAGGATTGAGGATTGAGAATTGAGGATTGAGGGTTGAGGATTGAAAGTTGAATATTGATGAATGAAGATTGAGGATTGTGGATTGAGGGTTGTGGGTTGAGGACGAGGACTGAGGGTTGAGTATTGATGCTTGATGTCTGAGGATTGAGGATTTAGGTTAGCGAATTGAGGATTGAGGATTGAAGATTGAGGATTGGGTATTGAGGATTGAAGAATGAGGATTGAGGATTGAGTATTGAGGATAGAGGATTGAAGATTGAGTATTGAGTATTGAAGATTGAGGATTGAGGATTGAATATTGAGTGTTGAGGATTGAAGATTGAGGATTGAGGATTGAGGATTGAGGATTGAGGATTGAGGATTGAAGGTTGAGGATTGAGGATTGAGGATTGAGGATTGAGGATTGAGGATTGAGGATTGAGGATTGAGGATTGAAGGTTGAGGATTGATGATTGAGGATTGAGGATTGAGGATTGAGGATTGAAGATTGAATATTGATGATTGAAGATCGAGGATTGAGGATTGAGGGTTGTGGATGGCGGACGTGTACTGAGCGTTGAATATTGATGTTTGAGGTCTGAGGATTGAGGGTTGAGAATTGAGAAATGAGGATTGAGGATTGAGGATTGAAGATTGAGAATTGGGTGTTGAGGATTGAAGAATGAGGATTGAGGATTGAGGATTGGGGATTGAGGATTGAAGATTGAGTATTGAGGATTGATGATTGAGGATTGAGGTCTGTGGATTAAGGATTGAGGATTGAGAATTGAGGATTGAGGATTGAGGATTGAAGATTGAGGATTGGGTATAGAGGATTGGGTATTGAGGATTGAAGAATGAGGATTGAGGATTGAGGATTGAGGATTGAGGATTGCAGATTGAGTATTGAGAATTGGAGATTGAGGGTTGAAGATTGAGGACTGAGGATTGAGGATTGAGCATTGAGGATTGAGGATTGAGGATTGAGGATTGAAGATTGAGTGTTGAGGATTGAAGATTGAGGATTGAGGAGTGAGGATAGAGGATTGAGGATTGAAGATTGAGGATTGCGGATTGAGGATTGACGATTGAGGATTGAGTATCGAGGATTGAGAATTGAGGATTGAGGATTGAAGATTGAGGATTGAGGATTGAAGATTGAGTGTAGATGTTTGAAGATTGAGGATTGAAGAATGAGGACTGAGGATTGAGGATTGAGGATTGAGGATTGAAGATTGAGTATTGAATATTGATGGTTGGCGATCGAGGATTGAGATTTGAGGATTGAGGATTGAGGATTGAGGATTGAAGATTGAGTATTGAGGATTGAATGTTGAGGATTGTGGATTGAGGATTGAGGATTGAGGATTGAATATTGAGGATTGGGGACTGAGTGTTGAGGGATGAGTGATGAGAATTGATGTTTGTGGATAGAGATTTGAAGATTGCAGATTGAGTATTGAGTATTGAAAACTGTGAATTGATGACATTCTATTGAGGATTAATGTTTGACAACTGATTGCTGAGGACTGAGGGCTGAAGATTGAGGATTCAGTATTGAGGATACAGGATTGAGGTTTGAGGACAGAGGATTGAGGATTGAGGATTGAGGATTGGGGTCTGAGGATTGAGGATTGAAGATTGAGGATTGGGTATTTAGGATTGAACGTTGGGGATTGAGGATTGAGGATTGAGGGTTGAGGATTGAGGATTGAAAGCTGAATATTGATGAATGAAGATTGAGGATTGTTGATTGAGGGTTGTGGGTTGAGGACGACGACTCAGGGTTGAGTATTGATGCTTGAGGTGTGAGGATTGAGGATTGAGGATGGCGAATTGATGATTGAGGATTGAAGGTTGAGGATTGGGTATTGAGGATTGAAGAATGAGGATTGAGGATTGAGTATTGAGGATTGAAGATTGAGTATTGAGCATTGAAGATTGAGGATTGAGGATTGAAGATTGAGTGTTGAGGATTGAAGATTGAGGATTGAGGATTGAAGGTTGAGGATTGAGGATTGAGGATTGAGGATTGAGGATTGAGGATTGAAGATTGAATATTGATGATTGAAGATCGAGGATTGTGGACCGAGGGTCGTGGATTGAGGACGAGGACTGAGGGTTGAATATTGATGTTTGAGGTCTGAGGATTGAGGATTGAGGATTTAGAATTGAGGATTGAGGATTGCGGATTGAAGATTGAGTATTGAGGATTGAAGATTGAGGACTGTGGATTGAGGAGTGAGGATTGAGGATTGAGGATTGAAGATTGAGGATTGCGGATTGAGGATTGACGATTGAGGATTGAGTATCGAGGAGTGAGAATTGAGGATTGAGGATTGAAGATTGAGGATTGAGGATTGAAGATTGAGTGTAAATGTTTGAAGATTGAGGATTGAAGAATGAGGACTGAGGATTGAGGATTGAGGATTGAGGATTGAAGATTGAGTATTGAGGATTGATGGTTGGCGATCGAGGATTGAGATTTGAGGATTGAGGATTGAGGATTGAGGATTGAAGATTGAGTATTGAGGATTGAATGTTGAGGATTGTGGATTGAGGATTGAGGATTGAGGATTGAATATGGAGGATTGGGGACTGAGTGTTGAGGGATGAGTGATGAGAATTGATGTTTGTGGATACAGATTTGAAGATTGCAGATTGAGTATTGAGTATTGAAAACTGTGAATTGATGACATTCTATTGAGGATTGAGGTTTGACAACTGATTGCTGAGGACTGAGGGCTGAAGATTGAGGATTCAGTATTGAGGATACAGGATTGAGGTTTGAGGACAGAGGATTGAGGATTGAGGATTGAGGATTGAGGACTGAGGATTGAGGATTGAAGATTGAGGATTGGGTATTTAGGATTGAACGTTGGGGATTGAGGATTGAGGATTGAGGGTTGAGGATTGAGGATTGAAAGTTGAATATTGATGAATGAAGATTGAGGATTGTTGATTGAGGGTTGTGGGTTGAGGACGACGACTCAGGGTTGAGTATTGATGCTTGAGGTGTGAGGATTGAGGATTGAGGATAGCGAATTGATGATTGAGGATTGAAGATTGAGGATTGGGTATTGAGGATTGAAGAATGAGGATTGAGGATTGAGTATTGAGGATTGAAGATTGAGTATTGAGCATTGAAGATTGAGGATTGAGGATTGAAGATTGAGTGTTGAGGATTGAAGATTGAGGATTGAGGATTGAAGGTTGAGGATTGAGGATTGAAGATTGAGGATTGAGGATTGAGGATTGAAGATTGAATATTGATGATTGAAGATCGAGGATTGTGGATTGAGGGTCGTGGATTGAGGACGAGGACTGAGGGTTGAATATTGATGTTTGAGGTCTGAGGATCGAGGATTGAGGATTTAGAATTGAGGATTGGGGATTGCGGATTGAAGATTGAGTATTGAGGATTGAAGATTGAGGACTGTGGATTGAGGATTGAGGATTGAGGATTGAAGATTGAGGATTGGGTACTGAGTGTTGAGGTTTGAGTGATGAGAATTGATGATTGTGGATAGAGATTTGTAGATTGCAGATTGAGTATTGAGTATTGAAAACTGTGAATTGATGATATTCTATTGAGGATTGAGGATTGACAACTGATTGTTCAGGACTGAGGGCTGAATGTTGAGGATTCAGGATTGAGGATTCGGGATTGAGGTTTGAGGACTGAGGATTGAGGGTTGAGGATTGAGGATTGAGGATTGACGCTTGAGGATTGAGGATTGAGGATAGCGGATTGGAGAGAGAGCACTGAGTGTTGAGGATTTAGTATTGAGAATTGATGTTTGAGGATTGAGATTTGATTATTGAATATTGTGGACTGAGTACTGAACCATGAGAATAGAGGATATACTATTGAGTATTGAGAATTGAGGATTGATGGCTGGGTATTGAGGATTGATGGTTGAGGGTTGTGCGTTGATTATTGAGGATTGAGGATTGAGGATTGAGGGTTGAGGATTGAGGATTTAGGATTGAGGATTGAGAATTGAGGATTGATGATTGAAGATTGAGTATCGCGGATTGAAGATTAGGTATTGAGGATTGAGGATTGATGATTGGGGACTGAGTGTTGAGGGTTGAGTTATGAGAATTGATATTTGTGGATTGAGATTTGAAGATTGAAGAATGGGGATTGAGTATTGAAAACTGTGAGTTAAGGATATTCTATTGAGGATTGAGGATCGACAATTGATTTTTGAGAACTGAGGGGTGAAGATAGAGGATTCAGGATTGAGGATTCGGGATTGAGGTTTGAGGACTGAGGATTGAGGGTTGAGGATTGAGGATTGAGGATTGACGCTTGAGGATTGAGGATTGAGGATGGTCGATTGAAGATAGAGGACTGAGTGTTGAGGATTGAGTGTTGAGAATTGATGATTGAGGATTGAGATTTGATTATTGAATATTGTGGATTGAGTATTGAAACATGAGAATTCAGGATACTCTATTGAGTATTGAGATTTGAGGATTGATGGTTGAGCATTGAGGATTGATGGTTGAGGGTTGTGCGTTGATTATTGAGGATTGAGGATTGAGGATTGAGGATTGAGGATTGATTATTGAGGATTGAAGATTGAGTATTGATGATTGAAGATTGAGGATTGAGGATTGAGGATTGAAGATTGAGTATTGAGGATTGAAGGTTGAGGATTGAATATTGAGGATTGGGGACTGAGTGTTGAGGGCTGAGTGATGAGGATTGATGTTTGTGGATAGAGATTTGAAGATTGCAGATTGAGTATTGAGTATTGAAAACTGTGAATTGATGATATTGTATTGAGGATTGAGGATTGACAACTGATTGTTGAGGACTGACGGCTGAAGGTTGAGGATTAAGGTTTGAGGATTCGGGATTGGGGTTTGAGGACTGAGGATTGAGGATTGAGTATTGAGGATTGAAGATTGAGTACTGAGGATTGAAGATTGAGGATTGAAGATTGAGGATTGAAGATTGAATATTTGGAGCTGAGGATTGAAGATTGAGTATTGAGGATTGAGGATTGAGGATTGAAAACTGTGAATGGAGGATATTCTATTGAGGATTGAGGATTGACAACTGATTGTTGAGGACTGAGTGCTGAAGATTGAGGATTCAGGGTTGAGGATTCGGGATTGAGGTTTGAGGACTGAGGATCGAGGGTTGAGGATTGAGGATTGAGGATTGAAGATTGAGTATTGATGATTGAAGATTGAGGATTGAGAATTGAGGGTTGAGGTTTGAGGACGAGGACTGACGGTTGAGGATTGAGGTTTGAGGATTGAGGATTGAGGATTGAGGATTGAGGATTGAGGATCGAGGATTGAGGTTTGAATATTGAGGATTGGGTATTGAGGATTGAAGAATGAAGATTGAGGATTGAGGGTTGAGGATTGAGGATTGCAGATTGAGTATTGAGTATTGAAAACTGTGAATTGATGATATTCTATTGAGGATTGAGGATTGACAAGTGATTGTTGAGGACTGAGGGCTGAAGATTGAGGATACATGGTTGAGGATTCAGGATTGAGGTTTGAGGACAGAGGATTGAGGATTGAGGATTGAGGATTGAGGATTGAGGATTGAGGATTGAAAGTTGAATATTGATGAATGAAGATTGAGGATTGTGGATTGAGGGTTGTGGGTTGAGGACGAGGACTGAGGGTTGAGTATTGATGCTTGAGGTCTGAGGATTGAGGATTGAGGATAGCGAATTGAGGATTGAGGATTGATGATTGAGGATTGGGTATTGAGGATTGAAGAATGAGGATTGAGGATTGAGTATTGAATATTGAGGGTTGAAGATTGAGAATTGAGTATTGAAGATTGAGGATTGAGGATTGAAGATTGAGTGTTGAGGATTGAAGATTGAGGATTGAGGATTGAGGATTGAGGATTGAGGATTGAAGGTTGAGGATTGAGGATTGAGGATTGAGGATTGAGTATTGAGGATTGAGGATTGAGGATTGAAGGTTGAGGATTGAGGATTGAGGATTGATGGTTGAGAGTTGTGCGTTGATTATTGAGGATTGAGGATTGAGGATTGATTATTGAGGATTGAAGATTGAGTATTGATGATTGAAGATTGAGGACTGAGAATTGAGGGTTGAGGTTTGAGGACGAGGACTGACGGTTGAGGATTGAGGTTTGAGGATTGAGGACTGAGGATTGAGGATTGAGAATTGAGGATTGAAGATTGAGGATTGTATATTTAGGATTGAGGATTGAAGATTGAGTGTTGAGGATTGAAGATTGAGGATTGAGGAGTGAGGATTGAGGATTGAGGATTGAAGATTGAGGATTGCGGATTGAGGATTGACGATTGAGGATTGAGTATCGAGGATTGAGAATTGAGGATTGAGGATTGAAGATTGAGGATTGAGGATTGAAGATTGAGTGTAGATGTTTGAAGATTGAGGATTGAAGAATGAGGACTGAGGATTGAGGATTGAGGATTGAGGATTGAAGATTGAGTATTGAGGATTGATGGTTGGCGATCGAGGATTGAGATTTGAGGATTGAGGATTGAGGATTGAGGATTGAAGATTGAGTATTGAGGATTGAATGTTGAGGATTGTGGATTGAGGATTGAGGATTGAGGATTGAATATTGAGGATTGGGGACTGAGTGTTGAGGGATGAGTGATGAGAATTGATGTTTGTGGATAGAGATTTGAAGATTGCAGATTGAGTATTGAGTATTGAAAACTGTGAATTGATGACATTCTATTGAGGATTGATGTTTGACAACTGATTGCTGAGGACTGAGGGCTGAAGATTGAGGATTCAGTATTGAGGATACAGGATTGAGGTTTGAGGACAGAGGATTGAGGATTGAGGATTGAGGATTGGGGTCTGAGGATTGAGGATTGAAGATTGAGGATTGGGTATTTAGGATTGAACGTTGGGGATTGAGGATTGAGGATTGAGGGTTGAGGATTGAGGATTGAAAGTTGAATATTGATAAATGAAGATTGAGGATTGTTGATTGAGGGTTGTGGGTTGAGGACGACGACTCAGGGTTGAGTATTGATGCTTGAGGTGTGAGGATTGAGGATTGAGGATGGCGAATTGATGATTGAGGATTGAAGGTTGAGGATTGGGTATTGAGGATTGAAGAATGAGGATTGAGGATTGAGTATTCAGGATTGAAGATTGAGTATTGAGCATTGAAGATTGAGGATTGAGGATTGAAGATTGAGTGTTGAGGATTGAAGATTGAGGATTGAGGATTGAAGGTTGAGGATTGAGGATTGAGGATTGAGGATTGAGGATTGAGGATTGAAGATTGAATATTGATGATTGAAGATCGAGGATTGTGGATCGAGGGTCGTGGATTGAGGACGAGGACTGAGGGTTGAATATTGATGTTTGAGGTCTGAGGATTGAGGATTGAGGATTTAGAATTGAGGATTGAGGATTGCGGATTGAAGATTGAGTATTGAGGATTGAAGATTGAGGACTGTGGATTGAGGAGTGAGGATTGAGGATTGAGGATTGAAGATTGAGGATTGCGGATTGAGGATTGACGATTGAGGATTGAGTATCGAGGAGTGAGAATTGAGGATTGAGGATTGAAGATTGAGGATTGAGGATTGAAGATTGAGTGTAGATGTTTGAAGATTGAGGATTGAAGAATGAGGACTGAGGATTGAGGATTGAGGATTGAGGATTGAAGATTGAGTATTGAGGATTGATGGTTGGCGATCGAGGATTGAGATTTGAGGATTGAGGATTGAGGATTGAGGATTGAAGATTGAGTATTGAGGATTGAATGTTGAGGATTGTGGATTGAGGATTGAGGATTGAGGATTGAATATTGAGGATTGGGGACTGAGTGTTGAGGGATGAGTGATGAGAATTGATGTTTGTGGATACAGATTTGAAGATTGCAGATTGAGTATTGAGTATTGAAAACTGTGAATTGATGACATTCTATTGAGGATTGAGGTTTGACAACTGATTGCTGAGGACTGAGGGCTGAAGATTGAGGATTCAGTATTGAGGATACAGGATTGAGGTTTGAGGACAGAGGATTGAGGATTGAGGATTGAGGATTGAGGACTGAGGATTGAGGATTGAAGATTGAGGATTGGGTATTTAGGATTGAACGTTGGGGATTGAGGATTGAGGATTGAGGGTTGAGGATTGAGGATTGAAAGTTGAATATTGATGAATGAAGATTGAGGATTGTTGATTGAGGGTTGTGGGTTGAGGACGACGACTCAGGGTTGAGTATTGATGCTTGAGGTGTGAGGATTGAGGATTGAGGATAGCGAATTGATGATTGAGGATTGAAGATTGAGGATTGGGTATTGAGGATTGAAGAATGAGGATTGAGGATTGAGTATTTAGGATTGAAGATTGAGTATTGAGCATTGAAGATTGAGGATTGAGGATTGAAGATTGAGTGTTGAGGATTGAAGATTGAGGATTGAGGATTGAAGGTTGAGGATTGAGGATTGAAGATTGAGGATTGAGGATTGAGGATTGAAGATTGAATATTGATGATTGAAGATCGAGGATTGTGGATTGAGGGTCGTGGATTGAGGACGAGGACTGAGGGTTGAATATTGATGTTTGAGGTCTGAGGATTGAGGATTGAGGATTTAGAATTGAGGATTGGGGATTGCGGATTGAAGATTGAGTATTGAGGATTGAAGATTGAGGACTGTGGATTGAGGATTGAGGATTGAGGATTGAAGATTGAGGATTGGGGACTGAGTGTTGAGGTTTGAGTGATGAGAATTGATGATTGTGGATAGAGATTTGTAGATTGCAGATTGAGTATTGAGTATTGAAAACTGTGAATTGATGATATTCTATTGAGGATTGAGGATTGACAACTGATTGTTCAGGACTGAGGGCTGAATGTTGAGGATTCAGGATTGAGGATTCGGGATTGAGGTTTGAGGACTGAGGATTGAGGGTTGAGAATTGAGGATTGAGGATTGACGCTTGAGGATTGAGGATTGAGGATAGTGGATTGGAGAGAGAGCACTGAGTGTTGAGGATTTAGTATTGAGAATTGATGTTTGAGGATTGAGATTTGATTATTGAATATTGTGGACTGAGTACTGAACCATGAGAACAGAGGATATACTATTGAGTATTGAGAATTGAGGATTGATGGCTGAGTATTGAGGATTGATGGTTGAGGGTTGTGCGTTGATTATTGAGGATTGAGGATTGAGGATTGAGGGTTGAGGATTGAGGATTTAGGATTGAGGATTGAGAATTGAGGATTGATGATTGAAGATTGAGTATCGCGGATTGAAGATTAGGTATTGAGAATTGAGGATTGATGATTGGGGACTGAGTGTTGAGGGTTGAGTTATGAGAATTGATATTTGTGGATTGAGATTTGAAGATTGAAGAATGGGGATTGAGTATTGAAAACTGTGAGTTAAGGATATTCTATTGAGGATTGAGGATCGACAATTGATTTTTGAGAACTGAGGGGTGAAGATAGAGGATTCAGGATTGAGGATTCGGGATTGAGGTTTGAGGACTGAGGATTGAGGGTTGAGGATTGAGGATTGAGGATTGACGCTTGAGGATTGAGGATTGAGGATGGTCGATTGAAGATAGAGGACTGAGTGTTGAGGATTGAGTGTTGAGAATTGATGATTGAGGATTGAGATTTGATTATTGAATATTGTGGATTGAGTATTGAAACATGAGAATTCAGGATACTCTATTGAGTATTGAGATTTGAGGATTGATGGTTGAGCATTGAGGATTGATGGTTGAGGGTTGTGCGTTGATTATTGAGGATTGAGGATTGAGGATTGAGGATTGATTATTGAGGATTGAAGATTGAGTATTGATGATTGAAGATTGAGGATTGAGGATTGAGGATTGAAGATTGAGTATTGAGGATTGAAGGTTGAGGATTGAATATTGAGGATTGACAACTGACTGTTGAGGACTGAGGGCTGAAGGTTGAGGATTAAGGTTTGAGGATTCGGGATTGGGGTTTGAGGACTGAGGATTGAGGATTGAGTATTGAGGATTGAAGATTGAGTACTGAGGATTGAAGATTGAGGATTGAAGATTGAGGATTGAAGATTGAATATTTGGAGCTGAGGATTGAAGATTGAGTATTGAGGATTGAGGATTGAGGATTGAAAACTGTGAATGGAGGATATTCTATTGAGGATTGAGGATTGACAACTGATTGTTGAGGACTGAGTGCTGAAGATTGAGGATTCACGGTTGAGGATTCGGGATTGAGGTTTGAGGACTGAGGATTGAGGGTTGAGGATTGAGGATTGAGGATTGCAGATTGAGTATTGAGTATTGAAAACTGTGAATTGATGATATTCTATTGAGGATTGAGGATTGACAAGTGATTGTTGAGGACTGAGGGCTGAAGATTGAGGATACATGGTTGAGGATACAGGATTGAGGTTTGAGGACAGAGGATTGAGGATTGAGGATTGAGGATTGAGGATTGAGGATTGAGGATTGAAAGTTGAATATTGATGAATGAAGATTGAGGATTGTGGATTGAGGGTTGTGGGTTGAGGACGAGGACTGAGGATTGAGTATTGATGCTTGAGGTCTGAGGATTGAGGATTGAGGATAGCGAATTGAGGATTGAGGATTGATGATTGAGGATTGGGTATTGAGGATTGAAGAATGAGGATTGAGGATTGAGTATTGAAGATTGAGGGTTGAAGATTGAGAATTGAGTATTGAAGATTGAGGATTGAGGATTGAAGATTGAGTGTTGAGGATTGAAGATTGAGGATTGAGGATTGAGGATTGAGGATTGAGGATTGAAGGTTGAGGATTGAGGATTGAGGATTGAGGATTGAGTATTGAGGATTGAGGATTGAGGATTGAAGGTTGAGGATTGAGGATTGAGGATTGATGGTTGAGAGTTGTGCGTTGATTATTGAGGATTGAGGATTGAGGATTGATTATTGAGGATTGAAGATTGAGTATTGATGATTGAAGATTGAGGATTGAGAATTGAGGGTTGAGGTTTGAGGACGAGGACTGACGGTTGAGGATTGAGGTTTGAGGATTGAGGACTGAGGATTGAGGATTGAGAATTGAGGATTGAAGATTGAGGATTGTATATTTAGGATTGGGTATTGAGGATTGAGGAATGAGGATTGAGGATTGAGGATTGAGGATGGAGGACTGAAGATCGAGTATTGAGGATTGAAGACTGACGATTGAGGATTGAGGATTGAGGATCGAGGATTGCAGATTGAGTTTTGAGGATTGAAGATTGAGGATTGAGGTTTGGGGACTGAGGATTGAGGATTGAGGGTTGAGGATTGAGGATTGAGGATTGAGGATTGAGGATTGAGGATTGAGGATTGAACATTGAGGACTGGGTATCGCGGATTGAACATTGAGGATTGAGGATTGAGGATTGAGTATTGAGGATTGAGGACTGAAGATTGTATATTGATGATTGAAGATTGAGGATTGAGGATTGAGGGTTGTGGATTGAGGACGAGGAGTGAGGGTTGAGTATTAGTGTTTTAGGTGTGAGGATCGAGGATTGAGGATCGAGAATTGAGGATTGAGGATTGAGGATTGAAAAATTGAGGATTTGGTATTGAGGATTGAAGAATGAGGATTGAGGACTGAGGATTGAGGATTGAGGATTGAGGATTGGGGATTGAGGATTGAAGATTGTGGATTGGGTATTGCGGACTGAACATTGAGGGTTGAGGATTGAGGATTGAGGATTGAGGATTGAGGATTGAAGATTGAATATTGATGATTGAAGATTGAGGATTGAGGACTGAAGATTAAGTATTGAGAATTGAAGGTTGACGATTGAGGATTGAGGATTGAGGATTGAGGATTGAACATTGAGGACTGAGCGTTGAGGGTTGAGTTATGAGAATTTATGTTTGTGGATAGAGGTTTGAAGATTGCAGATTGAGTATTGTGTATTGAAAACTGTGAATTGAGGATATTCTATTGAGGATTGAGGATTGACAACTGACTGTTGAGGACTGAGGGCCGAAGATTGAGGATTCAGGATTGAGGATTCAGAATTGAGGTTTGAGGACTGAGGATTGAGGATTGAAGATTGAGTATCGAGGATTGAAGATTGAGGATTGAGGGTTGAGGATTGAGGATTGAGGATGAGGGCTGAGGATTGAGGATTGAGGTTTGAGGACTAAGGACTGAGGACTGAGGATTGAGAATTGAGGATTGAGGATTGAGGATTGAAGATTGAGGATTGGGTATTGAGGATTGATGAATGAGGATTGAAGATTGAGGATTGAGGATTGATGTTTGAAGATTGAGTATTGAGGATTGAAGACTGACGATTGAGGATTGAGGGTTGAGGATTGAGTATTGAGGATCGAGGATTGAAGATTGAGTTTTGAGGATTGAAGGTTGAGGATTGAGGATTGAGGATTGAGGATTGAGGATCGAAGATTGAGTATTGAGGATTGAGTATTGAGAATTGAAGGTTGACGATTGAGGATTGAGGATTTAGGATTGAGGATTGAACATTGAGGACTGAGCGTTGAGGGTTGAGTGATGAGCATTGATGTTTGTGGATAGAGGTTTGAAGATTGCAGATTGAGTATTGTGTATTGAAAACTGTGAATTGAGGATATTCTATTGAGGATTGAGGATTGACAACTGACTGTTGAGGACTGAGGGCCGAAGATTGAGGATTCAGGATTGAGGATTCAGAATTGAGGTTTGAGGACTGAGGATTGAGGATTGAAGATTGAGTATCGAGGATTGAAGATTGAGGATTGAGGGTTGAGGATTGAGGATTGAGGATGAGGGCTGAGGGTTGAGGATTGAGGTTTGAGGACGGAGGACTGAGGACTGAGGATTGAGAATTGAGGACTGAGGATTGAGGATTGAAGATTGAGGATTGGGTATTGAGGATTGATGAATGAGGATTGAGGATTGAGGATTGAGGATTGATGTTTGAAGATTGAGTATTGAGGATTGAAGACTGACGATTGAGGATTGAGGATTGAGGATTGAGTATTGAGGATCGAGGATTGAAGATTGAGTTTTGAGGATTGAAGATTGAGGATTGAGGATTGAGGATTGAGGATTGAGGATTGAGGATTGAGGATTGAGGATTGAGGATTGAGGATTGAGGATTGAGGATTGAGGATTGAGGATTGAAGATTGAGGATTGGGAATTGCGGATTGAACATTGAGGTTTGAGGATTGAGGATTGAGGATTGAGGATTGAGGATTGAAGATTGAATATTGATGATTGATGATTGAGGATTGAGGATTGAGGGTTGTGGATTGAGGACAAGGACTGAGGGTTGTGTAATGATGTTTGAGGTCTGAGGAATGAGGATTGAGGATTGAGAATTGTGGATTGAGGATTGAGGATTGAAGATTGAGGATTGAGGATTGAGAAATGAGGATTGAAGATTGAGTAATGAGGATTGAAGAATGAGGATTGAGGATTGAGTATTGAAGATTGAGGGTTGAAGATTGAGAATTGAGTATTGAAGATTGAGGATTGAGGATTGAAGATTGAGTGTTGAGGATTGAAGATTGAGGATTGAGGATTGAGGATTGAGGATTGAGGATTGTAGGTTGAGGATTGAGGATTGAGGATTGAGGATTGAGTATTGAGGATTGAGGATTGAGGATTGAAGGTTGAGGATTGAGGATTGAGGATTGATGGTTGAGAGTTGTGCGTTGATTATTGAGGATTGAGGATTGAGGATTGATTATTGAGGATTGAAGATTGAGTATTGATGATTGAAGATTGAGGATTGAGAATTGAGGGTTGAGGTTTGAGGACGAGGACTGACGGTTGAGGATTGAGGTTTGAGGATTGAGGACTGAGGATTGAGGATTGAGAATTGAGGATTGAAGATTGAGGATTGTATATTTAGGATTGGGTATTGAGGATTGAGGAATGAGGATTGAGGATTGAGGATTGAGGATGGAGGACTGAAGATCGAGTATTGAGGATTGAAGACTGACGATTGAGGATTGAGGATTGAGGATCGAGGATTGCAGATTGAGTTTTGAGGATTGAAGATTGAGGATTGAGGTTTGGGGACTGAGGATTGAGGATTGAGGGTTGAGGATTGAGGATTGAGGATTGAACATTGAGGACTGGGTATCGCGGATTGAACATTGAGGATTGAGGATTGAGGATTGAGTATTGAGGATTGAGGACTGAAGATTGTATATTGATGATTGAAGATTGAGGATTGAGGATTGAGGGTTGTGGATTGAGGACGAGGAGTGAGGGTTGAGTATTAGTGTTTTAGGTGTGAGGATCGAGGATTGAGGATCGAGAATTGAGGATTGAGGATTGAGGATTGAAAAATTGAGGATTTGGTATTGAGGATTGAAGAATGAGGATTGAGGACTGAGGATTGAGGATTGAGGATTGAGGATTGGGGATTGAGGATTGAAGATTGTGGATTGGGTATTGCGGACTGAACATTGAGGGTTGAGGATTGAGGATTGAGGATTGAGGATTGAGGATTGAAGATTGAATATTGATGATTGAAGATTGAGGATTGAGGACTGAAGATTAAGTATTGAGAATTGAAGGTTGACGATTGAGGATTGAGGATTGAGGATTGAACATTGAGGACTGAGCGTTGAGGGTTGAGTTATGAGAATTTATGTTTGTGGATAGAGGTTTGAAGATTGCAGATTGAGTATTGTGTATTGAAAACTGTGAATTGAGGATATTCTATTGAGGATTGAGGATTGACAACTGACTGTTGAGGACTGAGGGCCGAAGATTGAGGATTCAGGATTGAGGATTCAGAATTGAGGTTTGAGGACTGAGGATTGAGGATTGAAGATTGAGTATCGAGGATTGAAGATTGAGGATTGAGGGTTGAGGATTGAGGATTGAGGATGAGGGCTGAGGATTGAGGATTGAGGTTTGAGGACTAAGGACTGAGGACTGAGGATTGAGAATTGAGGATTGAGGATTGAGGATTGAAGATTGAGGATTGGGTATTGAGGATTGATGAATGAGGATTGAAGATTGAGGATTGAGGATTGATGTTTGAAGATTGAGTATTGAGGATTTAGGATTGAGGATTGAACATTGAGGACTGAGCGTTGAGGGTTGAGTGATGAGCATTGATGTTTGTGGATAGAGGTTTGAAGATTGCAGATTGAGTATTGTGTATTGAAAACTGTGAATTGAGGTTATTCTATTGATGATTGAGGATTGACAACTGACTGTTGAGGACTGAGGGCCGAAGATTGAGGATTCAGGATTGAGGATTCAGAATTGAGGTTTGAGGACTGAGGATTGAGGATTGAAGATTGAGTATCGAGGATTGAAGATTGAGGATTGAGGGTTGAGGATTGAGGATTGAGGATGAGGGCTGAGGATTGAGGATTGAGGTTTGAGGACTGAGGACTGAGGACTGAGGATTGAGAATTGAGGATTGAGGATTGAGGATTGAAGATTGAGGATTGGGTATTGAGGATTGATGAATGAGGATTGAAGATTGAGGATTGAGGATTGATGTTTGAAGATTGAGTATTGAGGATTGAAGACTGACGATTGAGGATTGAGGGTTGAGGATTGAGTATTGAGGATCGAGGATTGAAGATTGAGTTTTGAGGATTGAAGGTTGAGGATTGAGGATTGAGGATTGAGGATTGAGGATCGAAGATTGAGTATTGAGGATTGAGTATTGAGAATTGAAGGTTGACGATTGAGGATTGAGGATTTAGGATTGAGGATTGAACATTGAGGACTGAGCGTTGAGGGTTGAGTGATGAGCATTGATGTTTGTGGATAGAGGTTTGAAGATTGCAGATTGAGTATTGTGTATTGAAAACTGTGAATTGAGGATATTCTATTGAGGATTGAGGATTGACAACTGACTGTTGAGGACTGAGGGCCGAAGATTGAGGATTCAGGATTGAGGATTCAGAATTGAGGTTTGAGGACTGAGGATTGAGGATTGAAGATTGAGTATCGAGGATTGAAGATTGAGGATTGAGGGTTGAGGATTGAGGATTGAGGATGAGGGCTGAGGGTTGAGGATTGAGGTTTGAGGACGGAGGACTGAGGACTGAGGATTGAGAATTGAGGATTGAGGATTGAGGATTGAAGATTGAGGATTGGGTATTGAGGATTGATGAATGAGGATTGAGGATTGAGGATTGAGGATTGATGTTTGAAGATTGAGTATTGAGGATTGAAGACTGACGATTGAGGATTGAGGATTGAGGATTGAGTATTGAGGATCGAGGATTGAAGATTGAGTTTTGAGGATTGAAGATTGAGGATTGAGGATTGAGGATTGAGGATTGAGGATTGAGGATTGAGGATTGAGGATTGAGGATTGAGGATTGAGGATTGAGGATTGAGGATTGAGGATTGAGGATTGAAGATTGAGGATTGGGAATTGGGGATTGAACATTGAGGTTTGAGGATTGAGGATTGAGGATTGAGGATTGAGGATTGAAGATTGAATATTGATGATTGAAGATTGAGGATTGAGGATTGAGGGTTGTGGATTGAGGACAAGGACTGAGGGTTGTGTAATGATGTTTGAGGTCTGAGGAATGAGGATTGAGGATTGAGAATTGTGGATTGAGGATTGAGGATTGAAGATTGAGGATTGAGGATTGAGAATTCAGGATTGAAGATTGAGTAATGAGGATTGAAGGTTGATGGTTGAGGATTGAGGATTGTAGATTGAGGGTTTGGGACTGAGGATTGAAGATTGAGGATCGAGGATTGAGGATTGAGGATTGAGGATTGATGATCGAGGATTGAAGATTGAGTATTGAGGACTGAGGATTGAGGATTGAAGATTGAGGATTGAGGATTGTGGATGAGGGATGAGGGTTGAGGGTTGAGGTTTGAGGACTGAGGACTGAGGATTGAGGATTGAGAATTGAGGATTGAGGATTGAGGATTAAAGATTGAGGATTGAGGATTGGGTATTGAGGATTGAAGAATGAGGATTGAGGATTGAGGATTGAGGATTGAGGATTGAAGATTGAGTATTGAGGATTGAAGACTGATGATTGAGGTTTGAGGATTGTGGATTGAAGATTGAGTATTGAGGACTGAGGATTGAGGATTGAGGATTGAGGATTGAAGTTTGAGGATTGGGTATTGAGGATTGAAGAATGAGGATTGAGGATTGAGTATTGAGGATAGAGGATTGAAGATTGAGTATTGAGTATTGAATATTGAGGATTGAGGATTGAATATTGAGTGTTGAGGATTGAAGATTGAGGATTGAGGATTGAGGATTGAGGATTGAGGATTGAATGTTGAGGATTGAGGATTGAGGATTGAGGATTGAGGATTGAGGATTGAGGATTGAGGATTGAGGATTGAAGGTTGAGGATTGATGATTGAGGATTGAGGATTGAGGATTGAAGATTGAATATTGATGATTGAAGATCGAGGATTGAGGATTGAGTGTTGTGGATTGCGGACGAGGACTGAGCGTTGAATATTGATGTTTGAGGTCTGAGGATTGGGGATTGAGGATTGAGAAATGAGGATTGAGGATTGAGGATTGAAGATTGAGAATTGGGTGTTGAGGATTGAAGAATGAGGATTGAGGATTGAGGATTGGGGATTGAGGATTGAAGATTGAGTATTGAGGATTGATGTTTGAGGATTGAGGTCTGTGGATTAAGGATTGAGGATTGAGAATTGAGGATTGAGGATTGAGGATTGAAGATTGAGGGTTGGGTATAGAGGATTGGGTATTGAGGATTGAAGAATGAGGATTGAGGATTGAGGATTGAGGATTGAGGATTGCAGATTGAGTATTGAGAATTGGAGATTGAGGGTTGAGGGTTGAGGACTGAGGATTGAGGATTGAGCATTGAGGATTGAGGATTGAGGATTGAGGATTGAAGACTGAGTGTTGAGGATTGCAGATTGAGGATTGAGGAGTGAGGATTGAGGATTGAGGATTGAAGATTGAGGATTGCGGATTGAGGATTGACGATTGAGAATTGAGTATCGAGGAGTGAGAATTGAGGATTGAGGATTGAAGATTGAGGATTGAGGATTGAAGATTGAGTGTAGATGTTTGAAGATTGAGGATTGAAGAATGGGGACTGAGGATTGAGGATTGAGGATTGAGGATTGAAGATTGAGTATTGAGGATTGATGGTTGGCGATCGAGGATTGAGATTTGAGGATTGAGGATTGAGGATTGAGGATTGAAGGTTGAGTATTGAGGATTGATTATTGAGGACTGAGGATTGAGGATTGAGGAATGTGGATTGAAGATTGAGGATTGGGGACTGAGTGTTGAGGTTTGAGTGATGAGAATTAATGTTTGTGGATAGAGATTTGAAGATTGCAGATTGAGTATTGAGTATTGAAAACTGTGAATTGATCATATTCTATTGAGGATTGAGTATTGACAACTGATTGTTGAGGACTGAGGGCTGAAGATTGAGGATTCAGGGTTGAGGATTCGGGATTGAGGTTTAAGGACTGAGGACTGAGTGTTGAGGATTGAGGATTGAGGATTGAAGATTGAGTATTGATGATTGAAGATTGAGGATTGAGAATTGAGGGTTGAGGTATGAGGACGAGGACTGACGGTTGAGGATTGAGGTTTGAGGATTGAGGATTGAGGATTGAGGATTGAGGATTGAGGATCGAGGATTGAGGTTTGAATATTGAGGATTGGGTATTGAGGATTGAAGAATGAAGATGGAGGATTGAGGATTGAGGATTGAGGATTGAGGATTGAGTATTGAGGATTGAAGATTGACGATTGGGGATGGAGGATTGAGGATTGAGATTGAGGATTGAGGATTGAGGATTGAGGATTGAGGTTTGAGGATTGAGGATTGAAGATTGAGTATTGAGGATTGAAGGTTGAGGATTGAATATTGAGGATTGGGGACTGAGTGTTGAGGGTTGAGTGATGAGGATTGATGTTTGCGGATAGATATTTGAAGATTGCAGATTGAGTATTGAGTATTGAAAACTGTGAATTGATGATATTCTATTGAGGATTGAGGATTGACAACTGATTGTTGAGGACTGAGGGCTGAAGATTGAGGATTCATGGTTGAGGATTCAGGATTGAGGTTTGAGGACAGAGGATTGAGGATTGAGGACTGAGGATTGAAGATTGAAGATTGAGGATTAGGTATTGAGGATTGAACGTTGAGGATTGAGGATTGAGGATTGAGGATTGAGGATTGAGGATTGAAAGTTGAATATTGATGAATGAAGGTTGAGGATTGTGGAATGAGGGTTGTGGATTGAGGACGAGGACTGAGGGTTGAGTATTGATGCTTGAGGTCTGAGGATTGAGGATTGAGGATAGCGAATTGAGGATTGAGGATTGATGATTGAGGATTGGGTATTGAGGATTGAAGAATGAGGATTGAGGATTGAGTATTGAGGATTGAGGTTTGAGGATTGAGGATTGAGGATTGAAAATTGAGGACTGGGTATCGCGGATTGAACATTGAGGATTGAGGATTGAGGATTGAGTATTGAGGATTGAGGACTGAAGATTGTATATTGATGATTGAAGATTGAGGATTGAGGATTGAGGGTTGTGGATTGAGGACGAGGAGTGAGGGTTGAGTATTAATGTTTGAGGTGTGAGGATCGAGGATTGAGGATCGAGAATTGAGGATTGAGGATTGAGGATTGAAGACTGAGGATTTGGTATTGAGGATTGAAGAATGAGGATTGAGGACTGAGGATTGAGGATTGAGGATTGAGGATTGGTGATTGAGGATTGAAGATTGTGGATTGGGTATTGCGGATTGAACATTGAGGGTTGAGGATTGAGGATTAAGGATTGAGGATTGAGGATTGAAGATTGAATATTGATGATTGAAGATTGATGATTGAGGACTGAAGATTGAGTATTGAGAATTGAAGGTTGACGATTGAGGATTGAGGATTGTGGACTGAGGATTGAACATTGAGGACTGAGCGTTGAGGGTTGAGTTATGAGAATTTATGTTTGTGGATAGAGGTTTGAAGATTGCAGATTGAGTATTGTGTATTGAAAGCTGTGAATTGAGGATATTCTATTGAGGATTGAGGATTGACAACTGACTGTTGAGGACTGAGGGCCGAAGATTGAGGATTCAGGATTGAGGATTCAGAATTGAGGTTTGAGGACTGAGGATTGAGGATTGAAGATTGAGTATCGAGGATTGAAGATTGAGGATTGAGGGTTGAGGATTGAGGATTGAGGATGAGGGCTGAGGGTTGAGGATTGAGGTTTGAGGACTGAGGACTGAGGACTGAGGATTGAGAATTGAGGATTGAGGATTGAGGATTGAGGATTGAAGATTGAGGATTGGGTATTGAGGATTGATGAATGAGGATTGAAGATTGAGGATTGAGGATTGATGTTTGAAGATTGAGTATTGAGGATAGAAGACTGACTATTGAGGATTGAGGATTGAGGATTGAGTATTGAGGATCGAGGATGGAAGATTGAGCTTTGAGGATTGAAGGTTGAGGATTGAGTATTGAGGATTGAAGATTGACGATTGAGTATTGAGGATTGAAGGTTGAGGATTGAATATTGAGGGTTGGGGAATGAGTGTTGAGGGTTGAGTGATAAGGATTGATGTTTGTGGATAGAGATTTGAAGATTGCAGAGTGAGTATTGAGTACAGAAAACTGTGAATTGATGATATTCTATTGAGGATTGAGGATTGACAACTGATTGTTGAGGACTGAGGGCTGAAGATTGAGGATTCATGGTTGAGGATTCAGGATTGAGGTTTGAGGGCAGAGGATTGAGGATTGAGGATTGAGGATTGAGGACAGAGGACTGAGGATTGAAGATTGAGTATTGAGGATTGAAGATTGAGGATAGGGTATTGAGGATCGGAGATTGAGGACTGAGTGTTGAGGGTTGAGTGATGAGAATTGATGTTTGTGGATTGAGATTTGATTATTGAATATTGTGGATTGAGTATTGAACCATGAGAATTCAGGATATTCTATTGAGTATTGTGAATTGAGGATTGATGGTTACGTATTGAGGATTGATGGTTGAGGGTTGAAGATTGAGGATTGAGCATTGATGATTGAAGATTGAGGATTGAGGATTGAGGGTTGAGGTTTGAGGACGAGGACTGACGGTTGAGGATTAAAGATTGAGGATTGGGGATTGGGTATTGAGGATTGAAGAATGATGATTGAGGATTGAGGATTGAGGATTGGGGATTGAGGATTGAAGATTGGGTATTGAGGATTGAAGATTGAGGATTGAGGATTGAGGATTAAGGATTGACGATTGAAGATTGAGGATTGGGTCTGAGTGTTGAGGGTTCAGTGATGAGAATTGATGTTTCTGGATAGAGATTTGAAGATTGCAGATTGAGTATTGAGTATTGAAAACTGTGAATTGATGATATTGTATTGAGAATTGAGAATTGACAACTGATTGTTGAGGACTGAGGTCTGAAGATTGCGGATTCAGGATTGAAGATTCTGGATTGAGGTTTGAGGACTGAGGATTGAGGATTGAGGATTGAGGATTGAGGATTGAGTATTGAGGATTGAAGACTGAGTATTGATGATTGAATATTGAGGATTGAGGATTCATAGTTGAGGATTGAGTACGAGGACTGACGGTTGAGGATTGAGGTATGAGGATTGAGGATTGAGGACGAGGACCGACGGTTGAGGATTGAGTATTGATGATTGAAGATTGAGGATTGAGGATTGAGGGTTGAGAATTGAGGACCAGGACCGACGGTTGAGGATTGAAGATTGAGGATTGAGGATCGAGGATTGAAGATTGAGGATTGAGGATTGAGGATTGAGGATTGAGGATTGAAGATTGAGGATTGAAGTTTGAGTATTGAGAATTGAGAATTGAGGATGAGGACTGAGGGCTGAGGATTGAGGTTTGAGGAATGAGGATTGAGGATTGAGGATTGAGGATTGAGGATTGAGGATTGAGTATTGAAGGTTGAGGACTGATGACTGAGGATTGAGGATTGAGGATTGATGATTGAGGATTGAGGATTGAAGATTGAGTATGGAGGATTGAAGATTGAGGATTGACGCTTGAGGATAGAGGATTGAGGATGGAGGATTGAAGAGAGAGGACCGAGTGTTGAGGATTGAGTGTTGAGAATTGATGTTTGAGGATTGATATTTGATTATTGAAATTGTGGATTGAGTATTGAACCATGAGAATTCAGGATATTCTATTGAGTATTGAGATTTGAGGATTGATGGCTGAGAATGGAGGATTGATGGTTGAGGGTTGTCCGTTGATTATTGAGGATTGAGGATTGAAGATTGAGGATTGATTAGTGAGGATTGAAGATTGAGTATTGATGATTGAAGATTGAGGATTAAGTATTGAGGGTTGAGGTTTGAGGACGAGGACTGACGGTTGAGGATTGAGGTTTGAGGATTGAGGATTGAGGATTGAGGATTGAGGATTGAGGATCGAGGATTGAGGTTTGAATATTGAGGATTGGGTATTGAGGATTGAAGAATGAAGATTGAGGATTGAGGGTTGAGTATTGAGGATTGAAGATTGAGTATTGAGGATTGAAGGTTGACGATTGAGTATTGAGGATTGAAGGTTGAGGATTGAATATTGAGGATTGGGGACTGAGTGTTGAGGGTTGAGTGATGAGGATTGATGTTTGTGGATAGAGATTTGAAGATTGCAGTGTGAGTATTGAGTATTGAAAGCTGTGAATTGATAATATTCTATTGAGGATTGAGGATTGACAACTGATTGTTGAGGACTGAGGGCTGAAGATTGAGGATTCATGGTTGAGGATTCAGGATTGAGGTTTGAGGACAGAGGATACAGGATTGAGGACTGAGGATTGAAGATTGAAGATTGAGGATTGGGTATTGAGGATTGGACGTTGAGGATTGAGGATTGAGGATTGAGGATTGAAGATTGAGTTTTGAGGATTGAAGGTTGAGGATTGAGTATTGAGGATTGAAGATTGACGATTGAGTATTGAGGATTGAAGGTTGAGGATTGAATATTGAGGATTGGGGACTGAGTGTTGAGGGTTGAGTGATGAGGATTGATGTTTGTGGATAGAGATTTGAAGATTGCAGAGTGAGTATTGAGTACTGAAAACTGTGAATTGATGATATTCTATTGAGGATTGAGGATTGACAACTGATTGTTGAGGACTGAGGGCTGAAGATTGAGGATTCATGGTTGAGGATTCAGGATTGAGGTTTGAGGGCAGAGGATTGAGGATTGAGGATTGAGGACTGAGGATTGAGGATTGAAGATTGAGGATTGGGTATTGAGGATTGAACGTTGAGGATTGAGGATTGAGGATTGAGGATTGAAAGTTGAATATTGATGAATGAAGATTGAGGATTGTGGATTGAGGGTTGTGGGTTGAGTATTGAGGTTAGCGAATTGCGGATTGAGGATTGAAGATTGAGGATTGGGTATTGAGGATTGAAGAATGAGGATTGAGGATTGAGTATTGAGGATTGAGGATTGAAGATTGAGTATTGAGTATTGAAGATTGAGGATTGGGGATTGAATATTGAGTGTTGAGGATTGAAGATTGAGGATTGAGGATTGAGGATTGAGGATTGAGGATTGAGTATTGAGGATTGAGGATTGAAGGTTGAGGATTGAGGATTGAGGATTGAGGGTTGAGGATTGAGGATTGAGGATTGAGGATTGAGGATTGAAGGTTGAGGATTGATGATTGAGGATTGAGGATTGAGGATTGAGGATTGAAGATTGAATATTGATGATTGAAGATCGACGATTGAGGATTGAGGGTTGTGGATTGCGGACGAGGACTGAGGGTTGAATATTGATGTTTGAGGTCTGAGGATTGAGGATTGAGGATTGAGGATTGACGCTTGAGGATTGAGGATTCAGGATGGTCGATTGAAGAGAGAGGACTGAGTGTTGAGGATTGAGTGTTGAGAATTGATGATTGAGGATTGAGATTTGATTATTGAATATTGTGGATTGAGTATTGAAACGTGAGAATTCAGGATACTCTATTGAGTATTGAGATTTGAGGATTGATGGTTGAGTATTGAGGATTGATGGTTTTGGGTTGTGCGTTGATTATTGAGGATTGAGGATTGAGGATTGAGGATTGATCATTGAGGATTGAAGATTGAGTATTGATGATTGAAGATTGAGGATTGAGGATTGAGGGTTGAGGTTTGAGGACGAGGACTGACGGTTCAGGATTGAGGTTTGAGGATTGAGGATTGAGGATTGAGGATTGAGGATCGAGGATTGAGGTTTGAATATTGACGATTGGGTATTGAGGATTGAAGAATGAAGATTGAGCATTGAGGATTGAGGATTGAGGATTGAAGATTGAGTATTGAGGATTGAAGATTGACGATTGAGGATGGAGGATTGAGGATTGAGGTTGAGGAATGAGGATTGAGGATTGAGGATTGAAGATTGAGGATTGAGGATTGAAGATTGAGTATTGAGGATTGAAGGTTGAGGATTGAATATTGAGGATTGGGGACTGAGTGTTGAGGATTGAGTGATGAGGATTGATGTTTGCGGATAGAGATTTGAAGATTGCAGATTGAGTATTGAGTATTGAAAACTGTGAATTGATGATATTCTATTGAGGATTGAGGATTGACAACTGATTGTTGAGGACTGAGGGCTGAAGATTGAGGATTCATGGTTGAGGATTCAGGATTGAGGTTTGAGGACAGAGGATACAGGATTGAGGACTGAGGATTGAAGATTGAAGATTGAGGATTGGGTATTGAGGATTGAACGTTGAGGATTGAGGATTGAGGATTGAGGATTGAAGATTGAGTTTTGAGGATTGAAGGTTGAGGATTGAGTATTGAGGATTGAAGATTGACGATTGAGTATTGAGGATTGAAGGTTGAGGATTGAATATTGAGGATTGGGGACTGAGTGTTGAGGGTTGAGTGATGAGGATTGATGTTTGTGGATAGAGATTTGAAGATTGCAGAGTGAGTATTGAGTACTGAAAACTGTGAATTGATGATATTCTATTGAGGATTGAGGATTGACAACTGATTGTTGAGGACTGAGGGCTGAAGATTGAGGATTCATGGTTGAGGATTCAGGATTGAGGTTTGAGGGCAGAGGATTGAGGATTGAGGATTGAGGACTGAGGATTGAGGATTGAAGATTGAGGATTGGGTATTGAGGATTGAACGTTGAGGATTGAGGATTGAGGATTGAGGATTGAGGATGGAGGATTGAAAGTTGAATATTGATGAATGAAGATTGAGGATTGTGGATTGAGGGTTGTGGGTTGAGGATTGAGGTTAGCGAATTGCGGATTGAGGATTGAAGATTGAGGATTGGGTATTGAGGATTGAAGAATGAGGATTGAGGATTGAGTATTGAGGATTGAGGATTGAAGATTGAGTATTGAGTATTGAAGATTGAGGATTGAGGATTGAATATTGAGTGTTGAGGATTGAAGATTGAGGATTGAGGATTGAGGATTGAGTATTGAGGATTGAGGATTGAAGGTTGAGGATTGAGGATTGAGGATTGAGGGTTGAGGATTGAGGATTGAGGATTGAGGATTGAGGATTGAAGGTTGAGGATTGATGATTGAGGATTGAGGATTGAGGATTGAGGACTGAAGATTGAATATTGATGATTGAAGATCGACGATTGAGGATTGAGGGTTGTGGATTGCGGACGAGGACTGAGGGTTGAATATTGATGTTTGAGGTCTTAGGATTGAGGATTGAGGATTGAGAAATGACGATTGAGGATTGAGGATTGAAGATTGAGGATTGGGTGTTGAGGATTGAAGAATGAGGATTGAGGATTGAGGATTGGGGATTGAGGATTGAAGATTGAGTATTGAGGATTGATGATTGAGGATTGAGGTCTGTGGACTAAGGATTGAGGATTGAGAATTGAGGATTGAAGGTTGAGGATTGAAGATTGACGATTGGGTACTGAGGATTGGTTATTGAGGATTGAAGAATGAGGATTGAGGATTGAGGATTGAGGATTGTGGATTGCAGATTGAGTATTGAGAATTGAAGATTGAGGGTTGAGGGTTGAGGACTGAGGATTGAGGATTGAGCATTGAGGATTGAGGATTGAGGATTGAGGATTGAAGATTGAGTGTTGAGGATAGAAGATTGAGGATTGAGGAGTGAGGATTGAGGATTGAGGATTAAAGATTGAGGATTGCGGATTGAGGATTGACGATTGAGGATTGAGTATCGAGGAGTGAGAATTGAGGATTGAGGATTGAGGACTGAGGATTGAAGATTGAAGATTGAGGATTGGGTATTGAGGATTGAACGTTGAGGATTGAGGATTGAGGATTGAGGATTGAGGATTGAGGATTGAGGATTGAAAGTTGAATGTTGATGAATGAAGGTTGAGGATTGTGGATTGAGGGTTGTGGGTTGAGGACGAGGACTGAGGGTTGAGTATTGATGCTTGAGGTCTGAGGATTGAGGATTGAGGATAGCGAATTGAGGATTGAGGATTGATGATTGAGGATTGGGTATTGAGGATTGAAGAATGAGGATTAAGGATTGAGTATTGAGGATTGAGGTTTGAGGATTGAGGATTCAGGATTGAAAATTGAGGACTGGGTATCGCGGATTGAACATTGAGGATTGAGGATTGAGGATTGAGTATTGAGGATTGAGGACTGAAGATTGTATATTGATGATTGAATATTGAGGATTGAGGACTGAAGATTGAGTATTGAGAATTGAAGGTTGACGATTGAGGATTGAGGATTGAGGATTGAGGATTGAACATTGAGGACTGAGCGTTGAGGGTTGAGTTATGAGAATTTATGTTTGTGGATAGAGGTTTGAAGATTGCAGATTGAGTATTGTGTATTGAAAACTGTGAATTGAGGATATTCTATTGATGATTGAGGATTGACAACTGACTGTTGAGGACTGAGGGTCGAAGATTGACGATTCAGGATTGAGGATTCAGAATTGAGGTTTGAGGACTGAGGATTGAGGATTGAAGATTGAGTATCGAGTATTGAAGATTGAGGATTGAGGGTTGAGGATTGAGGATTGAGGATGAGGGCTGAGGGTTGAGGATTGAGGTTTGAGGACGGAGGACTGAGGACTGAGGATTGAGAATTGAGGACTGAGGATTGAGGATTGAAGATTGAGGATTGGGTATTGAGGATTGATGAATGAGGATTGAGGATTGAGGATTGAGGATTGATGTTTGAAGATTGAGTATTGAGGATTGAAGACTGACGATTGAGGATTGAGGATTGAGGATTGAGTATTGAGGATCGAGGATTGAAGATTGAGTTTTGAGGATTGAAGATTGAGGATTGAGGATTGAGGATTGAGGATTGAGGATTGAGGATTGAGGATTGAGGATTGAGGATTGAGGATTGAGGATTGAGGATTGAGGATTGAGGATTGAAGATTGAGGATTGGGAATTGCGGATTGAACATTGAGGTTTGAGGATTGAGGATTGAGGATTGAGGATTGAGGATTGAAGATTGAATATTGATGATTGATGATTGAGGATTGAGGATTGAGGGTTGTGGATTGAGGACAAGGACTGAGGGTTGTGTAATGATGTTTAAGGTCTGAGGAATGAGGATTGAGGATTGAGAATTGTGGATTGAGGATTGAGGATTGAAGATTGAGGATTGAGGATTGAGAAATGAGGATTGAAGATTGAGTAATGAGGATTGAAGAATGAGGATTGAGGATTGAGTATTGAAGATTGAGGGTTGAAGATTGAGAATTGAGTATTGAAGATTGAGGATTGAGGATTGAAGATTGAGTGTTGAGGATTGAAGATTGAGGATTGAGGATTGAGGATTGAGGATTGAGGATTGAAGGTTGAGGATTGAGGATTGAGGATTGAGGATTGAGTATTGAGGATTGAGGATTGAGGATTGAAGGTTGAGGATTGAGGATTGAGGATTGATGGTTGAGAGTTGTGCGTTGATTATTGAGGATTGAGGATTGAGGATTGATTATTGAGGATTGAAGATTGAGTATTGATGATTGAAGATTGAGGATTGAGAATTGAGGGTTGAGGTTTGAGGACGAGGACTGACGGTTGAGGATTGAGGTTTGAGGATTGAGGACTGAGGATTGAGGATTGAGAATTGAGGATTGAAGATTGAGGATTGTATATTTAGGATTGGGTATTGAGGATTGAGGAATGAGGATTGAGGATTGAGGATTGAGGATGGAGGACTGAAGATCGAGTATTGAGGATTGAAGACTGACGATTGAGGATTGAGGATTGAGGATCGAGGATTGCAGATTGAGTTTTGAGGATTGAAGATTGAGGATTGAGGTTTGGGGACTGAGGATTGAGGATTGAGGGTTGAGGATTGAGGATTGAGGATTGAACATTGAGGACTGGGTATCGCGGATTGAACATTGAGGATTGAGGATTGAGGATTGAGTATTGAGGATTGAGGACTGAAGATTGTATATTGATGATTGAAGATTGAGGATTGAGGATTGAGGGTTGTGGATTGAGGACGAGGAGTGAGGGTTGAGTATTAGTGTTTTAGGTGTGAGGATCGAGGATTGAGGATCGAGAATTGAGGATTGAGGATTGAGGATTGAAAAATTGAGGATTTGGTATTGAGGATTGAAGAATGAGGATTGAGGACTGAGGATTGAGGATTGAGGATTGAGGATTGGGGATTGAGGATTGAAGATTGTGGATTGGGTATTGCGGACTGAACATTGAGGGTTGAGGATTGAGGATTGAGGATTGAGGATTGAGGATTGAAGATTGAATATTGATGATTGAAGATTGAGGATTGAGGACTGAAGATTAAGTATTGAGAATTGAAGGTTGACGATTGAGGATTGAGGATTGAGGATTGAACATTGAGGACTGAGCGTTGAGGGTTGAGTTATGAGAATTTATGTTTGTGGATAGAGGTTTGAAGATTGCAGATTGAGTATTGTGTATTGAAAACTGTGAATTGAGGATATTCTATTGAGGATTGAGGATTGAGATTGAGGATTGAGGATTGAGGATTGAGGATTGAGGTTTGAGGATTGAGGATTGAAGATTGAGTATTGAGGATTGAAGGTTGAGGATTGAATATTGAGGATTGGGGACTGAGTGTTGGGGGTTGAGTGATGAGGATTGATGTTTGCGGATAGATATTTGAAGATTGCAGATTGAGTATTGAGTATTGAAAACTGTGAATTGATGATATTCTATTGAGGATTGAGGATTGACAACTGATTGTTGAGGACTGAGGGCTGAAGATTGAGGATTCATGGTTGAGGATTCAGGATTGAGGTTTGAGGACAGAGGATTGAGGATTGAGGACTGAGGATTGAAGATTGAAGATTGAGGATTAGGTATTGAGGATTGAACGTTGAGGATTGAGGATTGAGGATTGAGGATTGAGGATTGAGGATTGAAAGTTGAATATTGATGAATGAAGGTTGAGGATTGTGGAATGAGGGTTGTGGATTGAGGACGAGGACTGAGGGTTGAGTATTGATGCTTGAGGTCTGAGGATTGAGGATTGAGGATAGCGAATTGAGGATTGAGGATTGATGATTGAGGATTGGGTATTGAGGATTGAAGAATGAGGATTGAGGATTGAGTATTGAGGATTGAGGTTTGAGGATTGAGGATTGAGGATTGAAAATTGAGGACTGGGTATCGCGGATTGAACATTGAGGATTGAGGATTGAGGATTGAGTATTGAGGATTGAGGACTGAAGATTGTATATTGATGATTGAAGATTGAGGATTGAGGATTGAGGGTTGTGGATTGAGGACGAGGAGTGAGGGTTGAGTATTAATGTTTGAGGTGTGAGGATCGAGGATTGAGGATCGAGAATTGAGGATTGAGGATTGAGGATTGAAGACTGAGGATTTGGTATTGAGGATTGAAGAATGAGGATTGAGGACTGAGGATTGAGGATTGAGGATTGAGGATTGGTGATTGAGGATTGAAGATTGTGGATTGGGTATTGCGGATTGAACATTGAGGGTTGAGGATTGAGGATTAAGGATTGAGGATTGAGGATTGAAGATTGAATATTGATGATTGAAGATTGATGATTGAGGACTGAAGATTGAGTATTGAGAATTGAAGGTTGACGATTGAGGATTGAGGATTGTGGACTGAGGATTGAACATTGAGGACTGAGCGTTGAGGGTTGAGTTATGAGAATTTATGTTTGTGGATAGAGGTTTGAAGATTGCAGATTGAGTATTGTGTATTGAAAGCTGTGAATTGAGGATATTCTATTGAGGATTGAGGATTGACAACTGACTGTTGAGGACTGAGGGCCGAAGATTGAGGATTCAGGATTGAGGATTCAGAATTGAGGTTTGAGGACTGAGGATTGAGGATTGAAGATTGAGTATCGAGGATTGAAGATTGAGGATTGAGGGTTGAGGATTGAGGATTGAGGATGAGGGCTGAGGGTTGAGGATTGAGGTTTGAGGACTGAGGACTGAGGACTGAGGATTGAGAATTGAGGATTGAGGATTGAGGATTGAGGATTGAAGATTGAGGATTGGGTATTGAGGATTGATGAATGAGGATTGAAGATTGAGGATTGAGGATTGATGTTTGAAGATTGAGTATTGAGGATAGAAGACTGACTATTGAGGATTGAGGATTGAGGATTGAGTATTGAGAATCGAGGATGGAAGATTGAGCTTTGAGGATTGAAGGTTGAGGATTGAGTATTGAGGATTGAAGATTGACGATTGAGTATTGAGGATTGAAGGTTGAGGATTGAATATTGAGGGTTGGGGAATGAGTGTTGAGGGTTGAGTGATAAGGATTGATGTTTGTGGATAGAGATTTGAAGATTGCAGAGTGAGTATTGAGTACAGAAAACTGTGAATTGATGATATTCTATTGAGGATTGAGGATTGACAACTGATTGTTGAGGACTGAGGGCTGAAGATTGAGGATTCATGGTTGAGGATTCAGGATTGAGGTTTGAGGGCAGAGGATTGAGGATTGAGGATTGAGGATTGAGGACAGAGGACTGAGGATTGAAGATTGAGTATTGAGGATTGAAGATTGAGGATAGGGTATTGAGGATCGGAGATTGAGGACTGAGTGTTGAGGGTTGAGTGATGAGAATTGATGTTTGTGGATTGAGATTTGATTATTGAATATTGTGGATTGAGTATTGAACCATGAGAATTCAGGATATTCTATTGAGTATTGTGAATTGAGGATTGATGGTTACGTATTGAGGATTGATGGTTGAGGGTTGAAGATTGAGGATTGAGCATTGATGATTGAAGATTGAGGATTGAGGATTGAGGGTTGAGGTTTGAGGACGAGGACTGACGGTTGAGGATTAAAGATTGAGGATTGGGGATTGGGTATTGAGGATTGAAGAATGATGATTGAGGATTGAGGATTGAGGATTGGGGATTGAGGATTGAAGATTGGGTATTGAGGATTGAAGATTGAGGATTGAGGATTGAGGATTAAGGATTGACGATTGAAGATTGAGGATTGGGTCTGAGTGTTGAGGGTTCAGTGATGAGAATTGATGTTTCTGGATAGAGATTTGAAGATTGCAGATTGAGTATTGAGTATTGAAAACTGTGAATTGATGATATTGTATTGAGAATTGAGAATTGACAACTGATTGTTGAGGACTGAGGTCTGAAGATTGCGGATTCAGGATTGAAGATTCTGGATTGAGGTTTGAGGACTGAGGATTGAGGATTGAGGATTGAGGATTGAGGATTGAGTATTGAGGATTGAAGACTGAGTATTGATGATTGAATATTGAGGATTGAGGATTCATAGTTGAGGATTGAGTACGAGGACTGACGGTTGAGGATTGAGGTATGAGGATTGAGGATTGAGGACGAGGACCGACGGTTGAGGATTGAGTATTGATGATTGAAGATTGAGGATTGAGGATTGAGGGTTGAGAATTGAGGACCAGGACCGACGGTTGAGGATTGAAGATTGAGGATTGAGGATCGAGGATTGAAGATTGAGGATTGAGGATTGAGGATTGAGGATTGAGGATTGAAGATTGAGGATTGAAGTTTGAGTATTGAGAATTGAGAATTGAGGATGAGGACTGAGGGCTGAGGATTGAGGTTTGAGGAATGAGGATTGAGGATTGAGGATTGAGGATTGAGGATTGAGGATTGAGTATTGAAGGTTGAGGACTGATGACTGAGGATTGAGGATTGAGGATTGATGATTGAGGATTGAGGATTGAAGATTGAGTATGGAGGATTGAAGATTGAGGATTGACGCTTGAGGATAGAGGATTGAGGATGGAGGATTGAAGAGAGAGGACCGAGTGTTGAGGATTGAGTGTTGAGAATTGATGTTTGAGGATTGATATTTGATTATTGAAATTGTGGATTGAGTATTGAACCATGAGAATTCAGGATATTCTATTGAGTATTGAGATTTGAGGATTGATGGCTGAGAATGGAGGATTGATGGTTGAGGGTTGTCCGTTGATTATTGAGGATTGAGGATTGAAGATTGAGGATTGATTAGTGAGGATTGAAGATTGAGTATTGATGATTGAAGATTGAGGATTAAGTATTGAGGGTTGAGGTTTGAGGACGAGGACTGACGGTTGAGGATTGAGGTTTGAGGATTGAGGATTGAGGATTGAGGATTGAGGATTGAGGATCGAGGATTGAGGTTTGAATATTGAGGATTGGGTATTGAGGATTGAAGAATGAAGATTGAGGATTGAGGGTTGAGTATTGAGGATTGAAGATTGAGTATTGAGGATTGAAGGTTGACGATTGAGTATTGAGGATTGAAGGTTGAGGATTGAATATTGAGGATTGGGGACTGAGTGTTGAGGGTTGAGTGATGAGGATTGATGTTTGTGGATAGAGATTTGAAGATTGCAGTGTGAGTATTGAGTATTGAAAGCTGTGAATTGATAATATTCTATTGAGGATTGAGGATTGACAACTGATTGTTGAGGACTGAGGGCTGAAGATTGAGGATTCATGGTTGAGGATTCAGGATTGAGGTTTGAGGACAGAGGATACAGGATTGAGGACTGAGGATTGAAGATTGAAGATTGAGGATTGGGTATTGAGGATTGAACGTTGAGGATTGAGGATTGAGGATTGAGGATTGAAGATTGAGTTTTGAGGATTGAAGGTTGAGGATTGAGTATTGAGGATTGAAGATTGACGATTGAGTATTGAGGATTGAAGGTTGAGGATTGAATATTGAGGATTGGGGACTGAGTGTTGAGGGTTGAGTGATGAGGATTGATGTTTGTGGATAGAGATTTGAAGATTGCAGAGTGAGTATTGAGTACTGAAAACTGTGAATTGATGATATTCTATTGAGGATTGAGGATTGACAACTGATTGTTGAGGACTGAGGGCTGAAGATTGAGGATTCATGGTTGAGGATTCAGGATTGAGGTTTGAGGGCAGAGGATTGAGGATTGAGGATTGAGGACTGAGGATTGAGGATTGAAGATTGAGGATTGGGTATTGAGGATTGAACGTTGAGGATTGAGGATTGAGGATTGAGGATTGAGGATTGAGGATTGAAAGTTGAATATTGATGAATGAAGATTGAGGATTGTGGATTGAGGGTTGTGGGTTGAGGATTGAGGTTAGCGAATTGCGGATTGAGGATTGAAGATTGAGGATTGGGTATTGAGGATTGAAGAATGAGGATTGAGGATTGAGTATTGAGGATTGAGGATTGAAGATTGAGTATTGAGTATTGAAGATTGAGGATTGGGGATTGAATATTGAGTGTTGAGGATTGAAGATTGAGGATTGAGGATTGAGGATTGAGGATTGAGGATTGAGGATTGAGTATTGAGGATTGAGGATTGAAGGTTGAGGATTGAGGATTGAGGATTGAGGGTTGAGGATTGAGGATTGAGGATTGAGGATTGAGGATTGAAGGTTGAGGATTGATGATTGAGGATTGAGGATTGAGGATTGAGGATTGAAGATTGAATATTGATGATTGAAGATCGACGATTGAGGATTGAGGGTTGTGGATTGCGGACGAGGACTGAGGGTTGAATATTGATGTTTGAGGTCTGAGGATTGAGGATTGAGGATTGAGGATTGACGCTTGAGGATTGAGGATTCAGGATGGTCGATTGAAGAGAGAGGACTGAGTGTTGAGGATTGAGTGTTGAGAATTGATGATTGAGGATTGAGATTTGATTATTGAATATTGTGGATTGAGTATTGAAACGTGAGAATTCAGGATACTCTATTGAGTATTGAGATTTGAGGATTGATGGTTGAGTATTGAGGATTGATGGTTTTGGGTTGTGCGTTGATTATTAAGGATTGAGGATTGAGGATTGAGGATTGATCATTGAGGATTGAAGATTGAGTATTGATGATTGAAGATTGAGGATTGAGGATTGAGGGTTGAGGTTTGAGGACGAGGACTGACGGTTCAGGATTGAGGTTTGAGGATTGAGGATTGAGGATTGAGGATTGAGGATCGAGGATTGAGGTTTGAATATTGACGATTGGGTATTGAGGATTGAAGAATGAAGATTGAGCATTGAGGATTGAGGATTGAGGATTGAAGATTGAGTATTGAGGATTGAAGATTGACGATTGAGGATGGAGGATTGAGGATTGAGGTTGAGGAATGAGGATTGAGGATTGAGGATTGAAGATTGAGGATTGAGGATTGAAGATTGAGTATTGAGGATTGAAGGTTGAGGATTGAATATTGAGGATTGGGGACTGAGTGTTGAGGATTGAGTGATGAGGATTGATGTTTGCGGATAGAGATTTGAAGATTGCAGATTGAGTATTGAGTATTGAAAACTGTGAATTGATGATATTCTATTGAGGATTGAGGATTGACAACTGATTGTTGAGGACTGAGGGCTGAAGATTGAGGATTCATGGTTGAGGATTCAGGATTGAGGTTTGAGGACAGAGGATACAGGATTGAGGACTGAGGATTGAAGATTGAAGATTGAGGATTGGGTATTGAGGATTGAACGTTGAGGATTGAGGATTGAGGATTGAGGATTGAGGATGGAGGATTGAAAGTTGAATATTGATGAATGAAGATTGAGGATTGTGGATTGAGGGTTGTGGGTTGAGGATTGAGGTTAGCGAATTGCGGATTGAGGATTGAAGATTGAGGATTGGGTATTGAGGATTGAAGAATGAGGATTGAGGATTGAGTATTGAGGATTGAGGATTGAAGATTGAGTATTGAGTATTGAAGATTGAGGATTGAGGATTGAATATTGAGTGTTGAGGATTGAAGATTGAGGATTGAGGATTGAGGATTGAGTATTGAGGATTGAGGATTGAAGGTTGAGGATTGAGGATTGAGGTTTGAGGGTTGAGGATTGAGGATTGAGGATTGAGGATTGAGGATTGAAGGTTGAGGATTGATGATTGAGGATTGAGGATTGAGGATTGAGGACTGAAGATTGAATATTGATGATTGAAGATCGACGATTGAGGATTGAGGGTTGTGGATTGCGGACGAGGACTGAGGGTTGAATATTGATGTTTGAGGTCTTAGGATTGAGGATTGAGGATTGAGAAATGACGATTGAGGATTGAGGATTGAAGATTGAGGATTGGGTGTTGAGGATTGAAGAATGAGGATTGAGGATTGAGGATTGGGGATTGAGGATTGAAGATTGAGTATTGAGGATTGATGATTGAGGATTGAGGTCTGTGGACTAAGGATTGAGGATTGAGAATTGAGGATTGAAGGTTGAGGATTGAAGATTGACGATTGGGTACTGAGGATTGGTTATTGAGGATTGAAGAATGAGGATTGAGGATTGAGGATTGAGGATTGTGGATTGCAGATTGAGTATTGAGAATTGAAGATTGAGGGTTGAGGGTTGAGGACTGAGGATTGAGGATTGAGCATTGAGGATTGAGGATTGAGGATTGAGGATTGAAGATTGAGTGTTGAGGATAGAAGATTGAGGATTGAGGAGTGAGGATTGAGGATTGAGGATTAAAGATTGAGGATTGCGGATTGAGGATTGACGATTGAGGATTGAGTATCGAGGAGTGAGAATTGAGGATTGAGGATTGAGGACTGAGGATTGAAGATTGAAGATTGAGGATTGGGTATTGAGGATTGAACGTTGAGGATTGAGGATTGAGGATTGAGGATTGAGGATTGAGGATTGAGGATTGAAAGTTGAATGTTGATGAATGAAGGTTGAGGATTGTGGATTGAGGGTTGTGGGTTGAGGACGAGGACTGAGGGTTGAGTATTGATGCTTGAGGTCTGAGGATTGAGGATTGAGGATAGCGAATTGAGGATTGAGGATTGATGATTGAGGATTGGGTATTGAGGATTGAAGAATGAGGATTAAGGATTGAGTATTGAGGATTGAGGTTTGAGGATTGAGGATTCAGGATTGAAAATTGAGGACTGGGTATCGCGGATTGAACATTGAGGATTGAGGATTGAGGATTGAGTATTGAGGATTGAGGACTGAAGATTGTATATTGATGATTGAATATTGAGGATTGAGGACTGAAGATTGAGTATTGAGAATTGAAGGTTGACGATTGAGGATTGAGGATTGAGGATTGAGGATTGAACATTGAGGACTGAGCGTTGAGGGTTGAGTTATGAGAATTTATGTTTGTGGATAGAGGTTTGAAGATTGCAGATTGAGTATTGTGTATTGAAAACTGTGAATTGAGGATATTCTATTGATGATTGAGGATTGACAACTGACTGTTGAGGACTGAGGGTCGAAGATTGACGATTCAGGATTGAGGATTCAGAATTGAGGTTTGAGGACTGAGGATTGAGGATTGAAGATTGAGTATCGAGTATTGAAGATTGAGGATTGAGGGTTGAGGATTGAGGATTGAGGATGAGGGCTGAGGGTTGAGGATTGAGGTTTGAGGACTGAGGACTGAGGACTGAGGATTGAGAATTGAGGATTGAGGATTGAGGATTGAGGATTGAAGATTGAGGATTGGGTATTGAGGATTGATGAATGAGGATTGAAGATTGAGGATTGAGGATTGATGTTTGAAGATTGAGTATTGAGGACTGAAGACTGACGATTGAGGATTGAGGATTGAGGATTGAGTATTGAGGATCGAGGATTGAAGATTGAGTTTTGAGGATTGAAGGTTGAGGATTGAGTATTGAGGATTGAAGATTGACGATTGAGTATTGAGTATTGAAGGTTGAGGATTGAATATTGAGGATTGGGGACTGAGTGTTGAGGGTTGAGTGATGAGGATTGATGTTTGTGGATAGAGATTTGAAGATTGCAGAGTGAGTATTGAGTACTGAAAACTGTGAATTGATGATATTCTATTGAGGATTGAGGATTGACAACTGATTGTTGAGGACTGAGGGCTGAAGATTGAGGATTCATGGTTGAGGATTCAGGATTGAGGTTTGAGGGCAGAGGATTGAGGATTGAGGATTGAGGATTGAGGTTAGCGAATTGAGGATTGAGGATTGAAGATTGAGGATTGGGTATTGAGGATTGAAGAAAGAGGATTGAGGATTGAGTATTGAGGATTGAGGATTGAAGATTGAGTATTGAGTATTGAAGATTGAGGATTGAGGATTGAATATTGAGTGTTGAGGATTGAAGATTGAGGATTGAGGATTGAGGATTGAGGATTGAAGGTTGAGGATTGAGGATTGAGGATTGAGGGTTGAGGATTGAGGATTGAGGATTGAGGATTGAGGATTGAAGGTTGAGGATTGATGATTGAGGATTGAGGATTGAGGATTGAGGATTGAAGATTGAATATTGATGATTGAAGATCGAGGATTGAGGATTGAGGTTTGTGGATTGCGGACGAGGACTGAGGGTTGAATATTGATGTTTGAGGTCTGAGGATTGAGGATTGAGGATTGAGAAATGAGGATTGAGGATTGAGGATTGAAGATTGAGGATTGGGTGTTGAGGATTGAAGAATGAGGATTGAGGATTGAGGATTGGGGATTCAGGATTGAAGATTGAGTATTGAGGATTGATGATTGAGGATTGAGGTCTGTGGATTAAGGATTGAGGATTGAGAATTGAGAATTGAGGGTTGAGGATTGAAGATTGAGGATTGGGTACTGAGGATTGGTTATTGAGGATTGAAGAATGAGGATTGAGGATTGAGGATTGAGGATTGAGGATTGCAGATTGAGTATTGAGAATTGAAGATTGAGGGTTGAGGATTGAGGACTGAGGATTGAGGATTGAGCATTGAGGATTGAGGATTGAGGATTGAGGATTGAAGATTGAGTGTTGAGGATAGAAGATTGAGGATTGAGGAGTGAGGATTGAGGAATGAGGATTAAAGATTGAGGATTGCGGATTGAGGATTGACGATTGAGGATTGAGTATCGAGGAGTGAGAATTGAGGATTGAGGATTGAAGATTGAGGATTGAGGATTGAAGATTGAGTATAGATGTTTGAAGGTTGAGGATTGAAGAATGAGGACTGAGGATTGAGGATTGAGGATTGAGGATTGAAGATTGAGTATTGAGGATTGATGGTTGGCGATCGAGGATAGAGATTTGAAGATTGAGGATCGAGGATTGAGGATTGAAGATTGAGTATTGAGGATTGAAGGTTGAGGATTGTGGATTGAGGATTGAGGATTGAGGATTGAATTTTGAGGATTGGGGACTGAGTGTTGAGGGATGAGTGATGAGAATTTATGTTTGTGGATAGAGGTTTGAAGATTGCAGATTGAGTATTGTGTATTGAAAACTGTGAATTGAGGATATTCTATTGAGGATTGAGGATTGACAACTGACTGTTGAGGACTGAGGGTCGAAGATTGAGGATTCAGGATTGAGGATTCAGAATTGAGGTTTGATGACTGAGGATTGAGGATTGAAGATTGAGTATCGAGGATTGAAGATTGAGGATTGAGGGTTGAGGATTGAGGATTGAGGATGAGGGCTGAGGGTTGAGGATTGAGGTTTGAGGACTGAGGACTGAGGACTGAGGATTGAGAATTGAGGATTGAGGATTGAGGATTGAGGATTGAAGATTGAGGATTGGGTATTGAGGATTGATGAATGAGGATTGAAGATTGAGGATTGAGGATTGATGTTTGAAGATTGAGTATCGAGGATTGAAGACTGACGATTGAGGATTGAGGATTGAGGATTGAGGATTGGGGATTGAGGATTGAAGATTGAGTATTGAGGATTGATGATTGAGGATTGAGGTCTGTGGACTAAGGATTGAGGATTGAGAATTGAGGATTGAAGGTTGAGGATTGAAGATTGACGATTGGGTACTGAGGATTGGTTATTGAGGATTGAAGAATGAGGATTGAGGATTGAGGATTGAGGATTGAGGAGTGCAGATTGAGTATTGAGAATTGAAGATTGAGGGTTGAGGGTTGAGGACTGAGGATTGAGGATTGAGCATTGAGGATTGAGGATTGAGGATTGAGGATTGAAGATTGAGTGTTGAGGATAGAAGATTGAGGATTGAGGAGTGAGGATTGAGGATTGAGGATTAAAGATTGAGGATTGCGGATTGAGGATTGACGATTGAGGATTGAGTATCGAGGAGTGAGAATTGAGGATTGAGGATTGAGGACTGAGGATTGAAGATTGAAGATTGAGGATTGGGTATTGAGGATTGAACGTTGAGGATTGAGGATTGAGGATTGAGGATTGAGGATTGAGGATTGAAAGTTGAATGTTGATGAATGAAGGTTGAGGATTGTGGATTGAGGGTTGTGGGTTGAGGACGAGGACTGAGGGTTGAGTATTGATGCTTGAGGTCTGAGGATTGAGGATTGAGGATAGCGAATTGAGGATTGAGGATTGATGATTTAGGATTGGGTATTGAGGATTGAAGAATGAGGATTAAGGATTGAGTATTGAGGATTGAGGTTTGAGGATTGAGGATTGAGGATTGAAAATTGAGGACTGGGTATCGCGGATTGAACATTGAGGATTGAGGATTGAGGATTGAGTATTGAGGATTGAGGACTGAAGATTGTATATTGATGATTGAAGATTGAGGATTGAGGATCGAGGGTTGTGGATTGAGGACGAGGGGTGAGGGTTGAGTATTAATGTTTGAGGTGTGAGGATCGAGGATTGAGGATCGAGAATTGAGGATTGAGGATTGAGGATTGAAGACTGAGGATTTGGTATTGAGGATTGAAGAATGAGGATTGAGGACTGAGGATTGAGGATTGAGGATTGAGGATTGGGGATTGAGGATTGAAGATTGTGGATTGGGTATTGCGGATTGAACATTGAGGGTTGAGGATTGAGGATTGAGGATTGAGGATTGAGGATTGAAGATTGAATATTGATGATTGAATATTGAGGATTGAGGACTGAAGATTGAGTATTGAGAATTGAAGGTTGACGATTGAGGATTGAGGATTGAGGATTGAGGATTGAACATTGAGGACTGAGCGTTGAGGGTTGAGTTATGAGAATTTATGTTTGTGGATAGAGGTTTGAAGATTGCAGATTGAGTATTGTGTATTGAAAACTGTGAATTGAGGATATTCTATTGATGATTGAGGATTGACAACTGACTGTTGAGGACTGAGGGTCGAAGATTGAGGATTCAGGATTGAGGATTCAGAATTGAGGTTTGAGGACTGAGGATTGAGGATTGAAGATTGAGTATCGAGGATTGAAGATTGAGGATTGAGGGTTGAGGATTGAGGATTGAGGATGAGGGCTGAGGGTTGAGGATTGAGGTTTGAGGACTGAGGACTGAGGACTGAGGATTGAGAATTGAGGATTGAGGATTGAGGATTGAGGATTGAAGATTGAGGATTGGGTATTGAGGATTGATGAATGAGGATTGAAGATTGAGGATTGAGGATTGATGTTTGAAGATTGAGTATTGAGGATTGAAGACTGACGATTGAGGATTGAGGATTGAGGATTGAGTATTGAGGTTCGAGGATTGAAGATTGAGTTTTGAGGATTGAAGGTTGAGGATTGAGTATTGAGGATTGAAGATTGACGATTGAGTATTGAGTATTGAAGGTTGAGGATTGAATATTGAGGATTGGGGACTGAGTGTTGAGGGTTGAGTGATGAGGATTGATGTTTGTGTATAGAGATTTGAAGATTGCAGAGTGAGTATTGAGTACTGAAAACTGTGAATTGATGATATTCTATTGAGGATTGAGGATTGACAACTGATTGTTGAGGACTGAGGGCTGAAGATTGAGGATTCATGGTTGAGGATTCAGGATTGAGGTTTGAGGGCAGAGGATTGAGGATTGAGGATTGAGGATTGAGGTTAGCGAATTGAGGATTGAGGATTGAAGATTGAGGATTGGGTATTGAGGATTGAAGAATGAGGATTGAGGATTGAGTATTGAGGACTGAGGATTGAAGATTGAGTATTGAGTATTGAAGATTGAGGATTGAGGATTGAATATTGAGTGTTGAGGATTGAAGATTGAGGATTGAGGATTGAGGATTGAGGATTGAATGTTGAGGATTGAGGATTGAGGATTGAGGGTTGAGGATTGAGGATTGAGGATTGAGGATTGAGGATTGAAGGTTGAGGATTGATGATTGAGGATTGAGGATTGAGGATTGAGGATTGAAGATTGAATATTGATGATTGAAGATCGAGGATTGAGGATTGAGGTTTGTGGATTGCGGACGAGGACTGAGGGTTGAATATTGATGTTTGAGGTCTGAGGATTGAGGATTGAGGATTGAGAAATGAGGATTGAGGATTGAGGATTGAAGATTGAGGATTGGGTGTTGAGGATTGAAGAATGAGGATTGAGGATTGAGGATTGGGGATTCAGGATTGAAGATTGAGTATTGAGGATTGATGATTGAGGATTGAGGTCTGTGGATTAAGGATTGAGGATTGAGAATTGAGGATTGAGGGTTGAGGATTGAAGATTGAGGATTGGGTACTGAGGATTGGTTATTGAGGATTGAAGAATGAGGATTGAGGATTGAGGATTGAGGATTGAGGATTGCAGATTGAGTATTGAGAATTGAAGATTGAGGGTTGAGGATTGAGGACTGAGGATTGAGGATTGTGCATTGAGGATTGAGGATTGAGGATTGAGGATTGAAGATTGAGTGTTGAGGATAGAAGATTGAGGATTGAGGAGTGAGGATTGAGGAATGAGGATTAAAGATTGAGGATTGCGGATTGAGGATTGACGATTGAGGATTGAGTATCGAGGAGTGAGAATTGAGGATTGAGGATTGAAGATTGAGGATTGAGGATTGAAGATTGAGTATAGATGTTTGAAGGTTGAGGATTGAAGAATGAGGACTGAGGATTGAGGATTGAGGATTGAGGATTGAAGATTGAGTATTGAGGATTGATGGTTGGCGATCGAGGATAGAGATTTGAGGATTGAGGATTGAGGATTGAGGATTGAAGATTGAGTATTGAGGATTGAAGGTTGAGGATTGTGGATTGAGGATTGAGGATTGAGGATTGAATTTTGAGGATTGGGGACTGAGTGTTGAGGGATGAGTGATGAGAATTTATGTTTGTGGATAGAGGTTTGAAGATTGCAGATTGAGTATTGTGTATTGAAAACTGTGAATTGAGGATATTCTATTGAGGATTGAGGATTGACAACTGACTGTTGAGGACTGAGGGTCGAAGATTGAGGATTCAGGATTGAGGATTCAGAATTGAGGTTTGAGGACTGAGGATTGAGGATTGAAGATTGAGTATCGAGGATTGAAGATTGAGGATTGAGGGTTGAGGATTGAGGATTGAGGATGAGGGCTGAGGGTTGAGGATTGAGGTTTGAGGACTGAGGACTGAGGACTGAGGATTGAGAATTGAGGATTGAGGATTGAGGATTGAGGATTGAAGATTGAGGATTGGGTATTGAGGATTGATGAATGAGGATTGAAGATTGAGGATTGAGGATTGATGTTTGAAGATTGAGTATCGAGGATTGAAGACTGACGATTGAGGATTGAGGATTGAGGATTGAGGATTGGGGATTGAGGATTGAAGATTGAGTATTGAGGATTGATGATTGAGGATTGAGGTCTGTGGACTAAGGATTGAGGATTGAGAATTGAGGATTGAAGGTTGAGGATTGAAGATTGACGATTGGGTACTGAGGATTGGTTATTGAGGATTGAAGAATGAGGATTGAGGATTGAGGATTGAGGATTGAGGAGTGCAGATTGAGTATTGAGAATTGAAGATTGAGGGTTGAGGGTTGAGGACTGAGGATTGAGGATTGAGCATTGAGGATTGAGGATTGAGGATTGAGGATTGAAGATTGAGTGTTGAGGATAGAAGATTGAGGATTGAGGAGTGAGGATTGAGGATTGAGGATTAAAGATTGAGGATTGCGGATTGAGGATTGACGATTGAGGATTGAGTATCGAGGAGTGAGAATTGAGGATTGAGGATTGAGGACTGAGGATTGAAGATTGAAGATTGAGGATTGGGTATTGAGGATTGAACGTTGAGGATTGAGGATTGAGGATTGAGGATTGAGGATTGAGGATTGAAAGTTGAATGTTGATGAATGAAGGTTGAGGATTGTGGATTGAGGGTTGTGGGTTGAGGACGAGGACTGAGGGTTGAGTATTGATGCTTGAGGTCTGAGGATTGAGGATTGAGGATAGCGAATTGAGGATTGAGGATTGATGATTTAGGATTGGGTATTGAGGATTGAAGAATGAGGATTAAGGATTGAGTATTGAGGATTGAGGTTTGAGGATTGAGGATTGAGGATTGAAAATTGAGGACTGGGTATCGCGGATTGAACATTGAGGATTGAGGATTGAGGATTGAGTATTGAGGATTGAGGACTGAAGATTGTATATTGATGATTGAAGATTGAGGATTGAGGATCGAGGGTTGTGGATTGAGGACGAGGGGTGAGGGTTGAGTATTAATGTTTGAGGTGTGAGGATCGAGGATTGAGGATCGAGAATTGAGGATTGAGGATTGAGGATTGAAGACTGAGGATTTGGTATTGAGGATTGAAGAATGAGGATTGAGGACTGAGGATTGAGGATTGAGGATTGAGGATTGGGGATTGAGGATTGAAGATTGTGGATTGGGTATTGCGGATTGAACATTGAGGGTTGAGGATTGAGGATTGAGGATTGAGGATTGAGGATTGAAGATTGAATATTGATGATTGAATATTGAGGATTGAGGACTGAAGATTGAGTATTGAGAATTGAAGGTTGACGATTGAGGATTGAGGATTGAGGATTGAGGATTGAACATTGAGGACTGAGCGTTGAGGGTTGAGTTATGAGAATTTATGTTTGTGGATAGAGGTTTGAAGATTGCAGATTGAGTATTGTGTATTGAAAACTGTGAATTGAGGATATTCTATTGATGATTGAGGATTGACAACTGACTGTTGAGGACTGAGGGTCGAAGATTGAGGATTCAGGATTGAGGATTCAGAATTGAGGTTTGAGGACTGAGGATTGAGGATTGAAGATTGAGTATCGAGGATTGAAGATTGAGGATTGAGGGTTGAGGATTGAGGATTGAGGATGAGGGCTGAGGGTTGAGGATTGAGGTTTGAGGACTGAGGACTGAGGACTGAGGATTGAGAATTGAGGATTGAGGATTGAGGATTGAGGATTGAAGATTGAGGATTGGGTATTGAGGATTGATGAATGAGGATTGAAGATTGAGGATTGAGGATTGATGTTTGAAGATTGAGTATTGAGGATTGAAGACTGACGATTGAGGATTGAGGATTGAGGATTGAGTATTGAGGTTCGAGGATTGAAGATTGAGTTTTGAGGATTGAAGGTTGAGGATTGAGTATTGAGGATTGAAGATTGACGATTGAGTATTGAGTATTGAAGGTTGAGGATTGAATATTGAGGATTGGGGACTGAGTGTTGAGGGTTGAGTGATGAGGATTGATGTTTGTGTATAGAGATTTGAAGATTGCAGAGTGAGTATTGAGTACTGAAAACTGTGAATTGATGATATTCTATTGAGGATTGAGGATTGACAACTGATTGTTGAGGACTGAGGGCTGAAGATTGAGGATTCATGGTTGAGGATTCAGGATTGAGGTTTGAGGGCAGAGGATTGAGGATTGAGGATTGAGGATTGAGGTTAGCGAATTGAGGATTGAGGATTGAAGATTGAGGATTGGGTATTGAGGATTGAAGAATGAGGATTGAGGATTGAGTATTGAGGACTGAGGATTGAAGATTGAGTATTGAGTATTGAAGATTGAGGATTGAGGATTGAATATTGAGTGTTGAGGATTGAAGATTGAGGATTGAGGATTGAGGATTGAGGATTGAATGTTGAGGATTGAGGATTGAGGATTGAGGGTTGAGGATTGAGGATTGAGGATTGAGGATTGAGGATTGAAGGTTGAGGATTGATGATTGAGGATTGAGGATTGAGGATTGAGGATTGAAGATTGAATATTGATGATTGAAGATCGAGGATTGAGGATTGAGGTTTGTGGATTGCGGACGAGGACTGAGGGTTGAATATTGATGTTTGAGGTCTGAGGATTGAGGATTGAGGATTGAGAAATGAGGATTGAGGATTGAGGATTGAAGATTGAGGATTGGGTGTTGAGGATTGAAGAATGAGGATTGAGGATTGAGGATTGGGGATTCAGGATTGAAGATTGAGTATTGAGGATTGATGATTGAGGATTGAGGTCTGTGGATTAAGGATTGAGGATTGAGAATTGAGGATTGAGGGTTGAGGATTGAAGATTGAGGATTGGGTACTGAGGATTGGTTATTGAGGATTGAAGAATGAGGATTGAGGATTGAGGATTGAGGATTGAGGATTGCAGATTGAGTATTGAGAATTGAAGATTGAGGGTTGAGGATTGAGGACTGAGGATTGAGGATTGTGCATTGAGGATTGAGGATTGAGGATTGAGGATTGAAGATTGAGTGTTGAGGATAGAAGATTGAGGATTGAGGAGTGAGGATTGAGGAATGAGGATTAAAGATTGAGGATTGCGGATTGAGGATTGACGATTGAGGATTGAGTATCGAGGAGTGAGAATTGAGGATTGAGGATTGAAGATTGAGGATTGAGGATTGAAGATTGAGTATAGATGTTTGAAGGTTGAGGATTGAAGAATGAGGACTGAGGATTGAGGATTGAGGATTGAGGATTGAAGATTGAGTATTGAGGATTGATGGTTGGCGATCGAGGATAGAGATTTGAGGATTGAGGATTGAGGATTGAGGATTGAAGATTGAGTATTGAGGATTGAAGGTTGAGGATTGTGGATTGAGGATTGAGGATTGAGGATTGAATTTTGAGGATTGGGGACTGAGTGTTGAGGGATGAGTGATGAGAATTTATGTTTGTGGATAGAGGTTTGAAGATTGCAGATTGAGTATTGTGTATTGAAAACTGTGAATTGAGGATATTCTATTGAGGATTGAGGATTGACAACTGACTGTTGAGGACTGAGGGTCGAAGATTGAGGATTCAGGATTGAGGATTCAGAATTGAGGTTTGAGGACTGAGGATTGAGGATTGAAGATTGAGTATCGAGGATTGAAGATTGAGGATTGAGGGTTGAGGATTGAGGATTGAGGATGAGGGCTGAGGGTTGAGGATTGAGGTTTGAGGACTGAGGACTGAGGACTGAGGATTGAGAATTGAGGATTGAGGATTGAGGATTGAGGATTGAAGATTGAGGATTGGGTATTGAGGATTGATGAATGAGGATTGAAGATTGAGGATTGAGGATTGATGTTTGAAGATTGAGTATCGAGGATTGAAGACTGACGATTGAGGATTGAGGATTGAGGATTGAGGATTGGGGATTGAGGATTGAAGATTGAGTATTGAGGATTGATGATTGAGGATTGAGGTCTGTGGACTAAGGATTGAGGATTGAGAATTGAGGATTGAAGGTTGAGGATTGAAGATTGACGATTGGGTACTGAGGATTGGTTATTGAGGATTGAAGAATGAGGATTGAGGATTGAGGATTGAGGATTGAGGATTGCAGATTGAGTATTGAGAATTGAAGATTGAGGGTTGAGGGTTGAGGACTGAGGATTGAGGATTGAGCATTGAGGATTGAGGATTGAGGATTGAGGATTGAAGATTGAGTGTTGAGGATAGAAGATTGAGGATTGAGGAGTGAGGATTGAGGATTGAGGATTAAAGATTGAGGATTGCGGATTGAGGATTGACGATTGAGGATTGAGTATCGAGGAGTGAGAATTGAGGATTGAGGATTGAGGACTGAGGATTGAAGATTGAAGATTGAGGATTGGGTATTGAGGATTGAACGTTGAGGATTGAGGATTGAGGATTGAGGATTGAGGATTGAGGATTGAAAGTTGAATGTTGATGAATGAAGGTTGAGGATTGTGGATTGAGGGTTGTGGGTTGAGGACGAGGACTGAGGGTTGAGTATTGATGCTTGAGGTCTGAGGATTGAGGATTGAGGATAGCGAATTGAGGATTGAGGATTGATGATTGAGGATTGGGTATTGAGGATTGAAGAATGAGGATTAAGGATTGAGTATTGAGGATTGAGGTTTGAGGATTGAGGATTGAGGATTGAAAATTGAGGACTGGGTATCGCGGATTGAACATTGAGGATTGAGGATTGAGGATTGAGTATTGAGGATTGAGGACTGAAGATTGTATATTGATGATTGAAGATTGAGGATTGAGGATCGAGGGTTGTGGATTGAGGACGAGGGGTGAGGGTTGAGTATTAATGTTTGAGGTGTGAGGATCGAGGATTGAGGATCGAGAATTGAGGATTGAGGATTGAGGATTGAAGACTGAGGATTTGGTATTGAGGATTGAAGAATGAGGATTGAGGACTGAGGATTGAGGATTGAGGATTGAGGATTGGGGATTGAGGATTGAAGATTGTGGATTGGGTATTGCGGATTGAACATTGAGGGTTGAGGATTGAGGATTGAGGATTGAGGATTGAGGATTGAAGATTGAATATTGATGATTGAATATTGAGGATTGAGGACTGAAGATTGAGTATTGAGAATTGAAGGTTGACGATTGAGGATTGAGGATTGAGGATTGAGGATTGAACATTGAGGACTGAGCGTTGAGGGTTGAGTTATGAGAATTTATGTTTGTGGATAGAGGTTTGAAGATTGCAGATTGAGTATTGTGTATTGAAAACTGTGAATTGAGGATATTCTATTGATGATTGAGGATTGACAACTGACTGTTGAGGACTGAGGGTCGAAGATTGAGGATTCAGGATTGAGGATTCAGAATTGAGGTTTGAGGACTGAGGATTGAGGATTGAAGATTGAGTATCGAGGATTGAAGATTGAGGATTGAGGGTTGAGGATTGAGGATTGAGGATGAGGGCTGAGGGTTGAGGATTGAGGTTTGAGGACTGAGGACTGAGGACTGAGGATTGAGAATTGAGGATTGAGGATTGAGGATTGAGGATTGAAGATTGAGGATTGGGTATTGAGGATTGATGAATGAGGATTGAAGATTGAGGATTGAGGATTGATGTTTGAAGATTGAGTATTGAGGATTGAAGACTGACGATTGAGGATTGAGGATTGAGGATTGAGTATTGAGGATCGAGGATTGAAGATTGGGTTTTGAGGATTGAAGGTTGAGGATTGAGTATTGAGGATTGAAGATTGACGATTGAGTATTGAGTATTGAAGGTTGAGGATTGAATATTGAGGATTGGGGACTGAGTGTTGAGGGTTGAGTGATGAGGATTGATGTTTGTGGATAGAGATTTGAAGATTGCAGAGTGAGTATTGAGTACTGAAAACTGTGAATTGATGATATTCTATTGAGGATTGAGGATTGACAACTGATTGTGGAGGACTGAGGGCTGAAGATTGAGGATTCATGGTTGAGGATTCAGGATTGAGGTTTGAGGGCAGAGGATTGAGGATTGAGGATTGAGGATTGAGGTTAGCGAATTGAGGATTGAGGATTGAAGATTGAGGATTGGGTATTGAGGATTGAAGAATGAGGATTGAGGATTGAGTATTGAGGATTGAGGATTGAAGATTGAGTATTGAGTATTGAAGATTGAGGATTGAGGATTGAATATTGAGTGTTGAGGATTGAAGATTGAGGATTGAGGATTGAGGATTGAGGATTGAATGTTGAGGATTGAGGATTGAGGATTGAGGGTTGAGGATTGAGGATTGAGGATTGAGGATTGAGGATTGAAGGTTGAGGATTGATGATTGAGGATTGAGGATTGAGGATTGAAGATTGAGGATTGGGTGTTGAGGATTGAAGAATGAGGATTGAGGATTGAGGATTGGGGATTCAGGATTGAAGATTGAGTATTGAGGATTGATGATTGAGGATTGAGGTCTGTGGATTAAGGATTGAGGATTGAGAATTGAGGATTGAGGGTTGAGGATTGAAGATTGAGGATTGGGTACTGAGGATTGGTTATTGAGGATTGAAGAATGAGGATTGAGGATTGAGGATTGAGGATTGAGGATTGCAGATTGAGTATTGAGAATTGAAGATTGAGGGTTGAGGATTGAGGACTGAGGATTGAGGATTGAGCATTGAGGATTGAGGATTGAGGATTGAGGATTGAAGATTGAGTGTTGAGGATAGAAGATTGAGGATTGAGGAGTGAGGATTGAGGAATGAGGATTAAAGATTGAGGATTGCGGATTGAGGATTGACGATTGAGGATTGAGTATCGAGGAGTGAGAATTGAGGATTGAGGATTGAAGATTGAGGATTGAGGATTGAAGATTGAGTATAGATGTTTGAAGGTTGAGGATTGAAGAATGAGGACTGAGGATTGAGGATTGAGGATTGAGGATTGAAGATTGAGGATTGAGGATTGAGGATTGAGGATTGAAGGTTGAGGATTGAGGATTGAGGATTGAGGGTTGAGGATTGAGGATTGAGGATTGAGGATTGAGGATTGAAGGTTGAGGATTGATGATTGAGGATTGAGGATTGAGGATTGAAGATTGAGGATTGGGTGTTGAGGATTGAAGAATGAGGATTGAGGATTGAGGATTGGGGATTCAGGATTGAAGATTGAGTATTGAGGATTGATGATTGAGGATTGAGGTCTGTGGATTAAGGATTGAGGATTGAGAATTGAGGATTGAGGGTTGAGGATTGAAGATTGAGGATTGGGTACTGAGGATTGGTTATTGAGGATTGAAGAATGAGGATTGAGGATTGAGGATTGAGGATTGAGGATTGCAGATTGAGTATTGAGAATTGAAGATTGAGGGTTGAGGATTGAGGACTGAGGATTGAGGATTGAGCATTGAGGATTGAGGATTGAGGATTGAGGATTGAAGATTGAGTGTTGAGGATAGAAGATTGAGGATTGAGGAGTGAGGATTGAGGAATGAGGATTAAAGATTGAGGATTGCGGATTGAGGATTGACGATTGAGGATTGAGTATCGAGGAGTGAGAATTGAGGATTGAGGATTGAAGATTGAGGATTGAGGATTGAAGATTGAGTATAGATGTTTGAAGGTTGAGGATTGAAGAATGAGGACTGAGGATTGAGGATTGAGGATTGAGGATTGAAGATTGAGTATTGAGGATTGATGGTTGGCGATCGAGGATAGAGATTTGAGGATTGAGGATTGAGGATTGACGATTGAAGATTGAGTATTGAGGATTGAAGGTTGGTGATCGAGGATAGAGATTTGAGGATTGAGGATTGAGGATTGAGGATTGAAGATTGAGTATTGAGGATTGAAGGTTGAGGATTGTGGATTGAGGATTGAGGATTGAGGATTGAATTTTGAGAATTGGGGACTGAGTGTTGAGGGATGAGTGATGAGAATTTATGTTTGTGGATAGAGGTTTGAAGATTGCAGATTGAGTATTGTGTATTGAAAACTGTGAATTGAGGATATTCTATTGAGGATTGAGGATTGACAACTGACTGTTGAGGACTGAGGGTCGAAGATTGAGGATTCAGGATTGAGGATTCAGAATTGAGGTTTGAGGACTGAGGATTGAGGATTGAAGATTGAGTATCGAGGATTGAAGATTGAGGATTGAGGGTTGAGGATTGAGGATTGAGGATGAGGGCTGAGGGTTGAGGATTGAGGTTTGAGGACTGAGGACTGTGGACTAAGGATTGAGAATTGAGGATTGAGGATTGAGGATTGAGGATTGAAGATTGAGGATTGGGTATTGAGGATTGATGAATGAGGATTGAAGATTGAGGATTGAGGATTGATGTTTGAAGATTGAGTATTGAGGATTGAAGACTGACGATTGAGGATTGAGGATTGAGGATTGAGGATTGAGTATTGAGAATCGAGGATTGAAGATTGAGTTTTGAGGATTGAAGGTTGAGGATTGAGTATTGAGGATTGAAGATTGACGATTGAGTATTGAGGATTGAAGGTTGAGGATTGAATATTGAGGATTGGGGACTGAGTGTTGAGGGTTGAGTGATGAGGATTGATGTTTGTGGATAGAGATTTGAAGATTGCAGAGTGATTATTGAGTACTGAAAACTGTGAATTGATGATATTCTATTGAGGATTGAGGATTGACAACTGATTGTTGAGGACTGAGGGCTGAAGATTGAGGATTCATGGTTGAGGATTCAGGATTGAGGTTTGAGGGCAGAGGATTGAGGATTGAGGATTGAGGATTGAGGTTAGCGAATTGAGGATTGAGGATTGAAGATTGAGAGTTGGGTATTGAGGATTGAAGAATGAGGATTGAGGATTGAGTATTGAGGACTGAGGATTGAAGATTGAGTATTGAGTATTGAAGATTGAGGATTGAGGATTGAATATTGAGTGTTGAGGATTGAAGATTGAGGATTGAGGATTGAGGATTGAGGATTGAAGGTTGAGGATTGAGGATTGAGGATTGAGGATTGAGGATTGAGGATTGAGGATTGAGGATTGAATATTGAGTGTTGAGGATTGAAGATTGAGGATTGAGGATTGAGGATTGAGGATTGAAGGTTGAGGATTGAGGATTGAGGATTGAGGATTGAGGATTGAGGATTGAGGATTGAGGATTGAGGATTGAAGGTTGAGGATTGATGATTGAGGATTGAGGATTGATGATTGAGGATTGAAGATTGAATATTGATGATTGAAGATCGAGGATTGAGGATTGAGGTTTGTGGATTGCGGACGAGGACTGAGGGTTGAATGTTGATGTTTGAGGTCTGAGGATTGAGGATTGAGGAGTGAGAAATGAGGATTGAGGATTGAGGATTGAAGATTGAGGATTGGGTGTTGAGGATTGAAGAATGAGGATTGAGGATTGAGGATTGGGGATTCAGGATTGAAGATTGAGTATTGAGGATTGATGATTGAGGATTGAGGTCTGTGGATTAAGGATTGAGGATTGAGAATTGAGGATTGAGGGTTGAGGATTGAAGATTGAGGATTGGGTACTGAGGATTGGTTATTGAGGATTGAAGAATGAGGATTGAGGATTGAGGATTGAGGATTGAGGATTGCAGATTGAGTATTGAGAATTGAAGGTTGAGGGTTGAGGATTGAGGACTGAGGATTGAGGATTGAGCATTGAGGATTGAGGATTGAGGATTGAGGATTGAAGATTGAGTGTTGAGGATAGAAGATTGAGGATTGAGGAGTGAGGATTGAGGATTGAGGATTAAAGATTGAGGATTGCGGATTGAGGATTGACGATTGAGGATTGAGTATCGAGGAGTGAGAATTGAGGATTGAGGATTGAAGATTGAGGATTGGGGATTGAAGATTGAGTATAGATGTTTGAAGATTGAGGATTTAAGAATGAGGACTGAGGATTGAGGATTGAGGATTGAGGATTGAAGATTGAGTATTGAGGATTGATGGTTGGCGATCGAGGATTGAGATTTGAGGATTGAGGATAGAGGATTGAGGATTGAAGATTGAGTATTGAGGATTGAAGGTTGAGGATTGTGGATTGAGGATTGAGGATTGAGGATTGAATTTTGAGGATTGGGGACTGAGTGTTGAGGGATGAGTGATGAGAATTGATGTTTGTGGATAGAGATTTAAAGATTGCAGATTGAGTATTGAGTATTGAAAACTGTGAATTGATGACATTGTATTGAGGATTGAGGATCGACAATTGATTGTTGAGGACTGAGGGCTGAAGATAGAGGATTGACGATTGAGGATTGAGGATTGAAGATTGAGTATTGAGGATTGAAGGTTGAGGATTGAATATTGAGGATTGGGGACTGAGTGTTGAGGGTTGAGTGATGAGGATTGATGTTTGTGGATAGAGATTTGAAGATTGCAGATTGAGTATTGAGAATTGAAAACTGTGAATTGATGATATTCTATTGAGGATTGAGGATTGACAACTGATTGTTGAGGCCTGAGGGCTGAAGGTTGAGGATTCAGGGTTGAGGATTCAGGATTGAGGTTTGAGGACAGAGGATTGAGGATTGAGGATTGAGGATTGAGGACTGAGGATTGAGGATTGAAGATTGAGGATTGAGTATTTAGGTTTGAACGTTGAGGGTTGAGGATTGAGGATTAAAATTTGAATATTGATGAATGAAGATTGAGGATTGAGGATTGAGGATTGAGGATTGAGGATTGAGGAGTGAGGATTGAGGATTGAGGATTGAAGATTGAGGATTGAGGATTGAGGATTGAGGATTGAGGATTGAAGGTTGAGGATTGATGATTGAGGATTGAGGATTGAGGATTGAGGATTGAAGATTGAATATTGATGATTGAAGATCGAGGATTGAGGATTGAGGTTTGTGGATTGCGGACGAGGACTGAGGGTTGAATATTGATGTTTGAGGTCTGAGGATTGAGGATTGAGGATTGGGAAATGAGGATTGAGGATTGAGGATTGAAGATTGAGGATTGGGTGTTGAGGATTGAAGAATGAGGATTGAGCATTGAGGATTGAGGATTGAGTATTGAGGATCGAGGGTTGAAGATTGAGTTTTGAGGATTGAAGGTTGAGGATTGAGTATTGAGGATTGAAGATTGACGATTGAGTATTGAGGATTGAAGGTTGAGGATTGAATATTGAGGATTGGGGACTGCGTGTTGAGGGTTGAGTGATGAGGATTGATGTTTGTGGATAGAGATTTGAAGATTGCAGAGTGAGTATTGAGTACTGAAAACTGTGAATTGATGATATTCTATTGACGATTGAGGATTGACAACTGATTGTTGAGGACTGAGGGCTGAAGATTGAGGATTCATGGTTGAGGATTCAGGATTGAGGTTTGAGGGCAGAGGATTGAGGATTGAGGATTGAGGATTGAGGTTAGCGAATTGAGGATTGAGGACTGAAGATTGAGGATTGGGTATTGAGGATTGAAGAATGAGGATTGAGGATTGAGTATTGAGGATTGAGGATTGAAGATTGAGTATTGAGTATTGAAGATTGAGGATTGAGGATTGAATATTGAGTGTTGAGGATTGAAGATTGAGGATTGAGGATTGAGGATTGAGGATTGAGGATTGAAGGTTGAGGATTGAGGATTGAGGATTGAGGATTGAGGATTGAGGATTGAGGATTGAGGATTGAGGATTGAAGGTTGAGGATTGATGATTGAGGATTGAGGATTGAGGATTGAGGATTGAAGATTGAATATTGAGGGTTGAGGATTGAGGACTGAGGATTGAGGATTGAGCATTGAGGATTGAGGATTGAGGATTGAGGATTGAAGATTGAGTGTTGAGGATAGAAGATTGAGGATTGAGGAGTGAGGATTGAGGAATGAGGATTAAAGATTGAGGATTGCGGATTGAGGATTGACGATTGAGGATTGAGTATCGAGGAGTGAGAATTGAGGATTGAGGATTGAAGATTGAGGATTGAGGATTGAAGATTGAGTATAGATGTTTGAAGGTTGAGGATTGAAGAATGAGGACTGAGGATTGAGGATTGAGGATTGAGGATTGAAGATTGAGTATTGAGGATTGATGGTTGGCGATCGAGGATAGAGATATGAGGATTGAGGATTGAGGATTGAGGATTGAAGATTGAGTATTGAGGATTGAAGGTTGAGGATTGTGGATTGAGGATTGAGGATTGAGGATTGAATTTTGAGGATTGGGGACTGAGTGTTGAGGGATGAGTGATGAGAATTTATGTTTGTGGATAGAGGTTTGAAGATTGCAGATTGAGTATTGTGTATTGAAAACTGTGAATTGAGGATATTCTATTGAGGATTGAGGATTGACAACTGACTGTTGAGGACTGAGGGTCGAAGATTGAGGATTCAGGATTGAGGATTCAGAATTGAGGTTTGAGGACTGAGGATTGAGGATTGAAGATTGAGTATCGAGGATTGAAGATTGAGGATTGAGGGTTGAGGATTGAGGATTGAGGATTGAGGATGAGGGCTGAGGGTTGAGGATTGAGGTTTGAGGACTGAGGACTGAGGACTGAGGATTGAGAATTGAGGATTGAGGATTGAGGATTGAGGATTGAAGATTGAGGATTGGGTATTGAGGATTGATGAATGAGGATTGAAGATTGAGGATTGAGGATTGATGTTTGAAGATTGAGTATCGAGGATTGAAGACTGACGATTGAGGATTGAGGATTGAGGATTGAGGATTGGGGATTGAGGATTGAAGATTGAGTATTGAGGATTGATGATTGAGGATTGAGGTCTGTGGACTAAGGATTGAGGATTGAGAATTGAGGATTGAAGGTTGAGGATTGAAGATTGACGATTGGGTACTGAGGATTGGTTATTGAGGATTGAAGAATGAGGATTGAGGATTGAGGATTGAGGATTGAGGATTGCAGATTGAGTATTGAGAATTGAAGATTGAGGGTTGAGGGTTGAGGACTGAGGATTGAGGATTGAGCATTGAGGATTGAGGATTGAGGATTGAGGATTGAAGATTGAGTGTTGAGGATAGAAGATTGAGGATTGAGGTGTGAGGATTGAGGATTGAGGATTAAAGATTGAGGATTGCGGATTGAGGATTGACGATTGAGGATTGAGTATCGAGGAGTGAGAATTGAGGATTGAGGATTCAGGACTGAGGATTGAAGATTGAAGATTGAGGATTGGGTATTGAGGATTGAACGTTGAGGATTGAGGATTGAGGATTGAGGATTGAGGATTGAGGATTGAAAGTTGAATGTTGATGAATGAACGTTGAGGATTGTGGATTGAGGGTTGTGGGTTGAGGACGAGGACTGAGGGTTGAGTATTGATGCTTGAGGTCTGAGGATTGAGGATTGAGGATAGCGAATTGAGGATTGAGGATTGATGATTGAGGATTGGGTATTGAGGATTGAAGAATGAGGATTAAGGATTGAGTATTGAGGATTGACGTTTGAGGATTGAGGATTGAGGATTGAAAATTGAGGACTGGGTATCGCGGATTGAACATTGAGGATTGAGGATTGAGGATTGAGTATTGAGGATTGAGGACTGAAGATTGTATATTGATGATTGAAGATTGAGGATTGAGGATCGAGGGTTGTGGATTGAGGACGAGGGGTGAGGGTTGAGTATTAATGTTTGAGGTGTGAGGATCGAGGATTGAGGATCGAGAATTGAGGATTGAGGATTGAGGATTGAAGACTGAGGATTTGGTATTGAGGATTGAAGAATGAGGATTGAGGACTGAGGATTGAGGATTGAGGATTGAGGATTGGGGATTGAGGATTGAAGATTGTGGATTGGGTATTGCGGATTGAACATTGAGGGTTGAGGATTGAGGATTGAGGATTGAGGATTGAGGATTGAAGATTGAATATTGATGATTGAATATTGAGGATTGAGGACTGAAGATTGAGTATTGAGAATTGAAGGTTGACGATTGAGGATTGAGGATTGAGGATTGAGGATTGAACATTGAGGACTGAGCGTTGAGGGTTGAGTTATGAGAATTTATGTTTGTGGATAGAGGTTTGAAGATTGCAGATTGAGTATTGTGTATTGAAAACTGTGAATTGAGGATATTCTATTGATGATTGAGGATTGACAACTGACTGTTGAGGACTGAGGGTCGAAGATTGAGGATTCAGGATTGAGGATTCAGAATTGAGGTTTGAGGACTGAGGATTGAGGATTGAAGATTGAGTATCGAGGATTGAAGATTGAGGATTGAGGGTTGAGGATTGAGGATTGAGGATGAGGGCTGAGGGTTGAGGATTGAGGTTTGAGGACTGAGGACTGAGTACTGAGGATTGAGAATTGAGGATTGAGGATTGAGGATTGAGGATTGAAGATTGAGGATTGGGTATTGAGGATTGATGAATGAGGATTGAAGATTGAGGATTGAGGATTGATGTTTGAAGATTGAGTATTGAGGATTGAAGACTGACGATTGAGGATTGAGGATTGAGGATTGAGTATTGAGGATCGAGGATTGAAGATTGGGTTTTGAGGATTGAAGGTTGAGGATTGAGTATTGAGGATTGAAGATTGACGATTGAGTATTGAGTATTGAAGGTTGAGGATTGAATATTGAGGATTGGGGACTGAGTGTTGAGGGTTGAGTGATGAGGATTGATGTTTGTGGATAGAGATTTGAAGATTGCAGAGTGAGTATTGAGTACTGAAAACTGTGAATTGATGATATTCTATTGAGGATTGAGGATTGACAACTGATTGTGGAGGACTGAGGGCTGAAGATTGAGGATTCATGGTTGAGGATTCAGGATTGAGGTTTGAGGGCAGAGGATTGAGGATTGAGGATTGAGGATTGAGGTTAGCGAATTGAGGATTGAGGATTGAAGATTGAGGATTGGGTATTGAGGATTGAAGAATGAGGATTGAGGATTGAGTATTGAGGATTGAGGATTGAAGATTGAGTATTGAGTATTGAAGATTGAGGATTGAGGATTGAATATTGAGTGTTGAGGATTGAAGATTGAGGATTGAGGATTGAGGATTGAGGATTGAAGGTTGAGGATTGAGGATTGAGGATTGAGGGTTGAGGATTGAGGATTGAGGATTGAGGATTGAGGATTGAAGGTTGAGGATTGATGATTGAGGATTGAGGATTGAGGATTGAAGATTGAGGATTGGGTGTTGAGGATTGAAGAATGAGGATTGAGGATTGAGGATTGGGGATTCAGGATTGAAGATTGAGTATTGAGGATTGATGATTGAGGATTGAGGTCTGTGGATTAAGGATTGAGGATTGAGAATTGAGGATTGAGGGTTGAGGATTGAAGATTGAGGATTGGGTACTGAGGATTGGTTATTGAGGATTGAAGAATGAGGATTGAGGATTGAGGATTGAGGATTGAGGATTGCAGATAGAGTATTGAGAATTGAAGATTGAGGGTTGAGGATTGAGGACTGAGGATTGAGGATTGAGCATTGAGGATTGAGGATTGAGGATTGAGGATTGAAGATTGAGTGTTGAGGATAGAAGATTGAGGATTGAGGAGTGAGGATTGAGGAATGAGGATTAAAGATTGAGGATTGCGGATTGAGGATTGACGATTGAGGATTGAGTATCGAGGAGTGAGAATTGAGGATTGAGGATTGAAGATTGAGGATTGAGGATTGAAGATTGAGTATAGATGTTTGAAGGTTGAGGATTGAAGAATGAGGACTGAGGATTGAGGATTGAGGATTGAGGATTGAAGATTGAGGATTGAGGATTGAGGATTGAGGATTGAAGGTTGAGGATTGAGGATTGAGGATTGAGGGTTGAGGATTGAGGATTGAGGATTGAGGATTGAGGATTGAAGGTTGAGGATTGATGATTGAGGATTGAGGATTGAGGATTGAAGATTGAGGATTGGGTGTTGAGGATTGAAGAATGAGGATTGAGGATTGAGGATTGGGGATTCAGGATTGAAGATTGAGTATTGAGGATTGATGATTGAGGATTGAGGTCTGTGGATTAAGGATTGAGGATTGAGAATTGAGGATTGAGGGTTGAGGATTGAAGATTGAGGATTGGGTACTGAGGATTGGTTATTGAGGATTGAAGAATGAGGATTGAGGATTGAGGATTGAGGATTGAGGATTGCAGATTGAGTATTGAGAATTGAAGATTGAGGGTTGAGGATTGAGGACTGAGGATTGAGGATTGAGCATTGAGGATTGAGGATTGAGGATTGAGGATTGAAGATTGAGTGTTGAGGATAGAAGATTGAGGATTGAGGAGTGAGGATTGAGGAATGAGGATTAAAGATTGAGGATTGCGGATTGAGGATTGACGATTGAGGATTGAGTATCGAGGAGTGAGAATTGAGGATTGAGGATTGAAGATTGAGGATTGAGGATTGAAGATTGAGTATAGATGTTTGAAGGTTGAGGATTGAAGAATGAGGACTGAGGATTGAGGATTGAGGATTGAGGATTGAAGATTGAGTATTGAGGATTGATGGTTGGCGATCGAGGATAGAGATTTGAGGATTGAGGATTGAGGATTGACGATTGAAGATTGAGTATTGAGGATTGAAGGTTGGTGATCGAGGATAGAGATTTGAGGATTGAGGATTGAGGATTGAGGATTGAAGATTGAGTATTGAGGATTGAAGGTTGAGGATTGTGGATTGAGGATTGAAGGTTGAGGATTGAATATTGAGGATTGGGGACTGAGTGTTGAGGGTTGAGTGATGAGGATTGATGTTTGTGGATAGAGATTTGAAGATTGCAGAGTGATTATTGAGTACTGAAAACTGTGAATTGATGATATTCTATTGAGGATTGAGGATTGACAACTGATTGTTGAGGACTGAGGGCTGAAGATTGAGGATTCATGGTTGAGGATTCAGGATTGAGGTTTGAGGGCAGAGGATTGAGGATTGAGGATTGAGGATTGAGGTTAGCGAATTGAGGATTGAGGATTGAAGATTGAGGATTGGGTATTGAGGATTGAAGAATGAGGATTGAGGATTGAGTATTGAGGACTGAGGATTGAAGATTGAGTATTGAGTATTGAAGATTGAGGATTGAGGATTGAATATTGAGTGTTGAGGATTGAAGATTGAGGATTGAGGATTGAGGATTGAGGATTGAAGGTTGAGGATTGAGGATTGAGGATTGAGGATTGAGGATTGAAGATTGAGGATTGAGGATTGAGGATTGAGGATTGAAGGTTGAGGATTGAGGATTGAGGATTGAGGATTGAGGATTGAGGATTGAGGATTGAGGATTGAGGATTGAAGGTTGAGGATTGATGATTGAGGATTGAGGATTGAGGAGTGAGAAATGAGGATTGAGGATTGAGGATTGAAGATTGAGGATTGGGTGTTGAGGATTGAAGAATGAGGATTGAGGATTGAGGATTGGGGATTCAGGATTGAAGATTGAGTATTGAGGATTGATGATTGAGGATTGAGGTCTGTGGATTAAGGATTGAGGATTGAGAATTGAGGATTGAGGGTTGAGGATTGAAGATTGAGGATTGGGTACTGAGGATTGGTTATTGAGGATTGAAGAATGAGGATTGAGGATTGAGGATTGAGGATTGAGGATTGCAGATTGAGTATTGAGAATTGAAGGTTGAGGGTTGAGGATTGAGGACTGAGGATTGAGGATTGAGCATTGAGGATTGAGGATTGAGGATTGAGGATTGAAGATTGAGTGTTGAGGATAGAAGATTGAGGATTGAGGAGTGAGGATTGAGGATTGAGGATTAAAGATTGAGGATTGCGGATTGAGGATTGACGATTGAGGATTGAGTATCGAGGAGTGAGAATTGAGGATTGAGGATTGAAGATTGAGGATTGGGGATTGAAGATTGAGTATAGATGTTTGAAGATTGAGGATTTAAGAATGAGGACTGAGGATTGAGGATTGAGGATTGAGGATTGAAGATTGAGTATTGAGGATTGATGGTTGGCGATCGAGGATTGAGATTTGAGGATTGAGGATAGAGGATTGAGGATTGAAGATTGAGTATTGAGGATTGAAGGTTGAGGATTGTGGATTGAGGATTGAGGATTGAGGATTGAATTTTGAGGATTGGGGACTGAGTGTTGAGGGATGAGTGATGAGAATTGATGTTTGTGGATAGAGATTTGAAGATTGCAGATTGAGTATTGAGTATTGAAAACTGTGAATTGATGACATTGTATTGAGGATTGAGGATCGACAATTGATTGTTGAGGACTGAGGGCTGAAGATAGAGGATTGACGATTGAGGATTGAGGATTGAAGATTGAGTATTGAGGATTGAAGGTTGAGGATTGAATATTGAGGATTGGGGACTGAGTGTTGAGGGTTGAGTGATGAGGATTGATGTTTGTGGATAGAGATTTGAAGATTGCAGATTGAGTATTGAGAATTGAAAACTGTGAATTGATGATATTCTATTGAGGATTGAGGATTGACAACTGATTGTTGAGGCCTGAGGGCTGAAGGTTGAGGATTCAGGGTTGAGGATTCAGGATTGAGGTTTGAGGACAGAGGATTGAGGATTGAGGATTGAGGATTGAGGACTGAGGATTGAGGATTGAAGATTGAGGATTGAGTATTTAGGTTTGAACGTTGAGGGTTGAGGATTGAGGATTAAAATTTGAATATTGATGAATGAAGATTGAGGATTGAGGATTGAGGATTGAGGATTGAGGATTGAGGAGTGAGGATTGAGTACTGAGAATTGAGGACTGATGATTGAAGATTGAGTATTGAGGATTGAAGATTGAGGATTGAGGATTGAGGATTGAAGATTGAGGACTGAGTGTTGAGGGTTGAGTGATGAGAATTGATGTTTGTGGATTGAGATTTGAAGACTGAAGAATGGGGATTGAGTATTGAAAACTGTGAATTGAGGATATTCTATTGAGGATTCAGGATTGACAATTGATTGTTGAGGACTGAGGGCTGAAGATTAAGGATTCAGGATTGAGGATTCGGGATTGAGGTTTGAGGACTGAGGATTGAGGGTTGAGGATTGAGGATTGAGGATTGACGCTTGAGGATTGAGGATTGAGGACGGAGGATTGAAGAGAGGGGACTGAGTGTTGAGGATTGAGTTATGAGAATTGATGTTTGAGGATTGAGATTTGATTATTGATCATTGTGTATTGAGTATTGAACCATGAGAATTCAGGATATTCTATTGAGAATTGAGAATTGATTATTGATGATTGAGTATTGAGGATTGATGGTTGAGGGGTGTGTGTTGTATATTGAGGATTGAGGATTGAGGATTCAGGATTGAGGATTGAGGATTGAGGATTGAAGATTGAGTATTGAGGATTGAAGATTGAGGATTGAGGATTGAGGATTGAGGATTGAGGATTGACGATTGAGGATTGAGTATTGAGGATTGAGAACTGAGGATTGAGGATTAAGGATTGAGGATTGAAGACTGAGGATTGGAGATTGAGGATTGACGATTGAGGATTGAGGATTGAGTATTGAGAATTGAGGATTGAGGATTGAAGGTTGAGTATTTAGGATTGAAGGTTGACGGCTGAGGATTGAGGATTGAAGATTGAGGACTGAGGATTGAGGATTGAGGATTGTGGACTGAGGATTGAGGATTGAGAATTGAGAAATGAGGATGAGAACTGTGGGTTGACGATTGAGGTTTGAGGAATGAGGATTGAGGATTGAGGATTGAGGGTTGAGGATTGAGAATTGAGGACTGAGGATTGAAGATTGAGTATTGAGGATTGAAGATTGAGGATAGGGGATTGAGAATCGGAGATTGAGGACTGAGTGTTGAGGGTTGAGTGATGAGAATTGATGTTTGTGGATTGAGATTTGATTATTGAATATTGTGGATTGAGTATTGAACCATGAGAATTCTGGATATTCTATTGAGTATTGAGAATTGAGGATTGATGGTTACGTATTGAGGATTGATGGTTGAGGGTTGAAGATTGAGGATTGAGCATTGATGGTTGAAGATTGAGGATTGAGGATTGAGGGTTGAGGTTTGCGGACGAGGACTGACGGTTGAGGATTGAAGATTGAGTATTGAGGATTGGGTATTGAGGATTGAAGAATGAGGATTGAGGATTGAGGATTAAGGATTGAGGATTGAGGATTGAGGACTGAGGATTGAAGATTGAGTATTGAGAATTGAAGATTGAGGATTGAGGATTGAGGATTGAGGATTGAGGATTGAAGATTGAGGATTGGGGACTGAGTGTTGAGGTTTGAGTGATGAGAATTGATGTTTGTGGATAGAGATTTGAAGATTGCAGATCGAGTATTGAGTATTGAAATCTGTGAATTGATGATATTCTATTGAGGATTGAGGATTGACAACTGATTGTTGAGGACTGAGGGCTGAAGGTTGAGGATTAAGGATTGAGGATTCGGGATTGGGGTTTGAGGACTGAGGATTGAGGATTGAGTATTGAGGATTGAAGATTGAGTACTGAGGATTGAAGATTGAGGATTGAAGATTGAGGATTGAAGATTGAATATTTGGAGCTGAGGATTGAAGATTGAGGATTGAGGATTGAGGATTGAGGATTGAAAACTGTGAATGGAGGATATTCTATTGAGGATTGAGGATTGACAACTGATTGTTGAGGACTGAGTGCTGAAGATTGATGATTCAGGAAGGAGGATTCAGAATAGAGGTTTGAGGACCGAGGATTGAGGATTGAAGATTGAGTATTGAGGATTGAATATCGAAGATTGAGGATTGATGATTGAGGATTGAGGATGAGGGCTGAGGGTTGAGGATTGAGCTTTGAGGACTAAGGACTGAGGATTGAGGATTGAGAATTGAGGACAGGGTATTGAGGATTGAAGAATGAGGATTGAGGATTGAGGATTGGGGATTGAGGATTGAAGATTGGGTATTGAGGATAGAAGACTGACGATTGAGGATTGAGAATTGACGATTGAGGATTGAGGGTTGAGGATTGAAGATTGAGTATTGAGGATTGATTATTGAGGACTGGGGATTGAGGATTGAGGAATGTGGATTGAAGATTGAGGATTGGGGACTGAGTGTTGAGGTTTGAGTGATGAGAATTGATGTTTGTGGATAGAGATTTGAAGATTGCAGATTGAGTATTGAGTATTGAAAACTGTGAATTGATCATATTCTATTGAGGATTGAGTATTGACAACTGATTGTTGAGGACTGAGGGCTGAAGATTGAGGATTCAGGGTTGAGGATTCGGGATTGAGGTTTGAGGACTGAGGATTGATGGTTGAGGATTGTGGATTGAGGATTGAAGATTGAGTATTGATGATTGAAGATTGAGTATTGAGGACTGAGGATTGAGGATTGAAGATTGATGATTGAAGATTGAGTATTGAGCATTGAAGATTGTGGATTGAGGATTGAAGATTGAGGATTGACGATGAGGGCTGAGGGTTGAGGATTGAGGTTTGAGGACTGAGGACTGGGGATTGAGGATTGAGAATTGGGGATTGAGGATTGAGGATTGAAGATTGAAGATTGAGTAATGGGTATTGAGGATTGAAGAATGAGGATTGAAGATTGAGGATTGAGGATTGAGGATTGAGGATTGAGGATTGTATATTGATGATTGAAGATTGAGGATTGACGATTGAGGGTTGTGGATTGAGGACGAGGACTGAGGGTTGAGTATTGATGTTTGAGGTCTGAGGATCGAGGATTGAGGATTGAGAATTTAGGATTGAGGATTGAGGATTGAAGATTGAGGATTTGGTATTGAGGATTGAAGAATGAGGATTGAGGACTGAGGATTGAGGATTGAGGATTGAGGATTGGGGATTGAGGATTGAAGATTGTGGATTGGGTATTGCGGATTGAACATTGAGGGTTGAGGATTGAGGATTGAGGATTGATGAATGAGGATTGAGGATTGAGGATTGATGTTTGAAGATTGAGTACTGAGGATTGAAGACTGACGATTGAGGATTGAGGATTGAGGATTGAGTATTGAGGATCGAGGATTGAAGATTGAGTTTTGAGGATTGAAGGTTGAGGATTGAGGATTGAGGATTGAGGATTGAGGATCGAAGATTGAGTATTGAGGATTGAGTATTGAGAATTGAAGGTTGACGGTTGAGGTTTGAGGATTGAGGATTGAGGATTGAACGTTGAGGACTGAGCGTTGAGGGTTGAGTGATGAGAATTGATGTTTGTGGATAGAGGTTTGAAGATTGCAGATTGAGTATTGTGTATTGAAAACTGTGAATTGAGGATATTCTATTGAGGATTGAGGATTGACAACTGACTGTTGAGGACTGAGGGCCGAAGATTGAGGATTCAGGATTGAGGATTCAGAATTGAGGTTTGAGGACTGAGTATTGAGGATTGAAGATTGAGTATCGAGGATTGAAGATTGAGGATTGAGGGTTGAGGATTGAGGATTGAGGATGAGGGCTGAGGGTTGAGGATTGAGGTTTGAGGACTGAGGACTGAGGACTGAGGATTGAGGATTGAAGATTGAGGATTGGGTATTGAGGATTGATGAATGAGGATTGAGGATTGAGGATTGAAGATTGAGGATTTGTGACTGAGGATTGAAGATTGAGGATCGAGGATTGAGGATTGAAGATTGAGGATTGAGGATTGTGGATGAGGGATGATGGTTGAGGATTGAGGTTTGAGGACTGAGGACTGAGGATTGAGGATTGATTATTGAGGATTGAGGATTGAGTATTGATGATTGAAGATTGAGGTTTGAGAATTGAGGGTTGAGGTTTGAGGACGAGGACTGACGGTTGAGGATTGAGGTTTGAGGATTGAGGACTGAGGATTCAGGATTGAGAATTGAGGATTGAAGATTGAGGATTGAATATTTAGGATTGGGTATTGATGATTGAGGAATGAGGATTGAGGATTGAGGATTGAGGATGGAGGATTGAAGATCGAGTATTGAGGATTGAAGACTGACGATTGAGGATTGAGGATTGAGGATTGAGTATTGAGGATCGAGGATTGCAGATTGAGTTTTGAGGATTGAAGATTGAGGATTGAGGTTTGGGGACTGAGGATTGAGGATTGAGGATTGAGGATTGAGGATTGAGGATTGAGGATTGAGGATTGAGGATTGGGTATTGAGGATTGAACATTGAGGACTGGGTATCGCGGATTGAACATTGAGGATTGAGGATTGAGGATTGAGTATTGAGGATTGAGGACTGAAGATTGTATATTGATGATTGAAGATTGAGGATTGAGGATTGAGGGTTGTGGATTGAGGACGAGGAGTGAGGGTTGAGTATTAATGTTTGAGGTGTGAGGATCGAGGATTGAGGATCGAGAATTGAGGATTGAGGATTGAGGATTGAAGATTGAGGATTTGGTATTGAGGATTGAAGAATGAGGATTGAGGACTGAGGATTGAGGATTGAGGATTGAGGATTGGGGATTGAGGATTGAAGATTGTGGATTGGGTATTGCGGATTGAACATTGAGGGTTGAGGATTGAGGATTGAGAATTGAGGATTGAGGATTGAGGATTGAAGATTGAGGATTGGGTATTGAGGATTGATGAATGAGGATTGAAGACTGAGGATTGAGGATTGATGTTTGAAGATTGAGTATTGAGGATTGAAGACTGACGATTGAGGATTGAGGATTGAGGATTGAGTATTGAGGATCGAGGATTGAAGATTGAGTTTTTAGGATTGAAGATTGAGGATTGAGGATTGAGGATTGAGGATTGAGGGTTGAGGTTTGAGGACGAGGACTGACGGTTGAGGATTGAGGTTTGAGGATTGAGGATTGAGGATTGAGGAGTGAGGTTTGAGGATCGAGGATTGAGGTTTGAATATTGACGATTGGGTATTGAGGATTGAAGAATGAAGATTGAGCATTGAGGATTGAGGATTGAGGGTTGAAGATTGAGTATTGAGGATTGAAGATTGACGATTGAGGATGGAGGATTGAGGATTGAGGTTGAGGATTGAGGATTGAGGATTGAGGATTGAAGATTGAGTATTGAGGATTGAAGGTTGAGGATTGAATATTGAGGATTGGGGACTGAGTGTTGAGGGTTGAGTGATGAGGATTGATGTCTGTGGATAGAGATTTGAAGATGGCAGATTGAGTATTGAGTATTGAAAACTGTGAATTGATGATATTCTATTGAGGATTGAGTATTGACAACTGATTGTTGAGGCCTGAGGGCTGAAGGTTGAGGATTCAGGGTTGAGGATTCAGGATTGAGGTTTGAGGACAGAGGATTGAGGATTGAGGATTGAGGACTGAGGATTGAGGACTGAAGATTGAGGATGGAGGATTGAAGAGAGGGGACTGAGTGTTGAGGATTGAGTGATGAGAATTGATGTTTGAGGATTGAGTATTGAGGATTGATGGTTGAGGGGTGTGTGTTGTATATTGAGGATTGAGGATTGAGGATTCAGGATTGAGGATTGAGGATTGAGGATTGAAGATTGAGTATTGAGGATTGAAGATTGAGGATTGAGGATTGAGGATTGAGGATTGAGGATTGAGGATTGACGATTGAGGATTGAGTATTGAGGATTGAGAATTGACGATTGAGGATTAAGGATTGAGGATTGAAGACTGAGGATTGGGGATTGAGGATTGACGATTGAGTATTGAGAATTGAGTATTGAGAATTGAGAATTGAGGATTGAGGATTGAAAGTTGAGTATTTAGGATTGAAGGTTGACTGCTGAGGATTGAGGATTGAAGATTGAGGACTGAGGATTGAGGATTGAGGATTGTGGACTGAGGACTGAGGACTGAGGATTGAGAATTGAGGATTGAGGATTGAGGATTGAAGATTGAGGATTGGGTATTGAGGATTGATGAATGAGGATTGAAGATTGAGGATTGAGGATTGATGTTTGCAGATTGAGTATTGAGGATTGAAGACTGACGATTGAGGATTGAGGATTGAGGATTGAGTATTGAGGATCGAGGATTGAAGATTGAGTTTTGAGGATTGAAGGTTGAGGATTGAGGATTGAGGATTGAGGATTGAGGATCGAAGATTGAGTATTGAGGATTGAGTATTGAGAATTGAAGGTTGACGATTGAGGATTGAGGATTGAGGATTGAGGATTGAACATTGAGGACTGAGCGTTGAGGGTTGAGTAATGAGAATTGATGTTTGTGGATAGAGGTTTGAAGATTGCAGATTGAGTATTGTGTATTGAAAACTGTGAATTGAGGATATTCTATTGAGGATTGAGGATTGACAACTGACTGTTGAGGACTGAGGGCCGAAGATTGAGGATTCAGGATTGACGATTCAGAATTGAGGTTTGAGGACTGAGGATTGAGGATTGATGATTGAGTGTCGAGGATTGAAGATTGAGGATTGAGGGTTGAGGATTGAGGATTGAGGATGAGGGCTGAGGGTTGAGGATTGAGGTTTGAGGACTGAGGACTGAGGACTGAGGATTGAGAATTGAGGATTGAGGATTGAGGATTGAAGATTGAGGATTGGGTATTGAGGATTGAGGATTGAGGATTGAAGATTGAGGATTGGGAATTGCGGATTCAACATTGAGGGTTGAGGATTGAGGATTGAGGATTGAGGATTGAGGATTGAAGATTGAATATTGATGATTGAAGATTGAGGGTTGAGGATTGAGGGTTGTGGATTGAGGACAAGGACTGAGGGTTGTGTATTGATGTTTGAGGTCTGAGGATTGAGGATTGAGGATTGACAATTGTGGATTGAGGATTGAGGATTGAAGATTGAGGATTGAGTATTGAGAATTGAGGATTGAAGATTGAGTAATGAGGATTGAAGATTGATGGTTGAGTATTGAGGATTGAAGATTGAGGATTTGGGACTGAGGATTGAAGATTGAGGATCGAGGATTGAGGATTGAGGATTGAGGATTGAGGATCGAGGATTGAAGATTAAGTATTGAGGACTGAGGATTGAGGTCTGAGGATTGAGGATTGAGGATTGAGAATTGTGGATTGAGGATTGAGGATTGAGAATTGAGGATTGACGATTGAGTATTGAGGATTGAAGATTGAGGATTGAGGATTGAGAATTGTGGATTGAGGATTGAGGATTGAAGATTGAGGATTGGGTATTGAGGATTGAAGAATGAGGATTGAGCATTGAGGATTGAGAATTGAGGATTGAAGATTGAGTAGTGAGGATTGATGATTGAGGGCTGAGGATTGAGGATTGAAGATTGAGGATTTGGGACTGTGGATTGAAGATTGAGGATCGAGGATTGAGGATTGAGGACTGAGGATTGAGGATTGAGGATTGAGGATCGAGGATTGAGGATTGAGTATTGAGGACTGAGGATTGAGGATTGAAGATTGATGATTGAAGATTGAGTATTAAGCATTGAAGATTGAGGATTGAGGATTGAGGCTTGAGGATTGGCGATGAGGGCTGAGGGTTGAGGATTGAGGTTTGAGGACTGAGGACTGGGGATTGAGGATTGAGAATTGAGGATTGAGGATTGAGTATTGAAGATTGAAGATTGAGTAATGGGTATTGAGGATTGAAGAATGAGGATTGAAGATTGAGGATTGAGGATTGAGGATTGAGGATTGAGGATTGTATATTGATGATTGAAGATTGAGTATTGAGGATTGAGGGTTGTGGATTGAGGACGAGGACTGAGTGTTGAGTATTGATGTTTGAGGTCTGAGGATCGAGGATTGAGGATTGAGAATTTAGGATTGAGGATAGAGGATTGAAGATTGAGGATTTGGTATTGAGGATTGAAGAATGAGGATTGAGGATTGAGGATTGAGGATTGAGGATTGAAGAATGAGGATTGAGGATTGAAGACTGACGATTGAGGATTGAAGATTGAGGATTGAGGGTTGTGGATTGAGGACGAGGAGTGAGGGTTGAGTATTAATGTTTGAGGTGTGAGGATCGAGGATTGAGGATCGAGAATTGAGGATTGAGGATTGAGGATTGAGGGTTGAGGATCGAGGATCGAGGATTGAAGATTGAGTATTGAGGACTGAGGATTGAGGATTGAAGATTGAGGATTGAGGATTGTGGATGAGGGATGAGGGTTGAGGATTGAGGTTTGAGGACTGAGGACTGAGGATTGAGGATTGAGAATTGAGGATTGAGGATTGAATATTTAGGATTGGGTATTGATGATTGAGGAATGAGGATTGAGGATTGAGGATTGAGGATGGAGGATTGAAGATCGAGTATTGAGGATTGAAGACTGACGATTGAGGATTGAGGATTGAAGATTGAGGATTGAGGATTGAGGATTGAGGGTTGAGGATTGAGGATTGAACATTGAGGATTGGGTATTGCGGATTGAACATTGAGGGTTGAGGATTGAGTATTGAGGATTGAGGATTGAGGATTGAAGATTGAATATTGATGATTGAAGATTGAGGATTGAGGATTGAGGGTTGTGGATTGAGGACAAGGACTGAGGGTTGTGTATTGATGTTTGAGGTCTGAGGATTGAGGATTGTGGATTGAGAATTGTGGATTGAGGATTGAGGATTGAGAATTGAGGATTGACGATTGAGTATCGAGGATTGAAGATTGAGGATTGAGGATTGAGAATTGTGGATTGAGGATTGAGGATTGAAGATTGAGGATTGGGTATTGAGGATTGAAGAATGAGGATTGAGGATTGAGGATTGAGGATCGAGGATTGAGGATTGAGGATTGAGGATTGAGGATTGAGGATTGAGGATCGAGGATTGAAGATTGAGTATTGAGGACTGAGGATTGAGGATTGAAGATTGATGATTGAAGATTGAGTATTAAGCATTGAAGATTGAGGATTGAGGATTGAGGATTGAGGATTGACGATGAGGGCTGAGGGTTGAGGATTGAGGTTTGAGGACTGAGGACTGGGGATTGAGGATTGAGAATTGAGGATTGAGGATTGAGTATTGAAGATTGAAGATTGAGTAATGGGTATTGAGGATTGAAGAATGAGGATTGAAGATTGAGGATTGAGGATTGAGGATTGAGGATTGAGGATTGTATATTGATGATTGAAGATTGAGTATTGAGGATTGAGGGTTGTGGATTGAGGACGAGAACTGAGTGTTGAGTATTGATGTTTGAGGTCTGAGGATCGAGGATTGAGGATCGAGGATTGAGGATTGAGGATTGAGGATTGAGGATTGAGGATCGAGGATTGAAGATTGAGTATTGAGGACTGAGGATTGAGGATTGAAGATTGATGATTGAAGATTGAGTATTAAGCATTGAAGATTGAGGATTGAAGATTGATGATTGAAGATTGAGTATTAAGCATTGAAGATTGAGGATTGAGGATTGAAGATTGAGGATTGACGATGAGGGCTGAGGGCTGAGGATTGAGGTTTGAGGACTGAGGACTGGGGATTGAGGATTGAGAATTGAGGATTGAGGATTGAGGATTGAAGATTGAAGATTGAGTAATGGGTATTGAGGATTGAAGAATGAGGATCGAGGATTGAGGATTGAGAATTTAGGATTGAGGATTGAGGATTGAAGATTGAGGATTTGGTATTGAGGATTGAAGAATGAGGATTGAGGATTGAGGATTGAGGTTTGAGGACTGAAGAATGAGGATTGAGGATTGAAGACTGACGATTGAGGATTGAAGATTGAGGATTGAGGGTTGTGGATTGAGGACGAGGAGTGAGGGTTGAGTATTAATGTTTGTGGTGTGAGGATCGCGGATTGAGGATCGAGAATTGAGGATTGAGGATTGAGGATTGAAGATTGAGGGTTTGGTATTGAGGATTGAAGAGTGAGGATTGAGGACTGAGGATTGAGGATTGAGGATTGAGGATTGGGGATTGAGGATTGAAGATTGTGGATTGGGTATTGCGGATTGAACATTGAGGGTTGAGGATTGAGGATTGAGAATTGAGGATTGAGGATTGAGGATTGAAGATTGAGGATTGGGTATTGAGGATTGATGAATGAGGATTGAAGATTGAGGATTGAGGATTGATGTTTGAAGATTGAGTATTGAGGATTGAAGACTGACGATTGAGGATTGAGGATTGAGGATTGAGGATCGAGGATCGAGGATTGAAGATTGAGTATTGAGGACTGAGGATTGAGGATTGAAGATTGAGGATTGAGGATTGTGGATGAGGGATGAGGGTTGAGGATTGAGGTTTGAGGACTGAGGACTGAGGATTGAGGATTGAGAATTGAGGATTGAGGATTGAGGATTAAAGATTGAGGATTGAGGATTGGGTATTGAGGATTGAAGAATGAGGATTGAGGATTGAGGATTGAGGATTGATGATTGAAGATTGAGTATTGAGGATTGAAGACTGATGATTGAGGATTGAGGATTGTGGATTGAAGATTGATTATTGAGGACTGAGGATTGAGGATTGAAGATTGAGGATTGAGGATTGAGGACTGAGGATTGAGGATTGAGGATTGAACATTGAGGATTGGTTATTGCGGATTGAACTTTGAGGGTTGAGGATTGAGGATTGAGGATTGAGGATTGAGGATTGAAGATTGAATATTGATGATTGAAGATTGAGGACTGAGGATTGAGGGTTGTGGATTGAGGACAAGGACTGAGGGTTGTGTATTGATGTTTGAGGTCTGAGGATTGAGGATTGAGGATTGAGAATTGTGGATTGAGGATTGAGGATTGAGAATTGAGGATTGACGATTGAGTATTGAGGATTGAAGATTGAGGATTGAGGATTGAGAATTGTGGATTGAGGATTTAGGATTGAGGATTGAGAATTGAGGATTGAAGATTGAGTAGTGAGGATTGATGATTGAGGGCTGAGGATTGAGGATTGAAGATTGAGGATTTGGGACTGTGGATTGAAGATTGAGGATCGAGGATTGAGGATTGAGGATTGAGGATTGAGGATTGAGGATTGAGGATCGAGGATTGAAGATTGAGTATTGAGGACTGAGGATTGAGGATTGAAGATTGATGATTGAAGACTGAGTATTAAGCATTGAAGATTGAGGATTGAGGATTGAAGATTGAGGATTGACGATGAGGGCTGAGGGTTGAGGATTGAGGTTTGAGGACTGAGGACTGGGGATTGAGGATTGAGAATTGAGGATTGAGGATTGAGTATTGAAGATTGAAGATTGAGTAATGGGTATTGAGGATTGAAGAATGAGGATTGAAGATTGAGGATTGAGGATTGCGGATTGAGGATTAAGGATTGTATATTGATGATTGAAGATTGAGTATTGAGGATTGAGCGTTGTGGATTGAGGACGAGGACTGAGTATTGAGTATTGATGTTTGAGGTCTGAGGATCGAGGATTGAGGATTGAGAATTTAGGATTGAGGATTGAGAATTGAAGATTGAGGATTTAGTATTGAGGATTGAAGAATGAGGATTGAGGATTGAGGATTGAGGATTGAGGATTGAAGAATGAGGATTGAGGATTGAATACTGACGATTGAGGATTGAAGATTGAGGATTGAGGGTTGTGGATTGAGGACGAGGAGTGAGGGTTGAGTATTAATGTTTGAGGTGTGAGGATCGAGGATTGAGGATCGAGAATTGAGGATTGAGGATTGAGGATTGAAGATTGAGGATTTGGTATTGAGGATTGAAGAATGAGGATTGAGGACTGAGGATTGAGGATTGAGGATTGAGGATTGGGGATTGAGGATTGAAGATTGTGGATTGGGTATAGCGGATTGAACATTGAGGGTTGAGGATTGAGGATTGAGGATTGAGGATTGAGGATTGAAGATTGAATATTGATGATTGAAGATTGAGGATTGAGGATTGAGTGTTGTGGATTGAGGACAAGGACTGAGGGTTGTGTATTGATGTTTGAGGTCTGAGGATTGAGGATTGAGGATTGAGAATTGTGGATTGAGGATTGAGGATTGAGAATTGAGGATTGACGATTGAGTATTGAGGATTGAAGATTGAGGATTGAGGATTGAGAATTGTGGATTGAGGATTTAGGATTGAGGATTGAGAATTGAGGATTGAAGATTGAGTAGTGAGGATTGATGATCGAGGGCTGAGGATTGAGGATTGAAGATTGAGGATTTGGGACTGTGGATTGAAGATTGAGGATCGAGGATTGAGGATTGAGGATTGAGGATTGAGGATTCAGGATTGAGGATCGAGGATTGAAGATTGAGTATTGAGGACTGAGGATTGAGGATTGAAGATTGATAATTGAAGATTGAGTATTAAGCATTGAAGATTGAGGATTGAGGATTGAAGATTGAGGATTGACGATGAGGGCTGAGGGTTGAGGATTGAGGTTTGAGGACTGAGGACTGGGGATTGAGGATTGAGAATTGAGCATTGAGGATTGAGGACTGAAGATTGAGGATTTGGTATTGAGGATTGAAGAATGAGGATTGAGGATTGAGGATTGAGGATTGAGGATTGAAGAATGAGGATTGAGGATTGAAGACTGACGATTGAGGATTGAAGATTGAGGATTGAGGGTTGTGGATTGAGGACGAGGAGTGAGGGTTGAGTATTAATGTTTGAGGTGTGAGGATCGAGGATTGAGGATCGAGAATTGAGGATTGACGATTGAGGATTGAAGATTGAGGATTTGGTATTGAGGATTGAAGAATGAGGATTGAGGACTGAGGATTGAGGATTGAGGATTGAGGATTGAGGATTGAGGATTGAGGATCGAAGATTGAGTATTGAGGATTGAGTATTGAGAATTGAAGGTTGACGATTGAGGTTTGAGGATTGAGGATTGAGGATTGAACATTGAGGACTGAGCGTTGAGGGTTGAGTGATGAGAATTGATGTTTGTGGATAGAGGTTTGAAGATTGCAGATTGAGTATTGTGTATTGAAAACTGTGAATTGAGGTTATTCTATTGAGGATTGAGGATTGACAACTGACTGTTGAGGACTGAGGGCCGAAGATTGAGGATTCAGGATTGAGGATTCAGAATTGAGGTTTGAGGACTGAGTATTGAGGATTGAAGATTGAGTATCGAGGATTGAAGATTGAGGATTGAGGGTTGAGGATTGAGGATTGAGGATGAGGGCTGAGGATTGAGGATTGAGGTTTGAGGACTGAGGACTGAGGACTGAGGATTGAGGATTGAAGATTGAGGATTGGGTATTGAGGATTGATGAATGAGGATTGAGGATTGAGGATTGAAGATTGAGGATTTGGGACTGAGGATTGAAGATTGAGGATCGAGGATTGAGGATTGAGGATTGAGGATTGAGGATCGAGGATTGAAGATTGAGTATTGAGGACTGAGGATTGAGGATTGAAGATTGAGGATTGAGGATTGTGGATGAGGGATGAGGGTTGAGGATTGAGGTTTGAGGACTGAGGACTGAGGATTGAGGATTGATTATTGAGGATTGAAGATTGAGTATTGATGATTGAGGATTGAGGATTGAGAATTGAGGGTTGAGGTTTGAGGACGAGGACTGACGGTTGAGGATTGAGGTTTGAGGATTGAGGACTGAGGATTGAGGATTGAGAATTGAGGATTGAAGATTGAGGATTGAATATTTAGGATTGGGTATTGATGATTGAGGAATGAGGATTGAGGATTGAGGATTGAGGATGGAGGATTGAAGATCGAGTATTGAGGATTGAAGACTGACGATTGAGGATTGAGGATTGAGGATTGAGTATTGAGGATCGAGGATTGCAGATTGAGTTTTGAGGATTGAAGATTGAGGATTGGGGTTTGGGGACTGAGGATTGAGGATTGAGGATTGAGGATTGAGAATTGAGGATTGAGGATTGAGGATTGGGTATTGAGGATTGAACATTGAGGACTGGGTATCGCGGATTGAACATTGAGGATTGAGGATTGAGGATTGAGTATTGAGGATTGAGGACTGAAGATTGTATATTGATGATTGAAGATTGAGGATTGAGGATTGAGGGTTGTGGATTGAGGACGAGGAGTGAGGGTTGAGTATTAATGTTTGAGGTGTGAGGATCGAGGATTGAGTATCGAGAATTGACGATTGAGGATTGAGGATTGAAGATTGAGGATTTGGTATTGAGGATTGAAGAATGAGGATTGAGGACTGAGGATTGAGGATTGAGGATTGAGGATTGGGGATTGAGGATTGAAGATTGTGCATTGGGTATTGCGGATTGAACATTGAGGGTTGAGGATTGAGGATTGAGGATTGAGGATTGAGGATTGAAGATTGAATATTGATGATTGAAGATTGAGGATTGAGGACTGAAGGTTGAGTATTGAGAATTGAAGGTTGAAGGTTGAGGATTGAGGATTGATGTTTGAAGATTGAGTATTGAGGATTGAAGACTGACGATTGAGGATTGAGGATTGAGGATTGAGTATTGAGGATCGAGGATTGAAGATTGAGTTTTGAGGATTGAAGGTTGAGGATTGAGGATTGAGGATTGAGGATTGAGGATCGAAGATTGAGTATTGAGGATTGAGTATTGAGAATTGAAGGTTGACGATTGAGGATTGAGGATTGAGGATTGAGGATTGAACATTGAGGACTGAGCGTTGAGGGTTGAGTGATGAGAATTGATGTTTGTGGATAGAGGTTTGAAGATTGCAGATTGAGTATTGTGTATTGAAAACTGTGAATTGAGGATATTCTATTGAGGATTGAGGATTGACAACCGACTGTTGAGGACTGAGGGCCGAAGATTGAGGATTCAGGATTGAGGATTCAGAATTGAGGTTTGAGGACTGAGGATTGAGGATTGAAGATTGAGTATCGAGGATTGAAGATTGAGGATTGAGGGTTGAGGATTGAGGATTGAGGATGAGTGCTGAGGGTTGAGGATTGAGGTTTGAGGACTGAGGACTGAGGACTGAGGATTGAGAATTGAGGATTGAGGATTGAGGATTGAAGATTGAGGATTGGGTACTGAGGATTGATGAATGAGGATTGAGGATTGAGGATTGAGGATTGATGTTTGGAGATTGAGTATTGAGGATTGAAGACTGACGATTGAGGATTGAGGATTGAGGATTGAGTATTGAGGATCGAGGATTGAAGATTGAGTTTTGAGGATTGAAGATTGAGGATTGAGGATTGAGGATTGAGGATTGAGGATCGAAGATTGAGTATTGAGGATTGAGGATTGAGGATTGTGGATTGAAGATTGAGTATTGAGGACTGAGGATTGAGGATTGAAGATTGAGGATTGAGGATTGAGGATTGAGGATTGAGGATTGAGGATTCAACATTGAGGATTGGGTATTGCGGATTGAACATTGAGGGTTGAGGATTGAGGATTGACGATTGAGGATTGAGGATTGAAGATTGAATATTGATGATTGAAGATTGAGTATTGAGGATTGAGGGTTGTGGATTGAGGACAAGGACTGAGGGTTGTGTATTGATGTTTGAGGTCTGAGGATTGAGGATTGAGGATTGAGAATTGTGGATTGAGGATTGAGGATTGAAGATTGAGGATTGGGTATTGAGGATTGAAGAATGAGGATTGAGGATTGAGGATTGAGGATTGAGGATTCAAGATTGAGTAATGAGGATTGACGATTGAGGTTTGAGGATTGAGGATTGAAGATTGAGGATTTGGGACTGAGGATTGAAGATTGAGGATCGAGGATTGAGGATTGAGGATTGAGGATCGAGGATTGAAGGTTGAGTATTGAGGACTGAGGATTGAGGATTGAAGATTGAGGATTGAGGATTGTGGTTGCGGGATGAGGGTTGAGGATTGAGGTTTGAGGACTGAGGTCTGAGGATTGAGTGTTGAGAATTGAGGATTGAGGCTTGAGGATTAAAGATTGAGGATTGAGGATTGGGTATTGAGGATTGAAGAATGAGGATTGAGGATTGAGGATTGAGGATTGAAGATTGATTATTGAGGACTGAGGATTGAGGATTGAAGATTGAGTATTGGGGATTGAAGACTGATGATTGAGGATTGAGGATTGAGGATTGAAGATTGAGGATTTGGGACTGAGGATTGAAGATTGAGGATCGAGGATTGAGGATTGAGGATTGAGGATTGAGGATCGAGGATTGAAGATTGAGTATTGAGGACTGAGGATTGAGGATTGAAGATTGAGGATTGAGGATTGTGGATGAGGGATGAGGGATGAGGGTTGAGGATTGAGGTTTGAGGACTGAGGACTGAGGATTGAGGATTGATTATTGAGGATTGAAGATTGAGTATTGATGATTGAGGATTGAGGATTGAGAATTGAGGGTTGAGGTTTGAGGACGAGGACTGACGGTTGAGGATTGAGGTTTGAGGATTGAGGACTGAGGATTGAGGATTGAGAATTGAGGATTGAAGATTGAGGATTGAATATTTAGGATTGGGTATTGATGATTGAGGAATGAGGATTGAGGATTGAGGATTGAGGATGGAGGATTGAAGATCGAGTATTGAGGATTGAAGACTGACGATTGAGGATTGAGGATTGAGGATTGAGTATTGAGGATCGAGGATTGCAGATTGAGTTTTGAGGATTGAAGATTGAGGATTGGGGTTTGGGGACTGAGGATTGAGGATTGAGGATTGAGGATTGAGAATTGAGGATTGAGGATTGAGGATTGGGTATTGAGGATTGAACATTGAGGACTGGGTATCGCGGATTGAACATTGAGGATTGAGGATTGAGGATTGAGTATTGATGATTGAGGACTGAAGATTGTATATTGATGATTGAAGATTGAGGATTGAGGATTGAGGGTTGTGGATTGAGGACGAGGAGTGAGGGTTGAGTATTAATGTTTGAGGTGGGAGGATCGAGGATTGAGGATCGAGAATTGACGATTGAGGATTGAGGATTGAAGATTGAGGATTTGGTATTGAGGATTGAAGAATGAGGATTGAGGACTGAGGATTGAGGATTGAGGATTGAGGATTGGGGATTGAGGATTGAAGATTGTGCATTGGGTATTGCGGATTGAACATTGAGGGTTGAGGATTGAGGATTGAGGATTGAGGATTGAGGATTGAAGATTGAATATTGATGATTGAAGATTGAGGATTGAGGACTGAAGGTTGAGTATTGAGAATTGAAGGTTGAAGATTGAGGATTGAGGATTGATGTTTGAAGATTGAGTATTGAGGATTGAAGACTGACGATTGAGGATTGAGGATTGAGGATTGAGTATTGAGGATCGAGGATTGAAGATTGAGTTTTGAGGATTGAAGGTTGAGGATTGAGGATTGAGGATTGAGGATTGAGGATCGAAGATTGAGTATTGAGGATTGAGTATTGAGTATTGAAGGTTGACGATTGAGGATTGAGGATTGAGGATTGAGGATTGAACATTGAGGACTGAGCGTTGAGGGTTGAGTGATGAGAATTGATGTTTGTGGATAGAGGTTTGAAGATTGCAGATTGAGTATTGTGTATTGAAAACTGTGAATTGAGGATATTCTATTGAGGATTGAGGATTGACAACTGACTGTTGAGGACTGAGGGCCGAAGATTGAGGATTCAGGATTGAGGATTCAGAATTGAGGTTTGAGGACTGAGGATTGAGGATTGAAGATTGAGTATCGAGGATTGAAGATTGAGGATTGAGGGTTGAGGATTGAGGATTGAGGATGAGTGCTGAGGGCTGAGGATTGAGGATTGAGGATTGAGGATTGAGGATTGAGGATTGAGGATTCAACATTGAGGATTGGGTATTGCGGATTGAACATTGAGGGTTGAGGATTGAGGATTGACGATTGAGGATTGAGGATTGAAGATTGAATATTGATGATTGAAGATTGAGTATTGAGGATTGAGGGTTGTGGATTGAGGACAAGGACTGAGGGTTGTGTATTGATGTTTGAGGTCTGAGGATTGAGGATTGAGGATTGAGAATTGTGGATTGAGGATTGAGGATTGAAGATTGAGGATTGGGTATTGAGGATTGAAGAATGAGGATTGAGGATTGAGGATTGAGGATTGAGGATTCAAGATTGAGTAATGAGGATTGACGATTGAGGTTTGAGGATTGAGGATCGAGGATTGAAGGTTGAGTATTGAGGACTGAGGATTGAGGATTGAAGATTGAGGATTGAGGATTGTGGTTGCGGGATGAGGGTTGAGGATTGAGGTTTGAGGACTGAGGACTGAGGATTGAGTGTTGAGAATTGAGGATTGAGGCTTGAGGATTAAAGATTGAGGATTGAGGATTGGGTATTGAGGATTGAAGAATGAGGATTGAGGATTGAGGATTGAGGATTGAAGATTGATTATTGAGGACTGAGGATTGAGGATTGAAGATTGAGTATTGGGGATTGAAGACTGATGATTGAGGATTGAGGATTGAGGATTGAAGATTGAGGATTTGGGACTGAGGATTGAAGATTGAGGATCGAGGATTGAGGATTGAGGATTGAGGATTGAGGATCGAGGATTGAAGATTGAGTATTGAGGACTGAGGATTGAGGATTGAAGATTGAGGATTGAGGATTGTGGATGAGGGATGAGGGTTGAGGATTGAGGTTTGAGGACTGAGGACTGAGGATTGAGGATTGATTATTGAGGATTGAAGATTGAGTATTGATGATTGAAGATTGAGGATTGAGAATTGAGGGTTGAGGTTTGAGGACGAGGACTGACGGTTGAGGATTGAGGTTTGAGGATTGAGGACTGAGGATTGAGGATTGAGAATTGAGGATTGAAGATTGAGGATTGAATATTTAAGATTGGGTATTGATGATTGAGGAATGAGGATTGAGGATTGAGGATTGAGGATGGAGGATTGAAGATCGAGTATTGAGGATTGAAGACTGACGATTGAGGATTGAGGATTGAGGATTGAGTATTGAGGATCGAGGATTGCAGATTGAGTTTTGAAGATTGAAGATTTGGTATTGAGGATTGAAGAATGAGGATTGAGGACTGAGGATTGAGGATTGAGGATTGAGGATTGGGGATTGAGGATTGAAGATTGTGCATTGGGTATTGCGGATTGAACATTGAGGGTTGAGGATTGAGGATTGAGGATTGAGGATTGAGGATTGAAGATTGAATATTGATGATTGAAGATTGAGGATTGAGGATTGAGGATTGAGTATTGAGGATCGAGGATTGAAGATTGAGTTTTGAGGATTGAAGGTTGAGGATTGAGGATTGAGGATTGAGGATTGAGGATCGAAGATTGAGTATTGAGGATTGAGTATTGAGTATTGAAGGTTGACGATTGAGGATTGAGGATTGAGGATTGAGGATTGAACATTGAGGACTGAGCGTTGAGGGTTGAGTGATGAGAATTGATGTTTGTGGATAGAGGTTTGAAGATTGCAGATTGAGTATTGTGTATTGAAAACTGTGAATTGAGGATATTCTATTGAGGATTGAGGATTGACAACTGACTGTTGAGGACTGAGGGCCGAAGATTGAGGATTCAGGATTGAGGATTCAGAATTGAGGTTTGAGGACTGAGGATTGAGGATTGAAGATTGAGTATCGAGGATTGAAGATTGAGGATTGAGGGTTGAGGATTGAGGATTGAGGATGAGTGCTGAGGGTTGAGGATTGAGGTTTGAGGACTGAGGACTGAGGACTGAGGATTGAGAATTGAGGATTGAGGATCGAGGATTGAAGATTGAGGATTGGGTACTGAGGATTGATGAATGAGGATTGTGGATTGAGGATTGAGGATTGATGTTTGGAGATTGAGTATTGAGGATTGAAGACTGACGATTGAGGATTGAGGATTGAGGATTGAGTATTGAGGATCGAGGATTGAAGATTGAGTTTTGAGGATTGAAGATTGAGGATTGAGGATTGAGGATTGAGGATTGAGGATCGAAGATTGAGTATTGAGGATTGAGGATTGAGGATTGTGGATTGAAGATTGAGTATTGAGGACTGAGGATTGAGGATTGAAGATTGAGGATTGAGGATTGAGGATTGAGGATTGAGGATTGAGGATTCAACATTGAGGATTGGGTATTGCGGATTGAACATTGAGGGTTGAGGATTGAGGATTGACGATTGAGGATTGAGGATTGAAGATTGAATATTGATGATTGAAGATTGAGTATTGAGGATTGAGGGTTGTGGATTGAGGACAAGGACTGAGGGTTGTGTATTGATGTTTGAGGTCTGAGGATTGAGGATTGAGGATTGAGAATTGTGGATTGAGGATTGAGGATTGAAGATTGAGGATTGGGTATTGAGGATTGAAGAATGAGGATTGAGGATTGAGGATTGAGGATTGAGGATTCAAGATTGAGTAATGAGGATTGACGATTGAGGTTTGAGGATTGAGGATCGAGGATTGAAGGTTGAGTATTGAGGACTGAGGATTGAGGATTGAAGATTGAGGATTGAGGATTGTGGTTGCGGGATGAGGGTTGAGGATTGAGGTTTGAGGACTGAGGACTGAGGATTGAGTGTTGAGAATTGAGGATTGAGGCTTGAGGATTAAAGATTGAGGATTGAGGATTGGGTATTGAGGATTGAAGAATGAGGATTGAGGATTGAGGATTGAGGATTGAAGATTGATTATTGAGGACTGAGGATTGAGGATTGAAGATTGAGTATTGGGGATTGAAGACTGATGATTGAGGATTGAGGATTGAGGATTGAAGATTGAGGATTTGGGACTGAGGATTGAAGATTGAGGATCGAGGATTGAGGATTGAGGATTGAGGATTGAGGATCGAGGATTGAAGATTGAGTATTGAGGACTGAGGATTGAGGATTGAAGATTGAGGATTGAGGATTGTGGATGAGGGATGAGGGTTGAGGATTGAGGTTTGAGGACTGAGGACTGAGGATTGAGGATTGATTATTGAGGATTGAAGATTGAGTATTGATGATTGAAGATTGAGGATTGAGAATTGAGGGTTGAGGTTTGAGGACGAGGACTGACGGTTGAGGATTGAGGTTTGAGGATTGAGGACTGAGGATTGAGGATTGAGAATTGAGGATTGAAGATTGAGGATTGAATATTTAGGATTGGGTATTGATGATTGAGGAATGAGGATTGAGGATTGAGGATTGAGGATGGAGGATTGAAGATCGAGTATTGAGGATTGAAGACTGACGATTGAGGATTGAGGATTGAGGATTGAGTATTGAGGATCGAGGATTGCAGATTGAGTTCTGAGGATTGAAGATTGAGGATTGGGGTTTGGGGTACTGAGGATTGAGGATTGAGGATTGAGGATTGAGAATTGAGGATTGAGGATTGAGGATTGGGTATTGAGGATTGAACATTGAGGACTGGGTATCGCGGATTGAACATTGAGGATTGAGGATTGAGGATTGAGTATTGAGGACTGAGGACTGAAGATTGTATATTGATGATTGAAGATTGAGGATTGAGGATTGAGGGTTGTGGATTGAGGACGAGGAGTGAGGGTTGAGTATTAATGTTTGAGGTGTGAGGATCGAGGATTGAGGATCGAGAATTGAGGATTGAGGGTTGAGGATTGAAGATTGAGGATTTGGTATTGAGGATTGAAGAATGAGGATTGAGGACTGAGGATTGAGTATTGACGATTGAGGATTGGGGATTGAGGATTGAAGATTGTGGATTGGGTATTGCGGATTGAACATTGAGGGTTGAGGATTGAGGATTGAGAATTGAGGATTGAGGGTTGAGGATTGAAGATTGAGGATTGGGTATTGAGGATTGATGAATGAGGATTGAAGATTGAGGATTGAGGATTGATGTTTGAAGATTGAGTATTGAGGATTGAAGACTGACGATTGAGGATTGAGGATTGAGGATTGAGTATTGAGGATCGAGGATTGAAGATTGAGTTTTGAGGATTGAAGATTGAGGATTGAGGATTGAGGATTGAGGATTGAGGGTTGAGGATCGAGGATCGAGGATTGAAGATTGAGTATTGAGGACTGAGGATTGAGGATTGAAGATTGAGGATTGAGGATTGTGGATGAGGGATGAGGGTTGAGGATTGAGGTTTGAGGACTGAGGACTGAGGATTGAGGATTGAGAATTGAGGATTGAGGATTGAGGATTAAAGATTGAGGATTGAGGATTGGGTATTGAGGATTGAAGAATGAGGATTGAGGATTGAAGATTGAGGATTGAGGATTGAAGATTGAGTATTGAGGATTGAAGACTGATGATTTAGGATTGAGGATTGTGGATTGAAGATTGATTATTGAGGACTGAGGATTGAGGAGTGAAGATTGAGGATTGAGGATTGAGGATTGAGGATTGAGGATTGAGGATTGAACATTGAGGGTTGGGTATTGCGGATTGAACATTGAGGGTTGAGGATTGAGGATTGAGGATTGAGGATTGAGGATTGAAGATTGAATATTGATGATTGAAGATTGAGGATTGAGGATTGAGGGTTGTGGATTGAGGACAAGGACTGAGGGTTGTGTATTGATGTTTGAGGTCTGAGGATTGAGGATTGAGGATTGAGAATTGTGGATTGAGGATTGAGGATTGAGAATTGAGGATTGACGATTGTGTATTGAGGATTGAAGATTGAGGATTGAGGATTGAGAATTGTGGATTGAGGATTTAGGATTGAGGATTGAGAATTGAGGATTGAAGATTGAGTAGTGAGGATTGATGATTGAGGGCTGAGGATTGAGGATTGAAGATTGAGGATTTGGGACTGTGGATTGAAGATTGAGGATCGAGGATTGAGGATTGAGGATTGAGGATTGAGGATTGAGGATCGAGGATTGAAGATTGAGTATTGAGGACTGAGGATTGAGGATTGAAGATTGATGATTGAAGATTGAGTATTAAGCATTGAAGATTGAGGATTGAGGATTGAAGATTGAGGATTGATGATTGAAGATTGAGGATTGAGGATTGAGTGTTGTGGATTGAGGACAAGGACTGAGGGTTGTGTATTGATGTTTGAGGTCTGAGGATTGAGGATTGAGGATTGAGAATTGTGGATTGAGGATTGAGGATTGAGAATTGAGGATTGACGATTGAGTATTGAGGATTGAAGATTGAGGATTGAGGATTGAGAATTGTGGATTGAGGATTTAGGATTGAGGATTGAGAATTGAGGATTGAAGATTGAGTAGTGAGGATTGATGATCGAGGGCTGAGGATTGAGGATTGAAGATTGAGGATTTGGGACTGTGGATTGAAGATTGAGGATCGAGGATTGAGGATTGAGGATTGAGGATTGAGGATTCAGGATTGAGGATCGAGGATTGAAGATTGAGTATTGAGGACTGAGGATTGAGGATTGAAGATTGATAATTGAAGATTGAGTATTAAGCATTGAAGATTGAGGATTGAGGATTGAAGATTGAGGATTGACGATGAGGGCTGAGGGTTGAGGATTGAGGTTTGAGGACTGAGGACTGGGGATTGAGGATTGAGAATTGAGCATTGAGGATTGAGGACTGAAGATTGAGGATTTGGTATTGAGGATTGAAGAATGAGGATTGAGGATTGAGGATTGAGGATTGAGGATTGAAGAATGAGGATTGAGGATTGAAGACTGACGATTGAGGATTGAAGATTGAGGATTGAGGGTTGTGGATTGAGGACGAGGAGTGAGGGTTGAGTATTAATGTTTGAGGTGTGAGGATCGAGGATTGAGGATCGAGAATTGAGGATTGACGATTGAGGATTGAAGATTGAGGATTTGGTATTGAGGATTGAAGAATGAGGATTGAGGACTGAGGATTGAGGATTGAGGATTGAGGATTGAGGATTGAGGATTGAGGATCGAAGATTGAGTATTGAGGATTGAGTATTGAGAATTGAAGGTTGACGATTGAGGTTTGAGGATTGAGGATTGAGGATTGAACATTGAGGACTGAGCGTTGAGGGTTGAGTGATGAGAATTGATGTTTGTGGATAGAGGTTTGAAGATTGCAGATTGAGTATTGTGTATTGAAAACTGTGAATTGAGGTTATTCTATTGAGGATTGAGGATTGACAACTGACTGTTGAGGACTGAGGGCCGAAGATTGAGGATTCAGGATTGAGGATTCAGAATTGAGGTTTGAGGACTGAGTATTGAGGATTGAAGATTGAGTATCGAGGATTGAAGATTGAGGATTGAGGGTTGAGGATTGAGGATTGAGGATGAGGGCTGAGGGTTGAGGATTGAGGTTTGAGGACTGAGGACTGAGGACTGAGGATTGAGGATTGAAGATTGAGGATTGGGTATTGAGGATTGATGAATGAGGATTGAGGATTGAGGATTGAAGATTGAGGATTTGGGACTGAGGATTGAAGATTGAGGATCGAGGATTGAGGATTGAGGATTGAGGATTGAGGATCGAGGATTGAAGATTGAGTATTGAGGACTGAGGATTGAGGATTGAAGATTGAGGATTGAGGATTGTGGATGAGGGATGAGGGTTGAGGATTGAGGTTTGAGGACTGAGGACTGAGGATTGAGGATTGATTATTGAGGATTGAAGATTGAGTATTGATGATTGAGGATTGAGGATTGAGAATTGAGGGTTGAGGTTTGAGGACGAGGACTGACGGTTGAGGATTGAGGTTTGAGGATTGAGGACTGAGGATTGAGGATTGAGAATTGAGGATTGAAGATTGAGGATTGAATATTTAGGATTGGGTATTGATGATTGAGGAATGAGGATTGAGGATTGAGGATTGAGGATGGAGGATTGAAGATCGAGTATTGAGGATTGAAGACTGACGATTGAGGATTGAGGATTGAGGATTGAGTATTGAGGATCGAGGATTGCAGATTGAGTTTTGAGGATTGAAGATTGAGGATTGGGGTTTGGGGACTGAGGATTGAGGATTGAGGATTGAGGATTGAGAATTGAGGATTGAGGATTGAGGATTGGGTATTGAGGATTGAACATTGAGGACTGGGTATCGCGGATTGAACATTGAGGATTGAGGATTGAGGATTGAGTATTGAGGATTGAGGACTGAAGATTGTATATTGATGATTGAAGATTGAGGATTGAGGATTGAGGGTTGTGGATTGAGGACGAGGAGTGAGGGTTGAGTATTAATGTTTGAGGTGTGAGGATCGAGGATTGAGTATCGAGAATTGACGATTGAGGATTGAGGATTGAAGATTGAGGATTTGGTATTGAGGATTGAAGAATGAGGATTGAGGACTGAGGATTGAGGATTGAGGATTGAGGATTGGGGATTGAGGATTGAAGATTGTGCATTGGGTATTGCGGATTGAACATTGAGGGTTGAGGATTGAGGATTGAGGATTGAGGATTGAGGATTGAAGATTGAATATTGATGATTGAAGATTGAGGATTGAGGACTGAAGGTTGAGTATTGAGAATTGAAGGTTGAAGGTTGAGGATTGAGGATTGATGTTTGAAGATTGAGTATTGAGGATTGAAGACTGACGATTGAGGATTGAGGATTGAGGATTGAGTATTGAGGATCGAGGATTGAAGATTGAGTTTTGAGGATTGAAGGTTGAGGATTGAGGATTGAGGATTGAGGATTGAGGATCGAAGATTGAGTATTGAGGATTGAGTATTGAGAATTGAAGGTTGACGATTGAGGATTGAGGATTGAGGATTGAGGATTGAACATTGAGGACTGAGCGTTGAGGGTTGAGTGATGAGAATTGATGTTTGTGGATAGAGGTTTGAAGATTGCAGATTGAGTATTGTGTATTGAAAACTGTGAATTGAGGATATTCTATTGAGGATTGAGGATTGACAACCGACTGTTGAGGACTGAGGGCCGAAGATTGAGGATTCAGGATTGAGGATTCAGAATTGAGGTTTGAGGACTGAGGATTGAGGATTGAAGATTGAGTATCGAGGATTGAAGATTGAGGATTGAGGGTTGAGGATTGAGGATTGAGGATGAGTGCTGAGGGTTGAGGATTGAGGTTTGAGGACTGAGGACTGAGGACTGAGGATTGAGAATTGAGGATTGAGGATTGAGGATTGAAGATTGAGGATTGGGTACTGAGGATTGATGAATGAGGATTGAGGATTGAGGATTGAGGATTGATGTTTGGAGATTGAGTATTGAGGATTGAAGACTGACGATTGAGGATTGAGGATTGAGGATTGAGTATTGAGGATCGAGGATTGAAGATTGAGTTTTGAGGATTGAAGATTGAGGATTGAGGATTGAGGATTGAGGATTGAGGATCGAAGATTGAGTATTGAGGATTGAGGATTGAGGATTGTGGATTGAAGATTGAGTATTGAGGACTGAGGATTGAGGATTGAAGATTGAGGATTGAGGATTGAGGATTGAGGATTGAGGATTGAGGATTCAACATTGAGGATTGGGTATTGCGGATTGAACATTGAGGGTTGAGGATTGAGGATTGACGATTGAGGATTGAGGATTGAAGATTGAATATTGATGATTGAAGATTGAGTATTGAGGATTGAGGGTTGTGGATTGAGGACAAGGACTGAGGGTTGTGTATTGATGTTTGAGGTCTGAGGATTGAGGATTGAGGATTGAGAATTGTGGATTGAGGATTGAGGATTGAAGATTGAGGATTGGGTATTGAGGATTGAAGAATGAGGATTGAGGATTGAGGATTGAGGATTGAGGATTCAAGATTGAGTAATGAGGATTGACGATTGAGGTTTGAGGATTGAGGATTGAAGATTGAGGATTTGGGACTGAGGATTGAAGATTGAGGATCGAGGATTGAGGATTGAGGATTGAGGATCGAGGATTGAAGGTTGAGTATTGAGGACTGAGGATTGAGGATTGAAGATTGAGGATTGAGGATTGTGGTTGCGGGATGAGGGTTGAGGATTGAGGTTTGAGGACTGAGGTCTGAGGATTGAGTGTTGAGAATTGAGGATTGAGGCTTGAGGATTAAAGATTGAGGATTGAGGATTGGGTATTGAGGATTGAAGAATGAGGATTGAGGATTGAGGATTGAGGATTGAAGATTGATTATTGAGGACTGAGGATTGAGGATTGAAGATTGAGTATTGGGGATTGAAGACTGATGATTGAGGATTGAGGATTGAGGATTGAAGATTGAGGATTTGGGACTGAGGATTGAAGATTGAGGATCGAGGATTGAGGATTGAGGATTGAGGATTGAGGATCGAGGATTGAAGATTGAGTATTGAGGACTGAGGATTGAGGATTGAAGATTGAGGATTGAGGATTGTGGATGAGGGATGAGGGATGAGGGTTGAGGATTGAGGTTTGAGGACTGAGGACTGAGGATTGAGGATTGATTATTGAGGATTGAAGATTGAGTATTGATGATTGAGGATTGAGGATTGAGAATTGAGGGTTGAGGTTTGAGGACGAGGACTGACGGTTGAGGATTGAGGTTTGAGGATTGAGGACTGAGGATTGAGGATTGAGAATTGAGGATTGAAGATTGAGGATTGAATATTTAGGATTGGGTATTGATGATTGAGGAATGAGGATTGAGGATTGAGGATTGAGGATGGAGGATTGAAGATCGAGTATTGAGGATTGAAGACTGACGATTGAGGATTGAGGATTGAGGATTGAGTATTGAGGATCGAGGATTGCAGATTGAGTTTTGAGGATTGAAGATTGAGGATTGGGGTTTGGGGACTGAGGATTGAGGATTGAGGATTGAGGATTGAGAATTGAGGATTGAGGATTGAGGATTGGGTATTGAGGATTGAACATTGAGGACTGGGTATCGCGGATTGAACATTGAGGATTGAGGATTGAGGATTGAGTATTGATGATTGAGGACTGAAGATTGTATATTGATGATTGAAGATTGAGGATTGAGGATTGAGGGTTGTGGATTGAGGACGAGGAGTGAGGGTTGAGTATTAATGTTTGAGGTGGGAGGATCGAGGATTGAGGATCGAGAATTGACGATTGAGGATTGAGGATTGAAGATTGAGGATTTGGTATTGAGGATTGAAGAATGAGGATTGAGGACTGAGGATTGAGGATTGAGGATTGAGGATTGGGGATTGAGGATTGAAGATTGTGCATTGGGTATTGCGGATTGAACATTGAGGGTTGAGGATTGAGGATTGAGGATTGAGGATTGAGGATTGAAGATTGAATATTGATGATTGAAGATTGAGGATTGAGGACTGAAGGTTGAGTATTGAGAATTGAAGGTTGAAGATTGAGGATTGAGGATTGATGTTTGAAGATTGAGTATTGAGGATTGAAGACTGACGATTGAGGATTGAGGATTGAGGATTGAGTATTGAGGATCGAGGATTGAAGATTGAGTTTTGAGGATTGAAGGTTGAGGATTGAGGATTGAGGATTGAGGATTGAGGATCGAAGATTGAGTATTGAGGATTGAGTATTGAGTATTGAAGGTTGACGATTGAGGATTGAGGATTGAGGATTGAGGATTGAACATTGAGGACTGAGCGTTGAGGGTTGAGTGATGAGAATTGATGTTTGTGGATAGAGGTTTGAAGATTGCAGATTGAGTATTGTGTATTGAAAACTGTGAATTGAGGATATTCTATTGAGGATTGAGGATTGACAACTGACTGTTGAGGACTGAGGGCCGAAGATTGAGGATTCAGGATTGAGGATTCAGAATTGAGGTTTGAGGACTGAGGATTGAGGATTGAAGATTGAGTATCGAGGATTGAAGATTGAGGATTGAGGGTTGAGGATTGAGGATTGAGGATGAGTGCTGAGGGCTGAGGATTGAGGTTTGAGGACTGAGGACTGAGGACTGAGGATTGAGAATTGAGGATTGAGGATCGAGGATTGAAGATTGAGGATTGGGTACTGAGGATTGATGAATGAGGATTGTGGATTGAGGATTGAGGATTGATGTTTGGAGATTGAGTATTGAGGATTGAAGACTGACGATTGAGGATTGAGGATTGAGGATTGAGTATTGAGGATCGAGGATTGAAGATTGAGTTTTGAGGATTGAAGATTGAGGATTGAGGATTGAGGATTGAGGATTGAGGATCGAAGATTGAGTATTGAGGATTGAGGATTGAGGATTGTGGATTGAAGATTGAGTATTGAGGACTGAGGATTGAGGATTGAAGATTGAGGATTGAGGATTGAGGATTGAGGATTGAGGATTGAGGATTCAACATTGAGGATTGGGTATTGCGGATTGAACATTGAGGGTTGAGGATTGAGGATTGACGATTGAGGATTGAGGATTGAAGATTGAATATTGATGATTGAAGATTGAGTATTGAGGATTGAGGGTTGTGGATTGAGGACAAGGACTGAGGGTTGTGTATTGATGTTTGAGGTCTGAGGATTGAGGATTGAGGATTGAGAATTGTGGATTGAGGATTGAGGATTGAAGATTGAGGATTGGGTATTGAGGATTGAAGAATGAGGATTGAGGATTGAGGATTGAGGATTGAGGATTCAAGATTGAGTAATGAGGATTGACGATTGAGGTTTGAGGATTGAGGATCGAGGATTGAAGGTTGAGTATTGAGGACTGAGGATTGAGGATTGAAGATTGAGGATTGAGGATTGTGGTTGCGGGATGAGGGTTGAGGATTGAGGTTTGAGGACTGAGGACTGAGGATTGAGTGTTGAGAATTGAGGATTGAGGCTTGAGGATTAAAGATTGAGGATTGAGGATTGGGTATTGAGGATTGAAGAATGAGGATTGAGGATTGAGGATTGAGGATTGAAGATTGATTATTGAGGACTGAGGATTGAGGATTGAAGATTGAGTATTGGGGATTGAAGACTGATGATTGAGGATTGAGGATTGAGGATTGAAGATTGAGGATTTGGGACTGAGGATTGAAGATTGAGGATCGAGGATTGAGGATTGAGGATTGAGGATTGAGGATCGAGGATTGAAGATTGAGTATTGAGGACTGAGGATTGAGGATTGAAGATTGAGGATTGAGGATTGTGGATGAGGGATGAGGGTTGAGGATTGAGGTTTGAGGACTGAGGACTGAGGATTGAGGATTGATTATTGAGGATTGAAGATTGAGTATTGATGATTGAAGATTGAGGATTGAGAATTGAGGGTTGAGGTTTGAGGACGAGGACTGACGGTTGAGGATTGAGGTTTGAGGATTGAGGACTGAGGATTGAGGATTGAGAATTGAGGATTGAAGATTGAGGATTGAATATTTAGGATTGGGTATTGATGATTGAGGAATGAGGATTGAGGATTGAGGATTGAGGATGGAGGATTGAAGATCGAGTATTGAGGATTGAAGACTGACGATTGAGGATTGAGGATTGAGGATTGAGTATTGAGGATCGAGGATTGCAGATTGAGTTTTGAAGATTGAAGATTTGGTATTGAGGATTGAAGAATGAGGATTGAGGACTGAGGATTGAGGATTGAGGATTGAGGATTGGGGATTGAGGATTGAAGATTGTGCATTGGGTATTGCGGATTGAACATTGAGGGTTGAGGATTGAGGATTGAGGATTGAGGATTGAGGATTGAAGATTGAATATTGATGATTGAAGATTGAGGATTGAGGATTGAGGATTGAGTATTGAGGATCGAGGATTGAAGATTGAGTTTTGAGGATTGAAGGTTGAGGATTGAGGATTGAGGATTGAGGATTGAGGATCGAAGATTGAGTATTGAGGATTGAGTATTGAGTATTGAAGGTTGACCATTGAGGATTGAGGATTGAGGATTGAGGATTGAACATTGAGGACTGAGCGTTGAGGGTTGAGTGATGAGAATTGATGTTTGTGGATAGAGGTTTGAAGATTGCAGATTGAGTATTGTGTATTGAAAACTGTGAATTGAGGATATTCTATTGAGGATTGAGGATTGACAACTGACTGTTGAGGACTGAGGGCCGAAGATTGAGGATTCAGGATTGAGGATTCAGAATTGAGGTTTGAGGACTGAGGATTGAGGATTGAAGATTGAGTATCGAGGATTGAAGATTGAGGATTGAGGGTTGAGGATTGAGGATTGAGGATGAGTGCTGAGGGTTGAGGATTGAGGTTTGAGGACTGAGGACTGAGGACTGAGGATTGAGAATTGAGGATTGAGGATCGAGGATTGAAGATTGAGGATTGGGTACTGAGGATTGATGAATGAGGATTGTGGATTGAGGATTGAGGATTGATGTTTGGAGATTGAGTATTGAGGATTGAAGACTGACGATTGAGGATTGAGGATTGAGGATTGAGTATTGAGGATCGAGGATTGAAGATTGAGTTTTGAGGATTGAAGATTGAGGATTGAGGATTGAGGATTGAGGATTGAGGATCGAAGATTGAGTATTGAGGATTGAGGATTGAGGATTGTGGATTGAAGATTGAGTATTGAGGACTGAGGATTGAGGATTGAAGATTGAGGATTGAGGATTGAGGATTGAGGATTGAGGATTGAGGATTCAACATTGAGGATTGGGTATTGCGGATTGAACATTGAGGGTTGAGGATTGAGGATTGACGATTGAGGATTGAGGATTGAAGATTGAATATTGATGATTGAAGATTGAGTATTGAGGATTGAGGGTTGTGGATAGAGGACAAGGACTGAGGGTTGTGTATTGATGTTTGAGGTCTGAGGATTGAGGATTGAGGATTGAGAATTGTGGATTGAGGATTGAGGATTGAAGAATGAGGATTGGGTATTGAGGATTGAAGAATGAGGATTGAGGATTGAGGATTGAGGATTGAGGATTCAAGATTGAGTAATGAGGATTGACGATTGAGGTTTGAGGATTGAGGATCGAGGATTGAAGGTTGAGTATTGAGGACTGAGGATTGAGGATTGAAGATTGAGGATTGAGGATTGTGGTTGCGGGATGAGGGTTGAGGATTGAGGTTTGAGGACTGAGGACTGAGGATTGAGTGTTGAGAATTGAGGATTGAGGCTTGAGGATTAAAGATTGAGGATTGAGGATTGGGTATTGAGGATTGAAGAATGAGGATTGAGGATTGAGGATTGAGGATTGAAGATTGATTATTGAGGACTGAGGATTGAGGATTGAAGATTGAGTATTGGGGATTGAAGACTGATGATTGAGGATTGAGGATTGAGGATTGAAGATTGAGGATTTGGGACTGAGGATTGAAGATTGAGGATCGAGGATTGAGGATTGAGGATTGAGGATTGAGGATCGAGGATTGAAGATTGAGTATTGAGGACTGAGGATTGAGGATTGAAGATTGAGGATTGAGGATTGTGGATGAGGGATGAGGGTTGAGGATTGAGGTTTGAGGACTGAGGACTGAGGATTGAGGATTGATTATTGAGGATTGAAGATTGAGTATTGATGATTGAAGATTGAGGATTGAGAATTGAGGGTTGAGGTTTGAGGACGAGGACTGACGGTTGAGGATTGAGGTTTGAGGATTGAGGACTGAGGATTGAGGATTGAGAATTGAGGATTGAAGATTGAGGATTGAATATTTAGGATTGGGTATTGATGATTGAGGAATGAGGATTGAGGATTGAGGATTGAGGATGGAGGATTGAAGATCGAGTATTGAGGATTGAAGACTGACGATTGAGGATTGAGGATTGAGGATTGAGTATTGAGGATCGAGGATTGCAGATTGAGTTCTGAGGATTGAAGATTGAGGATTGGGGTTTGGGGTACTGAGGATTGAGGATTGAGGATTGAGGATTGAGAATTGAGGATTGAGGATTGAGGATTGGGTATTGAGGATTGAACATTGAGGACTGGGTATCGCGGATTGAACATTGAGGATTGAGGATTGAGGATTGAGTATTGAGGACTGAGGACTGAAGATTGTATATTGATGATTGAAGATTGAGGATTGAGGATTGAGGGTTGTGGATTGAGGACGAGGAGTGAGGGTTGAGTATTAATGTTTGAGGTGTGAGGATCGAGGATTGAGGATCGAGAATTGAGGATTGAGGGTTGAGGATTGAAGATTGAGGATTTGGTATTGAGGATTGAAGAATGAGGATTGAGGACTGAGGATTGAGTATTGACGATTGAGGATTGGGGATTGAGGATTGAAGATTGTGGATTGGGTATTGCGGATTGAACATTGAGGGTTGAGGATTGAGGATTGAGAATTGAGGATTGAGGGTTGAGGATTGAAGATTGAGGATTGGGTATTGAGGATTGATGAATGAGGATTGAAGATTGAGGATTGAGGATTGATGTTTGAAGATTGAGTATTGAGGATTGAAGACTGACGATTGAGGATTGAGGATTGAGGATTGAGTATTGAGGATCGAGGATTGAAGATTGAGTTTTGAGGATTGAAGATTGAGGATTGAGGATTGAGGATTGAGGATTGAGGGTTGAGGATCGAGGATCGAGGATTGAAGATTGAGTATTGAGGACTGAGGATTGAGGATTGAAGATTGAGGATTGAGGATTGTGGATGAGGGATGAGGGTTGAGGATTGAGGTTTGAGGACTGAGGACTGAGGATTGAGGATTGAGAATTGAGGATTGAGGATTGAGGATTAAAGATTGAGGATTGAGGATTGGGTATTGAGGATTGAAGAATGAGGATTGAGGATTGAAGATTGAGGATTGAGGATTGAAGATTGAGTATTGAGGATTGAAGACTGATGATTGAGGATTGAGGATTGTGGATTGAAGATTGATTATTGAGGACTGAGGATTGAGGAGTGAAGATTGAGGATTGAGGATTGAGGATTGAGGATTGAGGATTGAGGATTGAACATTGAGGGTTGGGTATTGCGGATTGAACATTGAGGGTTGAGGATTGAGGATTGAGGATTGAGGATTGAGGATTGAAGATTGAATATTGATGATTGAAGATTGAGGATTGAGGATTGAGGGTTGTGGATTGAGGACAAGGACTGAGGGTTGTGTATTGATGTTTGAGGTCTGAGGATTGAGGATTGAGGATTGAGAATTGTGGATTGAGGATTGAGGATTGAGAATTGAGGATTGACGATTGTGTATTGAGGATTGAAGATTGAGGATTGAGGATTGAGAATTGTGGATTGAGGATTTAGGATTGAGGATTGAGAATTGAGGATTGAAGATTGAGTAGTGAGGATTGATGATTGAGGGCTGAGGATTGAGGATTGAAGATTGAGGATTTGGGACTGTGGATTGAAGATTGAGGATCGAGGATTGAGGATTGAGGATTGAGGATTGAGGATTGAGGATCGAGGATTGAAGATTGAGTATTGAGGACTGAGGATTGAGGATTGAAGATTGATGATTGAAGATTGAGTATTAAGCATTGAAGATTGAGGATTGAGGATTGAAGATTGAGGATTGACGATGAGGGCTGAGGGTTGAGGATTGAGGTTTGAGGACTGAGGACTGGGGATTGAGGATTGAGAATTGAGGATCGAGGATTGAGTATTGAAGATTGAAGATTGAGTAATGGGTATTGAGGATTGAAGAATGAGGATTGAAGATTGAGGATTGAGGATTGAGGATTGAGGATTGAGGATTGTATATTGATGATTGAAGATTGAGTATTGAGGATTGAGGGTTGTGGATTGAGGACGAGGACTGAGTGTTGAGTATTGATGTTTGAGGTCTGAGGATTGAGGATTGAGGATTGAGAATTGTGGATTGAGGATTGAGGATTGAAGATTGAGGATTGGGTATTGAGGATTGAAGAATGAGGATTGAGGATTGAGTATTGAGGATCGAGGATTGCAGATTGAGTTTTGAGGATTGAAGATTGAGGATTGGGGTTTGGGGTACTGAGGATTGAGGATTGAGGATTGAGGATTGAGAATTGAGGATTGAGGATTGAGGATTGGGTATTGAGGATTGAACATTGAGGACTGGGTATCGCGGATTGAACATTGAGGATTGAGGATTGAGGATTGAGTATTGAGGATTGAGGACTGAAGATTGTATATTGATGATTGAAGATTGAGGATTGAGGATTGAGGGTTGTGGATTGAGGACGAGGAGTGAGGGTTGAGTATTAATGTTTGAGGTGTGAGGATCGAGGATTGAGGATCGAGAATTGAGGATTGAGGATTGAGGATTGAAGATTGAGGATTTGGTATTGAGGATTGAAGAATGAGGATTGAGGACTGAGGATTGAGAATTGAGGATTGAGGATTGGGGATTGAGGATTGAAGATTGAGGGTTGAGGATTGAGGATTGAGAATTGAGGATTGAGGATTGAGGATTGAAGATTGAGGATTGGGTATTGAGGATTGATGAATGAGGATTGAAGATTGAGGATTGAGGATTGATGTTTGAAGATTGAGTATTGAGGATTGAAGACTGACGATTGAGGATTGAGGATTGAGGATTGAGTATTGAGGATCGAGGATTGAAGATTGAGTTTTGAGGATTGAAGATTGAGGATTGAGGATTGAGGATTGAGGATTGAGGGTTGAGGATCGAGGATCGAGGATTGAAGATTGAGTATTGAGGACTGAGGATTGAGGATTGAAGATTGAGGATTCAGGATTGTGGATGAGGGATGAGGGTTGAGGATTGAGGTTTGAGGACTGAGGACTGAGGATTGAGGATTGAGAATTGAGGATTGAGGATTGAGGATTAAAGATTGAGGATTGAGGATTGGGTATTGAGGATTGAAGAATGAGGATTGAGGATTGAGGATTGAGGATTGAGGATTGAGGATTGAAGATTGAGTATTGAGGATTGAAGACTGATGATTGAGGATTGAGGATTGTGGATTGAAGATTGATTATTGAGGACTGAGGATTGAGGATTGAAGATTGAGGATTGAGGATTGAGGATTGAGGATTGAGGATTGAGGATTGAACATTGAGGATTGGGTATTGCGGATTGAACATTGAGGGTTGAGGATTGAGGATTGAGGATTGAGGATTGAGGATTGAAGATTGAATATTGATGATTGAAGATTGAGGATTGAGGATTGAGAATTGTGGATTGAGGATTTAGGATTGAGGATTGAGAATTGAGGATTGAAGATTGAGTAGTGAGGATTGATGATTGAGGGCTGAGGATTGAGGATTGAAGATTGAGGATTTGGGACTGTGGATTGAAGATTGAGGATCGAGGATTGAGGATTGAGGATTGAGGATTGAGGATTGAGGATTGAGGATCGAGGATTGAAGATTGAGTATTGAGGACTGAGGATTGAGGATTGAAGATTGATGATTGAAGATTGAGTATTAAGCATTGAAGATTGAGGATTGAGGATTGAAGATTGAGGATTGACGATGAGGGCTGAGGGTTGAGGATTGAGGTTTGAGGACTGAGGACTGGGGATTGAGGATTGAGAATTGAGGATTGAGGATTGAGTATTGAAGATTGAAGATTGAGTAATGGGTATTGAGGATTGAAGAATGAGGATTGAAGATTGAGGATTGAGGATTGAGGATTGAGGATTGAGGATTGTATATTGATGATTGAAGAATGAGTATTGAGGATTGAGGCTTGTGGATTGAGGACGAGGACTGAGTGTTGAGTATTGATGTTTGAGGTCTGAGGATCGAGGATTGAGGATTGAGAATTTAGGATTGAGGATTGAGGATTGAAGATTGAGGATTTGGTATTGAGGATTGAAGAATGAGGATTGAGGATCGAGGATTGAGGATTGAGGATTGAAGAATGAGGATTGAGGATTGAAGACTGACGATTGAGGATTGAAGATTGAGGATTGAGGGTTGTGGATTGAGGACGAGGAGTGAGGGTTGAGTATTAATGTTTGAGGTGTGAGGATCGAGGATTGAGGATCGAGAATTGAGGATTGAGGATTGAGGATTGAAGATTGAGGATTTGGTATTGAGGATTGAAGAATGAGGATTGAGGACTGAGGATTGAGGATTGAGGATTGAGGATTGGGGATTGAGGATTGAAGATTGTGGATTGGGTATTGCGGATTGAACATTGAGGGTTGAGGATTGAGGATTGAGGATTGAGGATTGAGGATTGAAGATTGAATATTGATGATAGAAGATTGAGGATTGAGGAGTGAAGATTGAGTATTGAGAATTGAAGGTTGAAGATTGAGGATTGAGGATTGATGTTTGAAGATTGAGTATTGAGGATTGAAGACTGACGATTGAGGATTGAGTATTGAGAATTGAGTATTGAGGATCGAGGATTGAAGATTGAGCTTTGAGGATTGAAGGTTGAGAATTGAGGATTGAGGATTGAGGATTGAGGATCGAAGATTGAGTATTGAGGATTGAGTATTGAGAATTGAAGGTTGACGATTGAGGATTGAGGATTGAGGATTGAGGATTGAACATTGAGGACTGAGCGTTGAGGGTTGAGTGATGAGAATTGATGTTTGTGGATAGAGGTTTGAAGATTGTAGATTGAGTATTGTGTATTGAAAACTGTGAATTGAGGATATTCTATTGAGGATTGAGGATTGACAACTGACTGTTGAGGACTGAGGGCCGAAGATTGAGGATTCAGGATTGAGGATTCAGAATTGAGGTTTGAGGACTGAGGATTGAGGATTGAAGATTGAGTATCGAGGATTGAAGATTGAGGATTGAGGGTTGAGGATTGAGGATTGAGGATGAGGGCTGAGGGTTGAGGATTGAGGTTTGAGGACTGAGGACTGAGGACTGAGGATTGAGAATTGAGGATTGAGGATTGAGGATTGAAGATTGAGGATTGGGTACTGAGGATTGATGAATGAGTATTGAGGATTGAGGATTGAGGAATGATGTTTGGAGATTGAGTATTGAGGATTGAAGACTGACGATTGAGGATTGAGGATTGAGGATTGAGTATTGAGGATCGAGGATTGAAGATTGAGTTTTGAGGATTGAGGATTGAGGATTGTGGATTGAAGATTGAGTATTGAGGACTGAGGATTGAGGATTGAAGATTGAGGATTGAGGATTGAGGATTGAGGATTGAGGATTGAGGATCCAACATTGAGGATTGGGTATTGCGCATTGAACATTGAGGGTTGAGGATTGAGGATTGAGGATTGAGGATTGAGGATTGAAGATTGAATATTGATGATTGAAGATTGAGGATTGAGGATTGAGGGTTGTGGATTGAGGACAAGGACTGAGGGTCGTGTATTGATGTTTGAGGTCTGAGGATTGAGGATTGAGGATTGAAGATTGTGGATTGGGTATTGCGGATTGAACATTGAGGGTTGAGGATTGAGGATTGAGAATTGAGGATTGAGGGTTGAGGATTGAAGATTGAGGATTGGGTATTGAGGATTGATGAATGAGGATTGAAGATTGAGGATTGAGGATTGATGTTTGAAGATTGAGTATTGAGGATTGAAGACTGACGATTGAGGATTGAGGATTGAGGATTGAGTATTGAGGATCGAGGATTGAAGATTGAGTTTTGAGGATTGAAGATTGAGGATTGAGGATTGAGGATTGAGGATTGAGGGTTGAGGATCGAGGATCGAGGATTGAAGATTGAGTATTGAGGACTGAGGATTGAGGATTGAAGATTGAGGATTGAGGATTGTGGATGAGGGATGAGGGTTGAGGATTGAGGTTTGAGGACTGAGGACTGAGGATTGAGGATTGAGAATTGAGGATTGAGGATTGAGGATTAAAGATTGAGGATTGAGGATTGGGTATTGAGGATTGAAGAATGAGGATTGAGGATTGAGGATTGAGGATTGAGGATTGAAGATTGAGTATTGAGGATTGAAGACTGATGATTGAGGATTGAGGATTGTGGATTGAAGATTGATTATTGAGGACTGAGGATTGAGGATTGAAGTTTGAGGATTGAGGATTGAGGATTGAGGATTGAGGATTGAGGATTGAACATTGAGGGTTGGGTATTGCGGATTGAACATTGAGGGTTGAGGATTGAGGATTGAGGATTGAGGATTGAGGATTGAAGATTGAATATTGATGATTGAAGATTGAGGATTGAGGATTGAGGGTTGTGGATTGAGGACAAGGACTGAGGGTTGTGTATTGATGTTTGAGGTCTGAGGATTGAGGATTGAGGATTGAGAATTGTGGATTGAGGATTGAGGATTGAGAATTGAGGATTGACGATTGAGTATTGAGGATTGAAGATTGAGGATTGAGGATTGAGAATTGTGGATTGAGGATTTAGGATTGAGGATTGAGAATTGAGGATTGAAGATTGAGTAGTGAGGATTGATGATTGAGGGCTGAGGATTGAGGATTGAAGATTGAGGATTTGGGACTGTGGATTGAAGATTGAGGATCGAGGATTGAGGATTGAGGATTGAGGATTGAGGATTGAGGATTGAGGATCGAGGATTGAAGATTGAGTATTGAGGACTGAGGATTGAGGATTGAAGATTGATGATTGAAGATTGAGTATTAAGCATTGAAGATTGAGGATTGAGGATTGAAGATTGAGGATTGACGATGAGGGCTGAGGTTGAGGATTGAGGTTTGAGGACTGAGGACTGGGGATTGAGGATTGAGAATTGAGGATCGAGGATTGAGTATTGAAGATTGAAGATTGAGTAATGGGTATTGAGGATTGAAGAATGAGGATTGAAGATTGAGGATTGAGGATTGAGGATTGAGGATTGAGGATTGTATATTGATGATTGAAGATTGAGTATTGAGGATTGAGGGTTGTGGATTGAGGACGAGGACTGAGTGTTGAGTATTGATGTTTGAGGTCTGAGGATTGAGGATTGAGGATTGAGAATTGTGGATTGAGGATTGAGGATTGAAGATTGAGGATTGGGTATTGAGGATTGAAGAATGAGGATTGAGGATTGATTATTGAGGATCGAGGATTGCAGATTGAGTTTTGAGGATTGAAGATTGAGGATTGGGGTTTGGGGTACTGAGGATTGAGGATTGAGGATTGAGGATTGAGAATTGAGGATTGAGGATTGAGGATTGGGTATTGAGGATTGAACATTGAGGACTGGGTATCGCGGATTGAACATTGAGGATTGAGGATTGAGGATTGAGTATTGAGGATTGAGGACTGAAGATTGTATATTGATGATTGAAGGTTGAGGATTGAGGATTGAGGGTTGTGGATTGAGGACGAGGAGTGAGGGTTGAGTATTAATGTTTGAGGTGTGAGGATCGAGGATTGAGGATCGAGAATTGAGGATTGAGGATTGAGGATTGAAGATTGAGGATTTGGTATTGAGGATTGAAGAATGAGGATTGAGGACTGAGGATTGAGAATTGAGGATTGAGGATTGGGGATTGAGGATTGAAGATTGAGGGTTGAGGATTGAGGATTGAGAATTGAGGATTGAGGATTGAGGATTGAAGATTGAGGATTGGGTATTGAGGATTGATGAATGAGGATTGAAGATTGAGGATTGAGGATTGATGTTTGAAGATTGAGTATTGAGGATTGAAGACTGACGATTGAGGATTGAGGATTGAGGATTGAGTATTGAGGATCGAGGATTGAAGATTGTGTTTTGAGGATTGAAGATTGAGGATTGAGGATTGAGGATTGAGGATTGAGGGTTGAGGATCGAGGATCGAGGATTGAAGATTGAGTATTGAGGACTGAGGATTGAGGATTGAAGATTGAGGATTCAGGATTGTGGATGAGGGATGAGGGTTGAGGATTGAGGTTTGAGGACTGAGGACTGAGGATTGAGGATTGAGAATTGAGGATTGAGGATTGAGGATTAAAGATTGAGGATTGAGGATTGGGTATTGAGGATTGAAGAATGAGGATTGAGGATTGAGGATTGAGGATTGAGGATTGAAGATTGAGTATTGAGGATTGAAGACTGATGATTGAGGATTGAGGATTGTGGATTGAAGATTGATTATTGAGGACTGAGGATTGAGGATTGAAGATTGAGGATTGAGGATTGAGGATTGAGGATTGAGGATTGAGGATTGAACATTGAGGATTGGGTATTGCGGATTGAACATTGAGGGTTGAGGATTGAGGATTGAGGATTGAGGATTGAGGATTGAAGATTGAATATTGATGATTGAAGATTGAGGATTGAGGATTGAGAATTGTGGATTGAGGATTTGGGATTGAGGATTGAGAATTGAGGATTGAAGATTGAGTAGTGAGGATTGATGATTGAGGGCTGAGGATTGAGGATTGAAGATTGAGGATTTGGGACTGTGGATTGAAGATTGAGGATCGAGGATTGAGGATTGAGGATTGAGGATTGAGGATTGAGGATTGAGGATCGAGGATTGAAGATTGAGTATTGAGGACTGAGGATTGAGGATTGAAGATTGATGATTGAAGATTGAGTATTAAGCATTGAAGATTGAGGATTGAGGATTGAAGATTGAGGATTGACGATGAGGGCTGAGGGTTGAGGATTGAGGTTTGAGGACTGAGGACTGGGGATTGAGGATTGAGAATTGAGGATTGAGGATTGAGTATTGAAGATTGAAGATTGAGTAATGGGTATTGAGGATTGAAGAATGAGGATTGAGGATTGAGGATTGAGGATTGAGGATTGAGGATTGAGGATTGTATATTGATGATTGAAGAATGAGTATTGAGGATTGAGGCTTGTGGATTGAGGACGAGGACTGAGTGTTGAGTATTGATGTTTGAGGTCTGAGGATCGAGGATTGAGGATTGAGAATTTAGGATTGAGGATTGAGGATTGAAGATTGAGGATTTGGTATTGAGGATTGAAGAATGAGGATTGAGGATCGAGGATTGAGGATTGAGGATTGAAGAATGAGGATTGAGGATTGAAGACTGACGATTGAGGATTGAAGATTGAGGATTGAGGGTTGTGGATTGAGGACGAGGAGTGAGGGTTGAGTATTAATGTTTGAGGTGTGAGGATCGAGGATTGAGGATCGAGAATTGAGGATTGAGGATTGAGGATTGAAGATTGAGGATTTGGTATTGAGGATTGAAGAATGAGGATTGAGGACTGAGGATTGAGGATTGAGGATTGAGGATTGGGGATTGAGGATTGAAGATTGTGGATTGGGTATTGCGGATTGAACATTGAGGGTTGAGGATTGAGGATTGAGGATTGAGGATTGAGGATTGAAGATTGAATATTGATGATTGAAGAATGAGGATTGAGGAGTGAAGATTGAGTATTGAGAATTGAAGGTTGAAGATTGAGGATTGAGGATTGATGTTTGAAGATTGAGTATTGAGGATTGAAGACTGACGATTGAGGATTGAGTATTGAGAATTGAGTATTGAGGATCGAGGATTGAAGATTGAGCTTTGAGGATTGAAGGTTGAGAATTGAGGATTGAGGATTGAGGATTGAGGATCGAAGATTGAGTATTGAGGATTGAGTATTGAGAATTGAAGGTTGACGATTGAGGATTGAGGATTGAGGATTGAGGATTGAACATTGAGGACTGAGCGTTGAGGGTTGAGTGATGAGAATTGATGTTTGTGGATAGAGGTTTGAAGATTGTAGATTGAGTATTGTGTATTGAAAACTGTGAATTGAGGATATTCTATTGAGGATTGAGGATTGACAACTGACTGTTGAGGACTGAGGGCCGAAGATTGAGGATTCAGGATTGAGGATTCAGAATTGAGGTTTGAGGACTGAGGATTGAGGATTGAAGATTGAGTATCGAGGATTGAAGATTGAGGATTGAGGGTTGAGGATTGAGGATTGAGGATGAGGGCTGAGGGTTGAGGATTGAGGTTTGAGGACTGAGGACTGAGGACTGAGGATTGAGAATTGAGGATTGCGGATTGAGGATTGAAGATTGAGGATTGGGTACTGAGGATTGATGAATGAGTATTGAGGATTGAGGATTGAGGATTGATGTTTGGAGATTGAGTATTGAGGATTGAAGACTGACGATTGAGGATTGAGGATTGAGGATTGAGTATTGAGGATCGAGGATTGAAGATTGAGTTTTGAGGATTGAGGATTGAGGATTGTGGATTGAAGATTGAGTATTGAGGACTGAGGATTGAGGATTGAAGATTGAGGATTGAGGATTGAGGATTGAGGATTGAGGATTGAGGATCCAACATTGAGGATTGGGTATTGCGCATTGAACATTGAGGGTTGAGGATTGAGGATTGAGGATTGAGGATTGAGGATTGAAGATTGAATATTGATGATTGAAGATTGAGGATTGAGGATTGAGGGTTGTGGATTGAGGACAAGGACTGAGGGTCGTGTATTGATGTTTGAGGTCTGAGGATTGAGGATTGAGGATTGAGAATTGTGGATTGAGGATTGAGGATTGAAGATTGAGGATTGGGTATTGAGGATTGAAGAATGAGGATTGAGGATTGAGGATTGAGGATTGAGGATTCAAGATTGAGTAATGAGGATTGACGATTGAGGGTTGAGGATTGAGGATTGAAGATTGAGGATTTGGGACTGAGGATTGAAGATTGAGGATCGAGGATTGAGGATTGAGGATTGAGGATTGAGGATCGAGGATTGAAGGTTGAGTATTGAGGACTGAGGATTGAGGATTGAAGATTGAGGATTGAGGATTGTGGATGCGGGATGAGGGTTGGGGATTGAGGTTTGAGGACTGAGGACTGAGGATTGAGGATTGAGAATTGAGGATTGAGGCTTGAGGATTAAACATTGAGGATTGAGGATTGGGTATTGAGGATTGAAGAATGAGGATTGAGGATTGAGGATTGAGGATTGAAGATTGATTATTGAGGACTGAGGATTGATGATTGAAGATTGAGTATTGAGGATTGAAGACTGATGATTGAGGATTGAGTATTGTGGATTGAAGATTGATTATTGAGGACTGAGGATTGAGGATTGAAGATTGAGGATTGAGGATTGAGGATTGAGGATTGAGGATTGAGGATTGAACATTGAGGATTGGCTATTGCGGATTGAACATTGAGGGTTGAGGATTGAGGATTGAGGATTGAGGATTGAGGATTGAAGATTGAATATTGATGATTGAAGATTGAGGATTGAGGATTGAGGGTTGTGGATTGAGGACAAGGACTGAGGGTTGTGTATTGATGTTTGAGGTCTGAAGATTGAGGATTGAGGATTGAGAATTGTGGATTGAGGATTGAAGATTGAGAATTGAGGATTGACGATTGAGTATTGAGGATTGAAGATTGAGGATTGAGGATTGAGAATTGTGGATTGAGGATTGAGGATTGAAGATTGAGGATTGGGTATTGAGGATTGAAGAATGAGGATTGAGGATTGAGGATTGAGAATTGAGGATTGAAGATTGAGTAGTGAGGATTGATGATTGAGGGCTGAGGATTGAGGATTGAAGATTGAGGATTTGTGACTGTGGATTGAAGATTGAGGATCGAGGATTGATGATTGAGGATTGAGGATTGAGGATTGAGGATCGAGGATTGAAGATTGAGTATTGAGGACTGAGGATTGAGGATTGAAGATTGATGATTGAAGATTGAGTATTAAGCATTGAAGATTGAGGATTGAGGATTGAAGATTGAGGATTGACGATGAGGGCTGAGGGTTGAGGATTGAGGTTTGAGGACTGAGGACTGGGGTTTGAGGATTGAGAATTGAGGATTGAGGATTGAGTAGTGAAGATTGAAGATTGAGTAATGGGTATTGAGGATTGAAGAATGAGGATTGAAGATTGAGGATTGAGGATTGAGGATTGAGGATTGAGGATTGTATATTGATGATTGAAGATTGAGTATTGAGGATTGAGGGTTGTGGATTGAGGACGAGGACTGAGTGTTGAGTATTGATGTTTGAGGTCTGAGGATCGAGGATTGAGGATTGAGAATTTAGGATTGAGGATTGAGGATTGAAGATTGAGAATTTGGTATTGAGGATTGAAGAATGAGGATTGAGGATTGAGGATTGAGGATTGAAGAATGAGGATTGAGGTTTGAAGACTGACGATTGAGGATTGAAGATTGTGGATTGAGGGTTGTGGATTGAGGACGAGGAGTGAGGGTTGAGTATTAGTGTTTGAGGTGTGAGGATCGAGGATTGAGGATCGAGAATTGAGGATTGAGGATTGAGGATTGAAGATTGAGGATTTGGTATTGAGGATTGAAGAATGAGGATTGAGGACTGAGGATTGAGGATTGAGGATTGAGGATTGGGGATTGAGGATTGAAGATTGTGGATTGGGTATTGCGGATTGAACATTGAGGGTTGAGGATTGAGGATTGAGGATTGAGGATTGAGGATTGAAGATTGAATATTGATGATTGAAGATTGAGGATTGAGGACTGAAGATTGAGTATTGAGAATTGAAGGTTGAAGATTGAGGATTGAGGATTGATGTTTGAAGATTGAGTATTGAGGATTGAAGACTGACGATTGAGGATTGAGGATTGAGGATTGAGTATTGAGGATCGAGGATTGAAGATTGAGTTTTGAGGATTGAAGGTTGAGGATTGAGGATTGAGGATTGAGGATTGAGGATCGAAGATTGAGTATTGAGGATTGAGTATTGAGAATTGAAGGTTGACGATTGAGGATTGAGGATTGAGGATTGAGGATTGAACATTGAGGACTGAGCGTTGAGGGTTGAGTGATGAGAATTGATGTTTGTGGATAGAGGTTTGAAGATTGCAGATTGAGTATTGTGTATTGAAAACTGTGAATTGAGGATATTCTATTGAGGATTGAGGATTGACAACTGACTGTTGAGGACTGAGGGCCGAAGATTGAGGATTCAGGATTGAGGATTCAGAATTGAGGTTTGAGGACTGAGGATTGAGGATTGAAGATTGAGAATCGAGGATTGAAGATTGAGGATTGAGGGTTGAGGATTGAGGATTGAGGATGAGGGCTGAGGATTGAAGATTGAGGATCGAGGATTGAGGATTGAGGATTGAGGATTGAGGATCGAGGATTGAAAGTTGAGTATTGAGGACTGAGGCTTGAGGATTGAAGATTGAGGATTGAGAATTGTGGATGCGGGATGAGGGTTGAGGATTGAGGTTTGAGGACTGAGGACTGAGGATTGAGGGTTGAGAATTGAGGATTGAGGCTTGAGGATTAAAGATTGAGGATTGAGGATTGGGTATTGAGGATTGAAGAATGAGGATTGAGGATTGAGGATTGAGGATTGAAGATTGATTATTGAGGACTGAGGATTGAGGATTGAAGATTGAGTATTGAGGATTGAAGACTGATGATTGAGGATTGAGGATTGTGGATTGAAGATTGATTATTGAGGACTGAGGATTGAGGATTGAAGATTGAGGATTGAGGATTGAGGATTGAGGATTGAGGATTGAGGATTGAGGATTGAACATTGAGGATTGGGTATTGCGGATTGAACATTGAGGGTTGAGGATTGCGGGTTGAGGATTGAGGATTGAGGATTGAAGATTGAATATTGATGATTGAAGATTGAGGATTGAGGATTGAGGGTTGTGGATTGAGGACAAGGACTGAGGGTTGTGTATTGATGTTTGAGGTCTGAAGGTTGAGGATTGAGGATTGAGAATTGTGGATTGAGGATTGAGGATTGAGAATTGAGGATTGACGATTGAGTATTGAGGATTGAAGATTGAGGATTGAGGATTGAGAATTGTGGATTGAGGATTGAGGATTGAAGATTGAGGATTGGGTATTGAGGATTGAAGAATGAGGATTGAGGATTGAGGATTGAGAATTGAGGATTGAAGATTGAGTAGTGAGGATTGATGATTGAGGGCTGAGGATTGAGGATTGAAGATTGAGGATTTGTGACTGTGGATTGAAGATTGAGGATCGAGGATTGATGATTGAGGATTGAGGATTGAGGATTGAGGATCGAGGATTGAAGATTGAGTATTGAGGACTGAGGATTGAGGATTGAAGATTGATGATTGAAGATTGAGTATTAAGCATTGAAGATTGAGGATTGAGGATTGAAGATTGAGGATTGACGATGAGGGCTGAGGGTTGAGGATTGAGGTTTGAGGACTGAGGACTGGGGTTTGAGGATTGAGAATTGAGGATTGAGGATTGAGTATTGAAGATTGAAGATTGAGTAATGGGTATTGAGGATTGAAGAATGAGGATTGAAGATTGAGGATTGAGGATTGAGGATTGAGGATTGAGGATTGTATATTGATGATTGAAGATTGAGTATTGAGGATTGAGGGTTGTGGATTGAGGACGAGGACTGAGCGTTGAGTATTGATGTTTGAGGTCTGAGGATCGAGGATTGAGGATTGAGAATTTAGGATTGAGGATTGAGGATTGAAGATTGAGAATTTGGTATTGAGGATTGAAGAATGAGGATTGAGGATTGAGGATTGAGGATTGAGGATTGAAGAATGAGGATTGAGGTTTGAAGACTGACGATTGAGGATTGAAGATTGAGGATTGAGGGTTGTGGATTGAGGACGAGGAGTGAGGGTTGAGTATTAGTGTTTGAGGTGTGAGGATCGAGGATTGAGGATCGAGAATTGAGGATTGAGGATTGAGGATTGAAGATTGAGGATTTGGTATTGAGGATTGAAGAATGAGGATTGAGGACTGAGGATTGAGGATTGAGGATTGAGGATTGGGGATTGAGGATTGTGGATTGAAGATTGAGTATTGAGGACTGAGGATTGAGGATTGAGGATTGAGGAATGAGGATTGAGGATCGAAGATTGAGTATTGAGGATTGAGGATTGAGGATTGTGGATTGAAGATTGAGTATTGAGGACTGAGGATTGAGGATTGAAGATTGAGGATTGAGGATTGAGGATTGAGGATTGAGGATTCAACATTGAGGATTGGGTATTGCGGATTGAACATTGAGGGTTGAGGATTGAGGATTGAGGATTGAGGATTGAGGATTGAAGATTGAATTTTGATGATTGAAGATTGAGGATTGAGGATTGAGTGTTGTGGACTGAGGACAAGGACTGAGGGTTGTGTATTGATGTTTGAGGTCTGAGGATTGAGGATTGAGGATTGAGAATTGTGGATTGAGGATTGAGGATTGAAGATTGAGGATTGGGTATTGAGGATTGAAGGATGAGGATTGAGGATTGAGGATTGAGGATTGAGGATTCAAGATTGAGTAATGAGGATTGACGATTGAGGGTTGTGAATTGAGGATTGAAGATTGAGGATTTGGGACTGAGGATTGAAGATTGAGGATCGAGGATTGAGGATTGAGGATTGAGGATTGAGGATCGAGGATTGAAGGTTGAGTATTGAGGACTGAGGATTGAGGATTGAAGATTGAGGATTGAGGATTGTGGATGCGGGATGAGGGTTGAGGATTGAGGTTTGAGGACTGAGGACTGAGGATTGAGGATTGAGAATTGAGGATTGAGGCTTGAGGATTAAAGATTGAGGATTGAGGATTGGGTATTGAGGATTGAAGAATGAGGATTGAGGATTGAGGATTGAGGATTGAAGATTGATTATTGAGGACTGAGGATTGAGGATTGAAGATTGAGTATTGAGGATTGAAGACTGATGATTGAGGATTGAGGATTGTGGATTGAAGATTGATTATTGAGGACTGAGGATTGAGGATTGAAGATTGAGGATTGAGGATTGAGGATTGAGGATTGAGGATTGAGGATTGAGGATTGAACATTGAGGATTGGGTATTGCGGATTGAACATTGAGGGTTGAGGATTGCGGGTTGAGGATTGAGGATTGAGGATTGAAGATTGAATATTGATGATTGAAGATTGAGGATTGAGGATTGAGGGTTGTGGATTGAGGACAAGGACTGAGGGTTGTGTATTGATGTTTGAGGTCTGAGGATTGAGGATTGAGGATTGAGAATTGTGGATTGAGGATTGAGGATTGAGAATTGAGGATTGACGATTGAGTATTGAGGATTGAAGATTGAGGATTGAGGATTGAGAATTGTGGATTGAGGATTGAGGATTGAAGATTGAGGATTGGGTATTGAGGATTGAAGAATGAGGATTGAGGATTGAGGATTGAGAATTGAGGATTGAAGATTGAGTTGTGAGGATTGATGATTGAGGGCTGAGGATTCAGAATTGAAGATTGAGGATTTGGGACTGTGGATTGAAGATTGAGGATCGAGGATTGAGGATTGAGGATTGAGGATTGAGGATTGAGGATCGAGGATTGAAGATTGAGTGTTGAGGACTGAGGATTGAGGATTGAAGATTGATGATTGAAGATTGAGTATTAAGCATTGAAGATTGAGGATTGAGGATTGAAGATTGAGGATTGACGATGAGCGCTGAGGGTTGAGGATTGAGGTTTGAGGACTGAGGACTGGGGATTGAGGATTGAGAATTGAGGATTGAGGATTGAGGATTGAAGATTGAAGATTGAGTAATGGGTATTGAGGATTGAAGAATGAGGATTGAGGATTGAGGATTGAGGATTGAGGATTGAAGAATGAGGATTGAGGATTGAAGACTGACGATTGAGGATTGAAGATTGAGGATTGAGGGTTGTGGATTGAGGACGAGGAGTGAGGGTTGAGTATTAATGTTTGAGGTGTGAGGATCGAGGATTGAGGATTGAGGATTGGGGATTGAGGATTGAAGATTGTGGATTGGGCATTGCGGATTGAACATTGAGGGTTGAGGATTGAGGATTGAAGGATGAGGATTGAGGATTGAGGATTGAGGATTGAGGATTCAAGATTGAGTAATGAGGATTGACGATTGAGGGTTGTGAATTGAGGATTGAAGATTGAGGATTTGGGACTGAGGATTGAAGATTGAGGATCGAGGATTGAGGATTGAGGATTGAGGATTGAGGATCGAGGATTGAAGGTTGAGTATTGAGGACTGAGGATTGAGGATTGAAGATTGAGGATTGAGGATTGTGGATGCGGGATGAGGGTTGAGGATTGAGGTTTGAGGACTGAGGACTGAGGATTGAGGATTGAGAATTGAGGATTGAGGCTTGAGGATTAAAGATTGAGGATTGAGGATTGGGTATTGAGGATTGAAGAATGAGGATTGAGGATTGAGGATTGAGGATTGAAGATTGATTATTGAGGACTGAGGATTGAGGATTGAAGATTGAGTATTGAGGATTGAAGACTGATGATTGAGGATTGAGGATTGTGGATTGAAGATTGATTATTGAGGACTGAGGATTGAGGATTGAAGATTGAGGATTGAGGATTGAGGATTGAGGATTGAGGATTGAGGATTGAGGATTCAACATTGAGGATTGGGTATTGCGGATTGAACATTGAGGGTTGAGGATTGAGGATTGAGGATTGAGGATTGAGGATTGAAGATTGAATATTGATGATTGAAGATTGAGGATTCAAGATTGAGTGTTGTGGATTGAGGACAAGGACTGAGGGTTGTGTATTGATGTTTGAGGTCTGAGGATTGAGGATTGAGTATTGAGAATTGTGGTTTGAGGATTGAGGATTGAAGATTGAGGATTGGGTATTGAGGATTGAAGGATGAGGATTGAGGATTGAGGATTGAGGATTGAGGATTCAAGATTGAGTAATGAGGATTGACGATTGAGGGTTGTGGATTGAGGATTGAAGATTGAGGATTTGAGACTGAGGATTGAAGATTGAGGATCGAGGATTGAGGATTGGGGATTGAGGATTGAGGATCGAGGATTGAAGGTTGAGTATTGAGGACTGAGGATTGAGGATTGAAGATTGAGGATTGAGGATTGTGGATGCGGGATGAGGGTTGAGGATTGAGGTTTGAGGACTGAGGACTGAGGATTGAGGACTGAGAATTGAGGATTGAGGCTTGAGGATTAAAGATTGAGGATTGAAGAATGAGGATTGAGGATTGAGGATTGAGGATTGAGGATTGAAGATTGAGGATTGAGGATTGAGGATTGAGGATTGAAGATTGAGTATTGAGGATTGAAGACTGACGATTGAGGATTGAGGATTGAGGATTGAGGATTGAAGAATCAGGATTGAGGATTGAAGACTGACGATTGAGGATTGAAGATTGAGGATTGAGGGTTGTGGATTGAGGACGAGGAGTGAGGGTTGAGTATTAATGTTTGAGGTGTGAGGATCGAGGATTGAGGATTGAGGATTGGGGATTGAGGATTGAAGATTGTGGATTGGGTATTGCGGATTGAACATTGAGGGTTGAGGATTGAAGATTGAGGATTGAGGATTGAGGATTGAGGATTGATGATTGGATATTGATGATTGAAGATTGAGGATTGAGGACTGAAGATTGAGTATTGAGAATTGAAGGTTGAAGATTGAGGATTGAGGATTGATGTTTGAAGATTGAGTATTGAGGATTGAAGACTGACGATTGAGGATTGAGGATTGAGGATTGAGTATTGAGGATAGAGGATTGAAGATTGAGTTTTGAGGATTGAAGGTTGAGGATTGAGGATTGAGGATTGAGGATTGAGGATCGAAGATTGAGTATTGAGGATTGAGTATTGAGAATTGAAGGTTGACGATTGAGGATTGAGGATTGAGGATTGAGGATTGAACATTGAGGACTGAGTGTTGAGGGTTGAGTGATGAGAATTGATGTTTGTGGATAGAGGTTTGAAGATTGCAGATTGAGTATTGCGTATTGATAACTGTGAATTGAGGATATTCTATTGAGGATTGAGGATTGACAACTGACTGTTGAGGACTGAACGCCGAAGATTGAGGATTCAGGATTGAGGATTCAGAATTGAGGTTTGAGGACTGAGGATTGAGGATTGAAGATTGAGTATCGAGGATTGAAGATTGAGGATTGAGGATTGAGGATTCAACATTGAGGATTGGGTATTGCGGATTGAACATTGAGGGTTGAGGATTGAGGATTGAGGATTGAGGATTGAGGATTGAAGATTGAATATTGATGATTGAAGATTGAGGATTGAGGATTGAGTGTTGTGGATTGAGGACAAGGACTGAGGGCTGTGTATTGAAGTTTGAGGTCTGAGGATTGAGGATTGAGGATTGAGAATTGTGGTTTGAGGATTGAGGATTGAAGATTGAGGATTGGGTATTGAGGATTTAAGGATGAGGATTGAGGATTGAGGATTGAGGATTGAGGATTCAAGATTGAGTAATGAGGATTGACGATTGAGGGTTGTGGATTGAGGATTGAAAATTGAGGATTTGGGACGGAGGATTGAAGATTGAGGATCGAGGATTGAGGATTGAGGATTGAGGATTGAGGATCGAGGATTGAAGGTTGAGTATTGAGGACTGAGGATTGAGGATTGAAGATTGAGGATTGAGGATTGTGGATGCGGGATGAGGGTTGAGGATTGAGGTTTGAGGACTGAGGACTGAGGATTGAGGATTGACAATTGAGGATTGAGGCTTGAGGATTAAAGATTGAGGATTGAGGATTGGGTATTGAGGATTGAAGAATGAGGATTGAGGATTGAGGATTGAGGATTGAGGATTGATGATTGAGGATTGAGGATTGAGAATTGAGGATTGTGGGTTGAAGGTTGAGTATTGAGCATTGAAGATTGAGGATTGAGGATTGAAGATTGAGGATTGACGATGAGGTCTGAGTGTTGAGGATTGAGGTTTGAGGACTTAGGATTGAGGATTGGGGATTGATGATTGAGCATTGAGGATTGAGGATTGAGGATTGAGGATTGAACATTGAGGATTGGGTATCGCGGATTGAACACTGAGGATTGAGGGTTGAGGATTGAGGATTGAGGATTGACGATTGAGTATTGAGGATTGAAGATTGAGGATTGAGGATTGAGAATTGTGGATTGAGGATTGAGGATTGAAGATTGAGGATTAGGTATTGAGGATTGAAGAATGAGGATTGAGGATTGAGGATTGAGAATTGAGGATTGAAGATTGAGTAATGAGGATTGATGATTGAGGGCTGAGGCTTGAGGATTGAAGATTGAGGATTTGGGACTGTGGATTGAAGATTGAGGATCGAGGATTGAGGATTGAGGATTGAGGATTGAGGATTGAGGATTGAGGATCGAGGATTGAAGATTGAGTATTGAGGACTGAGGATTGAGGATTGAAGATTGATGATTGAAGATTGAGTATTGAGCATTGAAGATTGAGGATTGAGGATTGAAGATTGAGGATTGACGATGAGGGCTGAGGGTTCAGGATTGAGGTTTGAGGACTGAGGACTGGGGATTGAGGATTGAGAATTGAGGATTGAGGATTGAGGATTGAAGATTGAAGATTGTGTAATGGGTATTGAGGATTGAGGAATGAGGATTGAAGATTGAGGATTGAGGATTGAGGATTGAGGATTGAGGATTGTATATTGATGATTGAAGATTGAGGATTGACGATTGAGGGTTGTGGATTGAGGACGAGGACTGAGGGTTGAGTATTGACGTTTGAGGTCTAAGGATCGAGGATTGAGGATTGAGAATTTAGGATTGAGGATTGAGGATTGAAGATTGAGGATTTGGTATTGAGGATTGACGAATGAGGATTGAGGACTGAGGATTGAGGATTGAGGATTCAGGATTGGGGTTTGAGGATTGAAGATTGTGGATTGGGTATTGCGGATTGAACATTGAGGATTGAGGATTGAGGATTGAGGATTGAACATTGAGGATTGGGTATTGCGGATTGAACATTGAGGGTTGAGGATTGAGGATTGAGGATTGAGGATTGAGGATTGAAGATTGAATATTGATGATTGAAGATTGAGGATTGAGGATTGAGGGTTGTGGATTGAGGACAAGGACTGAGGGTTGTGTATTGATGTTTGAGGTCTGAGGATTGAGGATTGAGGATTGAGAATTGTGGATTGAGGATTGAGGATTGAGGATTGAGGATTGACGATTGAGTATTGAGGATTGAAGATTGTGGATTGAGGATTGAGGATTGAAGATTGAGGATTGGGTATTGAGGATTGAAGAATGAGGATTGAGGATTGAGGATTGAGAATTGAGGATTGAAGATTGAGTAGTGAGGATTGATGATTGAGGGCTGAGGATTGAGGATTGAAGATTGAGGATTTGGGACTGTGGATTGAAGATTGAGGATCGAGGATTGAGGATTGAGGATTGAGGATTGAGGATTGAGGATCGAGGATTGAAGATTGAGTATTGAGGACTGAGGATTGAGGATTGAAGATTGATGATTGAAGATTGAGTATTAAGCATTGAAGATTGAGGATTGAGGATTGAAGATTGAGGATTGACGATGAGGGCTGAGGGTTGAGGATTGAGGTTTGAGGACTGAGGACTGGGGATTGAGGATTGAGAATTGAGGATTGTGGATTGAAGATTGAGTATTGAGGACTGAGGATTGAGGATTGAAGATTGAGGATTGAGGATTGAGGATAGAGGATTGAGGATTGAGGATTGAACATTGAGGATTGGGTATTGCGGATTGAACATTGAGGGTTGAGGATTGAGGATTGAGGATTGAGGATTGAGGATTGAGGATTGAGGATTGAGGATTGAGGATTGAGGATTGAGGATTGAGGATTGAGTACTGAGAATTGAGGACTGATGATTGAAGATTGAGTATTGAGGATTGAAGACTGAGGATTGAGGATTGAGGATTGAAGATTGATGATTGAAGATTGAGTATTGAGCATTGAAGATTGAGGATTGAGGATTGAAGATTGAGGATTGACGATGAGGGCTGAGGGTTGAGGATTGAGGTTTGAGGACTGAGGACTGGGGATTGAGGATTGAGAATTGAGGATTGAGGATTGAGGTATGAAGATTGAAGATTGAGTAATGGGTATTGAGGATTGAAGAATGAGGATTGAAGATTGAGGATTGAGTATTGAGGATTGAGGATTGAGGATTGAGGATTGTATATTGATGATTGAAGATTGAGGATTGAGGATTGAGTGTTGTGGATTGAGGACGAGGACAGAGGGTTGAGTATTGATGTTTGATGTCTGACGATCGAGGATTGAGGATTGAGAATTTAGGATTGAGGATTGAGGATTGAAGATTGAGGATTTGGTATTGAGGATTGAAGAATGAGGATTGAGGATTGAGGATTGAAGAATGAGGATTGAGGATTGGAGACTGACGATTGAGGATTGAAGATTGAGGATTGAGGGTTGTGGATTGAGGACGAGGAGTGAGGGTTGAGTATTAATGTTTGAGGTGTGAGGATCGAGGATTGAGGATCGAGAATTGAGGATTGAGGATTGAGGATTGAAGATTGAGGATTTGGTATTGAGGATTGAAGAATGAGGATTGAGGACTGAGGATTGAGGATTGAGGATTGAGGTTTGGGGATTGAGGATTGAAGATTGTGGATTGGGTATTGCGGATTGAACATTGAGGGTTGAGGATTGAGGATTGAGGATTGAGGATTGAGGATTGAAGATTGAATATTGATGATTGAAGATTGAGGATTGAGGACTGAATATTGAGTATTGAGAATTGAAGGTTGACGATTGAGGATTGAGGATTGAGGATTAAGGATTGAACATTGAGGACTGAGCGTTGAGGGTTGAGTTATGAGAATTTATGTTTGGGGATAGAGGTTTGAAGATTGCAGATTGAGTATTGTGTATTGAATACTGTGAATTGAGGATATTCTATTGAGGATTGAGGATTGACAACTGAATGTTGAGGACTGAGGGCCGAAGATTGAGGACTCAGGATTGAGGATTCAGAATTGAGGTTTGAGGACTGAGGATTGAGGATTGAAGATTGAGTATCGAGGATTGAAGATTGAGGATTGAGGGTTGAGGATTGAGGATTGAGGATGAGGGCTGAGGGTTGAGGATTGAGGTTTGAGGACTGAGGACTGAGGACTGAGGATTGAGAATTGAGGATTGAGGATTGAGGATTGAAGATTGAGGATTGGGTATTGAGGATTGATGAATGAGGATTGAGGATTGAGGATTGAGGATTGATGTTTGAAGATTGAGTATTGAGGATTGAAGACTGACGATTGAGGATTGAGGATTGAGGATTGAGTATTGAGGATCGAGGATTGAAGATTGAGTTTTGAGGATTGAAGGTTGAGGATTGAGGATTGAGGGTTGAGGATGAGGGCTGAGGGTTGAGGATTGAGGTTTGAGGACTGAGGACTGAGGACTGAGGATTGAGAATTGAGGATTGAGGATTGAGGATTGAAGATTGAGGATTGGGTATTGAGGATTGATGAATGAGGATTGAGGATTGAGGATTGAGGATTGATGTTTGAGGATTGAGTATTGAGAATTGAAGGTTGACGATTGAGGATTGAGGATTGAGGATAGAGGATTGAACATTGAAGACTGAGCGTTGAGGGTTGAGTGATGAGAATTGATGTTTGTGGATAGAGGTTTGAAGATTGCAGATTGAGTATTGTGTATTGAAAACTGTGAGTTGAGGATATTCTATTGAGGATTGAGGATTGACAACTGACTGTTGAGGACTGAGGGCCGAAGATTGAGGATTCAGGATTGAGGATTCAGAATTGAGGTTTGAGGACTGAGTATTGAGGATTGAAGATTGAGTATCGAGGATTGAAGATTGAGGATTGAGGGTTGAGAATTGAGGATTGAGGATGAGGGCTGAGGGTTGAGGATTGAGGTTTGCGGACTGAGGACTGAGGTCTGAGGATTGAGGATTGAAGATTGAGGATTGGGTATTGAGGATTGATGAATGAGGATTGAGGATTGAGGATTGAAGATTGAGGATTTGGGACTGAGGATTGAAGATGGAGGATCGAGGATTGAGGATTGAGGATCGAGGATTGAGGATCGAGGATTGAAGATTGAGTATTGAGGTCTGAGGATTGAGGATTGAAGATTGAGGGTTGAGGATTGTGGATGAGGGATGAGGGTTGAGGATTGAGGTTTGAGGACTGAGGACTGAGGATTGAGGATTGAGAATTGAGGATTGAGGATTGAGGATTAAAGATTGAGGATTGAGGATTGGGTATTGAGGATTGAAGAATGAGGATTGAGGATTGAGCATTGAGGATTGAGGATTGAAGATTGAGTATTGAGGATTGAAGACTCACGATTGAGGATTGAGGATTGTGGATTGAAGATTGAGTATTGAGGACTGAGGATTGAGGATTGAAGATTGAGGATTGAGAATTGAGGATGGAGGATTGAGGATTGAGGATTGAACATTGAGGATTGGGTATTGCGGATTGAACATTGAGGGTTGAGGATTGAGGATTGAGGATTGAGGATTGAGGATTGAGGATTGAGGATTGAGGATTGAGGATTGAGGATTGAGGATTGAGGATTGAGGATTGAGTACTGAGAATTGAGGACTGATGGTTGAAGATTGAGTATTGAGGATTGAAGATTGAGGATTGAGGATTGAGGGTTGTGGATTGAGGACAAGGACTGAGGGTTGTGTATTGATGTTTGAGGTCTGCGGATTTTTGATTGAGGATTGAGAATTGTGGATTGAGGATTGAGGATTGAGGATTGAGGATTGACGATTGAGTATTGAGGATTGAAGATTGAGGATTGAGGATTGAGAATTGTGGATTGGGTATTGCGGATTGAACATTGAGGATTGAGGATTGAGGATTGAGGATTGAACATTGAGGATTGGGTATTGCGGATTGAACATTGAGGGTTGAGGATTGAGGATTGAGGATTGAGGATTGAGGATTGAAGATTGAATATTGATGATTGAAGATTGAGGATTGAGGATTGAGGGTTGTGGATTGAGGACAAGGACTGAGGGTTGTGTATTGATGTTTGAGGTCTGAGGATTGAGGATTGAGGATTGAGAATTGTGGATTGAGGATTGAGGATTGAGGATTGAGGATTGACGATTGAGTATTGAGGATTGAAGATTGAGGATTGAGGATTGAGAATTGTGGATTGAGGATTGAGGATTGAAGATTGAGGATTGGGTATTGAGGATTGAAGAATGAGGATTGAGGATTGAGGATTGAGAATTGAGGATTGAAGATTGAGTAGTGAGGATTGATGATTGAGGGCTGAGGATTGAGGATTGAAGATTGAGGATTTGGGACTGTGGATTGAAGATTGAGGATCGAGGATTGAGGATTGAGGATTGAGGACTGAGGATTGAGGATTGAAGATTGATGATTGAAGATTGAGTATTAAGCATTGAAGATTGAGGATTGAGGATTGAAGATTGAGGATTGACGATGAGGGCTGAGGGTTGAGGATTGAGGTTTGAGGACTGAGGACTGGGGATTGAGGATTGAGAATTGAGGATTGTGGATTGAAGATTGAGTATTGAGGACTGAGGATTGAGGATTGAAGATTGAGGATTGAGGATTGAGGATAGAGGATTGAGGATTGAGGATTGAACATTGAGGATTGGGTATTGCGGATTGAACATTGAGGGTTGAGGATTGAGGATTGAGGATTGAGGATTGAGGATTGAGGATTGAGGATTGAGGATTGAGGATTGAGGATTGAGGATTGAGGATTGAGGATTGAGTACTGAGAATTGAGGACTGATGATTGAAGATTGAGTATTGAGGATTGAAGACTGAGGATTGAGGATTGAGGATTGAAGATTGATGATTGAAGATTGAGTATTGAGCACTGAAGATTGAGGATTGAGGATTGAAGATTGAGGATTGACGATGAGGGCTGAGGGTTGAGGATTGAGGTTTGAGGACTGAGGACTGGGGATTGAGGATTGAGAATTGAGGATTGAGGATTGAGGTATGAAGATTGAAGATTGAGTAATGGGTATTGAGGATTGAAGAATGAGGATTGAAGATTGAGGATTGAGTATTGAGGATTGAGGATTGAGGATTGAGGATTGTATATTGATGATTGAAGATTGAGGATTGAGGATTGAGTGTTGTGGATTGAGGACGAGGACAGAGGGTTGAGTATTGATGTTTGATGTCTGACGATCGAGGATTGAGGATTGAGAATTTAGGATTGAGGATTGAGGATTGAAGATTGAGGATTTGGTATTGAGGATTGAAGAATGAGGATTGAGGATTGAGGATTGAAGAATGAGGATTGAGGATTGGAGACTGACGATTGAGGATTGAAGATTGAGGATTGAGGGTTGTGGATTGAGGACGAGGAGTGAGGGTTGAGTATTAATGTTTGAGGTGTGAGGATCGAGGATTGAGGATCGAGAATTGAGGATTGAGGATTGCGGATTGAAGATTGAGGATTTGGTATTGAGGATTGAAGAATGAGGATTGAGGACTGAGGATTGAGGATTGAGGATTGAGGTTTGGGGATTGAGGATTGAAGATTGTGGATTGGGTATTGCGGATTGAACATTGAGGGTTGAGGATTGAGGATTGAGGATTGAGGATTGAGGATTGAAGATTGAATATTGATGATTGAAGATTGAGGATTGAGGACTGAAGATAGAGTATTGAGAATTGAAGGTTGACGATTGAGGATTGAGGATTGAGGATTAAGGATTGAACATTGAGGACTGAGCGTTGAGGGTTGAGTTATGAGAATTTATGTTTGGGGATAGAGGTTTGAAGATTGCAGATTGAGTATTGTGTATTGAATACTGTGAATTGAGGATATTCTATTGAGGATTGAGGATTGACAACTGAATGTTGAGGACTGAGGGCCGAAGATTGAGGATTCAGGATTGAGGATTCAGAATTGAGGTTTGAGGACTGAGGATTGAGGATTGAAGATTGAGTATCGAGGATTGAAGATTGAGGATTGAGGGTTGAGGATTGAGGATTGAGGATGAGGGCTGAGGGTTGAGGATTGAGGTTTGAGGACTGAGGACTGAGGACTGAGGATTGAGAATTGAGGATTGAGGATTGAGGATTGAAGATTGAGGATTGGGTATTGAGGATTGATGAATGAGGATTGAGGATTGAGGATTGAGGATTGATGTTTGAAGATTGAGTATTGAGGATTGAAGACTGACGATTGAGGATTGAGGATTGAGGATTGAGTGTTGAGGATCGAGGATTGAAGATTGAGTTTTGAGGATTGAAGGTTGAGGATTGAGGATTGAGGGTTGAGGATGAGGGCTGAGGGTTGAGGATTGAGGTTTGAGGACTGAGGACTGAGGACTGAGGATTGAGAATTGAGGATTGAGGATTGAGGATTGAAGATTGAGGATTGGGTATTGAGGATTGATGAATGAGGATTGAGGATTGAGGATTGAGGATTGATGTTTGAGGATTGAGTATTGAGAATTGAAGGTTGACGATTGAGGATTGAGGATTGAGGATTGAGGATTGAACATTGAAGACTGAGCGTTGAGGGTTGAGTGATGAGAATTGATGTTTGTGGATAGAGGTTTGAAGATTGCAGATTGAGTATTGTGTATTGAAAACTGTGAGTTGAGGATATTCTATTGAGGATTGAGGATTGACAACTGACTGTTGAGGACTGAGGGCCGAAGATTGAGGATTCAGGATTGAGGATTCAGAATTGAGGTTTGAGGACTGAGTATTGAGGATTGAAGATTGAGTATCGAGGATTGAAGATTGAGGATTGAGGGTTGAGAATTGAGGATTGAGGATGAGGGCTGAGGGTTGAGGATTGAGGTTTGCGGACTGAGGACTGAGGACTGAGGATTGAGGATTGAAGATTGAGGATTGGGTATTGAGGATTGATGAATGAGGATTGAGGATTGAGGATTGAAGATTGAGGATTTGGGACTGAGGATTGAAGATGGAGGATCGAGGATTGAGGATTGAGGATCGAGGATTGAGGATCGAGGATTGAAGATTGAGTATTAAGGTCTGAGGATTGAGGATTGAAGATTGAGGGTTGAGGATTGTGGATGAGGGATGAGGGTTGAGGATTGAGGTTTGAGGACTGAGGACTGAGGATTGAGGATTGAGAATTGAGGATTGAGGATTGAGGATTAAAGATTGAGGATTGAGGATTGGGTATTGAGGATTGAAGAATGAGGATTGAGGATTGAGCATTGAGGATTGAGGATTGAAGATTGAGTATTGAGGATTGAAGACTGACGATTGAGGATTGAGGATTGTGGATTGAAGATTGAGTATTGAGGACTGAGGATTGAGGATTGAAGATTGAGGATTGAGAATTGAGGATAGAGGATTGAGGATTGAGGATTGAACATTGAGGATTGGGTATTGCGGATTGAACATTGAGGGTTGAGGATTGAGGATTGAGGATTGAGGATTGAGGATTGAGGATTGAGGATTGAGGATTGAGGATTGAGGATTGAGGATTGAGGATTGAGGATTGAGTACTGAGAATTGAGGACTGATGGTTGAAGATTGAGTATTGAGGATTGAAGATTGAGGATTGAGGATTGAGGATTGAAGATTGATGATTGAAGATTGAGTATTGAGCATTGAAGATTGAGGATTGAGGATTGAAGATTGAGGATTGACGATGAGGGCTGAGGGTTGAGGATTGAGGTTTGAGGACTGAGGACTGGGGATTGAGGATTGAGAATTGAGGATTGAGGATTGAGGAATGAAGATTGAAGATTGAGTAATGGGTATTGAGGATTGAAGAATGAGGATTGAAGATTGAGGATTGAGGATTGAGGATTGAGGATTGAGGATTGTATATTGATGATTGAAGATTGAGGATTGAGGATTGAGGGTTGTGGATTGAGGACGAGGACAGAGGGTTGAGTATTGATGTTTGAGGTATGAGGATCGAGGATTGAGGATTGAGAATTTAGGATTGAGGATTGAGGATTGAAGATTGAGGATTTGGTATTGAGGATTGAAGAATGAGGATTGAGGATTGAGGATTGAAGAATGAGGATTGAAGATTGAAGACTGACGATTGAGGATTGAAGATTGAGGATTGAGGGTTGTGGATTGAGGACGAGGAGTGAGGGTTGAGTATTAATGTTTGAGGTGTGAGGATCGAGGATTGAGGATCGAGAATTGAGGATTGAGGATTGAGGATTGAAGATTGAGGATTTGGTATTGAGGATTGAAGAATGAGGATTGAGGACTGAGGATTGAGGATTGAGGATTGAGGATTGGGGATTGAGGATTGAAGATTGAGGATTTGGTACTGGGGATTGAAGATTGAGGATCGAGGATTGAGGATTGAGGATTGAGGATTGAGGATCGAGGATTGAAGGTTGAGTATTGAGGACTGAGGATTGAGGATTGAAGATTGAGGATTGAGGATTGTGGATGCGGGATGAGGGTTGAGGATTGAGGTTTGAGGACTGAGGACTGAGGATTGAGGATTGAGAATTGAGGATTGAGGCTTGAGGATTAAAGATTGAGGATTGAGGATTGGGTATTGAGGATTGAAGAATGAGGATTGAGGATTGAGGATTGAGGATTGAGGATTGATGATTGAGGATTGAGGATTGAGAATTGAGGATTGTGGGTTGAAGGTTGAGTATTGAGCATTGAAGATTGAGGATTGAGGATTGAAGATTGAGGATTGACGATGAGGGCTGAGTGTTGAGGATTGAGGTTTGAGGACTTAGGATTGAGGATTGGGGATTGATGATTGAGCATTGAGGATTGAGGATTGAGGATTGAGGATTGAACATTGAGGATTGGGTATCGCGGATTGAACACTGAGGATTGAGGGTTGAGGATTGAGGATTGAGGATTGACGATTGAGTATTGAGGATTGAAGATTGAGGATTGAGGATTGAGAATTGTGGATTGAGGATTGAGGATTGAAGATTGAGGATTAGGTATTGAGGATTGAAGAATGAGGATTGAGGATTGAGGATTGAGAATTGAGGATTGAAGATTGAGTAATGAGGATTGATGATTGAGGGCTGAGGCTTGAGGATTGAAGATTGAGGATTTGGGACTGTGGATTGAAGATTGAGGATCGAGGATTGAGGATTGAGGATTGAGGATTGAGGATTGAGGATTGAGGATCGAGGATTGAAGATTGAGTATTGAGGACTGAGGATTGAGGATTGAAGATTGATGATTGAAGATTGAGTATTGAGCATTGAAGATTGAGGATTGAGGATTGAAGATTGAGGATTGACGATGAGGGCTGAGGGTTCAGGATTGAGGTTTGAGGACTGAGGACTGGGGATTGAGGATTGAGAATTGAGGATTGAGGATTGAGGATTGAAGATTGAAGATTGTGTAATGGGTATTGAGGATTGAGGAATGAGGATTGAAGATTGAGGATTGAGGATTGAGGATTGAGGATTGAGGATTGTATATTGATGATTGAAGATTGAGGATTGACGATTGTGGGTTGTGGATTGAGGACGAGGACTGAGGGTTGAGTATTGACGTTTGAGGTCTGAGGATCGAGGATTGAGGATTGAGAATTTAGGATTGAGGATTGAGGATTGAAGATTGAGGATTTGGTATTGAGGATTGACGAATGAGGATTGAGGACTGAGGATTGAGGATTGAGGATTCAGGATTGGGGTTTGAGGATTGAAGATTGTGGATTGGATATTGCGGATTGAACATTGAGGATTGAGGATTGAGGATTGAGGATTGAACATTGAGGATTGGGTATTGCGGATTGAACATTGAGGGTTGAGGATTGAGGATTGAGGATTGAGGATTGAGGATTGAAGATTGAATATTGATGATTGAAGATTGAGGATTGAGGATTGAGGGTTGTGGATTGAGGACAAGGACTGAGGGTTGTGTATTGATGTTTGAGGTCTGAGGATTGAGGATTGAGGATTGAGAATTGTGGATTGAGGATTGAGGATTGAGGATTGAGGATTGACGATTGAGTATTGAGGATTGAAGATTGAGGATTGAGGATTGAGAATTGTGGATTGAGGATTGAGGATTGAAGATTGAGGATTGGGTATTGAGGATTGAAGAATGAGGATTGAGGATTGAGGATTGAGAATTGAGGATTGAAGATTGAGTAGTGAGGATTGATGATTGAGGGCTGAGGATTGAGGATTGAAGATTGAGGATTTGGGACTGAGGATTGAAGATTGAGGATCGAGGATTGAGGATTGAGGATTGAGGATTGAGGATTGATGATCGAGGATTGAAGATTGAGTATTGAGGACTGAGGATTGAGGATTGAAGATTGATGATTGAAGATTGAGTATTAAGCATTGAAGATTGAGGATTGAGGATTGAAGATTGAGGATTGACGATGAGGGCTGAGGGTTGAGGATTGAGGTTTGAGGACTGAGGACTGGGGATTGAGGATTGAGAATTGAGGATTGTGGATTGAAGATTGAGTATTGAGGACTGAGGATTGAGGATTGAAGATTGAGGATTGAGGATTGAGGATAGAGGATTGAGGATTGGGGATTGAACATTGAGGATTGGGTATTGCGGATTGAACATTGAGGGTTGAGGATTGAGGATTGAGGATTGAGTATTGAGGATTGAGGATTGAGGATTGAGGATTGAGGATTGAGGATTGAGGATTGAGGATTGAGGATTGAGTACTGAGAATTGAGGACTGATGATTGAAGATTGAGTATTGAGGATTGAAGACTGAGGATTGAGGATTGAGGATTGAAGATTGATGATTGAAGATTGAGTATTGAGCATTGAAGATTGAGGATTGAGGATTGAAGATTGAGGATTGACGATGAGGGCTGAGGGTTGAGGATTGAGGTTCGAGGACTGAGGACTGGGGATTGAGGATTGAGAATTGAGGATTGAGGATTGAGCAATGAAGATTGAAGATTGAGTAATGGGTATTGAGGATTGAAGAATGAGGATTGAAGATTGAGGATTGAGTATTGAGGATTGAGGATTGAGGATTGAGGATTGTATATTGATGATTGAAGATTGAGGATTGAGGATTGAGTGTTGTGGATTGAGGACGAGGACAGAGGGTTGAGTATTGATGTTTGAGGTCTGAGGATCGAGGATTGAGGATTGAGAATTTAGGATTGAGGATTGAGGATTGAAGATTGAGGATTTGGTATTGAGGATTGAAGAATGAGGATTGAGGATTGAGGATTGAAGAATGAGGATTGAGGATTGAAGACTGACGATTGAGGATTGAAGATTGAGGATTGAGGGTTGTGGATTGAGGACGAGGAGTGAGGGTTGAGTATTAATGTTTGAGGTGTGAGGATCGAGGATTGAGGATCGAGAATTGAGGATTGAGGATTGAGGATTGAAGATTGAGGATTTGGTATTGAGGATTGAAGAATGAGGATTGAGGACTGAGGATTGAGGATTGAGGATTGAGGTTTGGGGATTGAGGATTGAAGACTGTGGATTGGGTATTGCGGATTGAACATTGAGGGTTGAGGATTGAGGATTGAGGATTGAGGATTGAAGATTGAGGATTGAGGATTGAGGATTGAGTATTGAGGATCGAGGATTGAAGATTGAGCTTTGAGGATTGAAGATTGAGGATTGAGGTTTGGGGACTGAGGATTGAGGATTGAGGATTGAGGATTGAGGATTGAGGATTGAGGATTGAGGATTGAGGATTGAGGATTGAGGATTGAATATTGAGTATTGAGGATTGAAGACTGACGATTGAGGATTGAGGATTGAGGATTGAGTATTGAGGATCGAGGATTGAAGATTGAGCTTTGAGGATTGAGGATTGAGGATTGAGTATTGAGGATCGACGATTGAAGATTGAGTTTTGAGGATTGAAGGTTGAGGATTGAGGATTGAGGATTGAGGATTGAGGATCGAAGATTGAGTATTGAGGATTGAGTATTGAGAATTGAAGGTTGACGATTGAGGTTTGAGGATTGAGGATTGAGGATTGAACATTGAGGACTGAGCGTTGAGGGTTGAGTGATGAGAATTGATGTTTGTGGATAGAGGTTTGAAGATTGCAGATTGAGTATTGTGTATTGAAAACTGTGAATTGAGGATATTCTATTGAGGATTGAGGATTGACAACTGACTGTTGAGGACTGAGGGCCGAAGATTGAGGATTCAGGATTGAGGATTCAGAATTGAGGTTTGAGGACTGAGTATTGAGGATTGAAGATTGAGTATCGAGGATTGAAGATTGAGGATTGAGGGTTGAGGATTGAGGATTGAGGATGAGGGCTGAGGGTTGAGGATTGAGGTTTGAGGACTGAGGACTGAGGACTGAGGATTGAGGATTGAAGATTGAGGATTGGGTATTGAGGATTGAAGAATGAGGATTGAGGATTGAGGATTGAGGATTGAGGATTCAAGATTGAGTAATGAGGATTGACGATTGAGGGTTGAGGATTGAGGATTGAAGATTGAGGATTTGGGACTGAGGATTGAAGACTGAGGATCGAGGATTGAGGATTGAGGATTGAGGATTGAGGATCGAGGATTGAAGGTTGAGTATTGAGGACTGAGGATTGAGGATTGAAGATTGAGGATTGAGGATTGTGGATGCGGGATGAGGGTTGAGCATTGAGGTTTGAGGACTGAGGACTGAGGATTGAGGATTGCGAATTTAGGATTGAGGCTTGAGGATTAAAGATTGAGGATTGAGTATTGGGTATTGAGGATTGAAGAATGAGGATTGAGGATTGAGGATTGAGGATTGAGGATTGAAGATTGAGTATTGAGGATTGAAGACTGACGATTGAGGATTGATGATTGAGGATTGAGGATTGATGATTGAGGATTGAGGATTGAGAATTGAGGATTGTGGATTGAAGGTTGAGTATTAAGCATTGAAGATTGAGGATTGAGGATTGAAGATTGAGGATTGACGATGAGGGCTGAGGGTTGAGGATTGAGGTTTGAGGACTGAGGATTGAGGATTGGGGATTGATGATTGAGCATTGAGGATTGAGCATTGAGGATTGAGGATTGAACATTGAGTATTGGGTATCGCGGATTGAACATTGAGGATTGAGGATTGAGGATCGAAGATTGAGTATTGAGGATTGAGTATTGAGAATTGAAGGTTGACGATTGAGGTTTGAGGACTGAGGACTGAGGATTGAGGATTGCGAATTGAGGATTGAGGCTTGAGGATTAAAGATTGAGGATTGAGTATTGGGTATTGAGGATTGAAGAATGAGGATTGAGGATTGAGGATTGAGGATTGAGGATTGAAGATTGAGTATTGAGGATTGAAGACTGACGATTGAGGATTGATGATTGAGGATTGAGGATTGATGATTGAGGATTGAGGATTGAGAATTGAGGATTGTGGATTGAAGGTTGAGTATTAAGCATTGAAGATTGAGGATTGAGGATTGAAGATTGAGGATTGACGATGAGGGCTGAGGGTTGAGGATTGAGGTTTGAGGACTGAGGATTGAGGATTGGGGATTGATGATTGAGCATTGAGGATTGAGCATTGAGGATTGAGGATTGAACATTGAGTATTGGGTATCGCGGATTGAACATTGAGGATTGAGGATTGAGGATCGAGGATTGAGGATTGAGGATTGAGGATTGAGGATTGAGGATCGAGGATTGAAGATTGTGTATTGAGGACTGAGGATTGAGGATTGAAGATTGATGATTGAAGATTGAGTATTGAGCATTGAAGATTGAAGATTGAGGATTGACGATGAGGGCTGAGGGTTGAAGATTGAGGTTTGAGGACTGAGGACTGGGGATTGAGGATTGAGAATTGAGGATAGAGGATTGAGGATTGAAGATTGAAGATTGAAGATTGAGTAATGGGTATTGAGGATTGAAGAATGAGGATTGAAGATTGAGGATTGAGGATTGAGGATTGAGGATTGAGGATTGTATATTGATGATTGAAGATTGAGGATTGAGGATTGATCGTTGTGGATTGAGGACGAGGACTGAGGGTTGAGTATTGATGTTTGAGGTCTGAGGATCGAGGATCGAGGATTGAGAATTTAGGATTAAGGATTGAGGATTGAAGATTGAGGATGTGGTATTGAGGATTGAAGAATGAGGATTGAGGACTGAGGATTGAGGATTGAGGATTGAGGATTGGGGATTGAGGATTGAAGATTGTGGATTGGGTATTGCGGATTGAACATTGAGGGTTGAGGATTGAGGATTGAGGATCGAGGATTGAGGATTGAAGATTGAATATTGATGATTGAAGATTGAGGATTGAGGACTGAAGATTGAGTACTGAGAATTGAAGGTTGACGATTGAGGATTGAGGATTGAGGATTGAGGATTGAACATTGAGGACTGAGCGTAGAGGGTTGAGTTATGAGGATTTGTGTTTGTGGATAGAGGTTTGAAGATTGCAGATTGAGTATTGTGTATTGAAAACTGTGAATTGAGGATATTGTATTGAGGATTGAGGATTGACAACTGACTGTTGAGGACAGAGGGCCGAAGATTGAGGATTCAGGATTGAGGATTCAGAATTGAGGTTTGAGGACTGAGGATTGAGGATTGAAGATTGAGTATCGAGGATTGAAGATTGAGGATTAAGGGTTGAGGATTGAGGATTGAGGATGAGGGCTGAGGGTTGAGGATTGAGGTTTGAGGACTGAGGACTGAGGACTGAGGATTGAGGATTGAAGATTGAGGATTGGGTATTGAGGATTGATGAATGAGGATTGAGGATTGAGGATTGAGGGTTGATGTTTGAAGATTGAGTATTGAGGATTGAAGACTGACGATTGTGGATTGAGGATTGAGGATTGAGTATTGAGGATCGAGGATTGAAGATTGAGTTTTGAGGATTGAAGATTGAGGATTGAGGATTGAGGTTTGAGGATTGAGGATCGAAGATTGTGTATTGAGGATTGAGTATTGAGAATTGAAGGTTGACGATTGAGGATTGAGGATTGAGGATTGAGGATTGAACATTGAGGACTGAGCGTTGAGGGTTGTGTGATGAGAATTGATGTTTGTGGATAGAGGTTTGAAGATTGCAGATTGAGTATTGTGTATTGAAAACTGTGAATTGAGGATATTCTATTGAGGATTGAGGATTGACAACTGATTGTTGAGGACTGAGGGCCGAAGATTGAGGATTCAGGATTGAGGATTCAGAATTGAGGTTTGAGGACTCAGGATTGAGGATTGAAGATTGAGTATCGAGGATTGAAGATTGAGGATTGAGGGTTGAGGATTGAGGATTGAGGATGAGGGCTGAGGGTTGAGGATTGAGGTTTGAGGACTGAGGACTGAGGATTGAGGATTGAGAATTGAGGATTGAGGATTGAGGACTGAAGATTGAGGATTGGGTATTGAGGATTGAGGAATGAGGATTGAGGATTGTGTATTGAGGATTGAGGATTGAAGATTGAGTATTGAGGATTGAAGACTGACGATTGAGGATTGAGGATTGAGGATTGAGTATTGAGGATCGAGGATTGAAGATTGAGCTTTGAGGATTGAAGATTGAGGATTGAGGTTTGGGGACTGAGGATTGAGGATTGAGGATTGAGGATTGAGGATTGAGGATTGAGGATTGAGGATTGAGGATTGAGGATTGAGGATTGAAGATTGAGTATTGAGGATTGAAGACTGACGATTGAGGATTGAGGATTGAGGATTGAGTATTGAGGATCGAGGATTGAAGATTGAGCTTTGAGGATTGAAGATTGAGGATTGAGGTTTGGGGACTGAGGATTGAGGATTGAGGATTGAGGATTGAGGATTGAGGATTGAGGATTGAGGATTGAGGATTGAGGATTGAAGATTGAGGATTGGGAATTGCGGATTGAACATTGAGGGTTGAGGATTGAGTATTGAGGATTGAGGATTGAGGATTGAAGATTGAATATTGATGATTGAAGATTGAGGATTGAGGGCTGTGGATTGAGGACAAGGACTGAGGGTTGTGTATTGATGTTTGAGGTCTGAGGATTGAGGATTGAGGATTGAGAATTGTGGATTGAGGATTGAGGATTGAAGATTGAGGATTGAGGATTGAGAATTGAGGATTGAAGATTGAGTAATGAGGATTGAAGATTGAGGATTAAAGATTGAGGATTGAGGATTGGGTATTGAGGATTGAAGAATGAGTATTGAGGATTGAGGATTGAGGATTGAGGATTGAAGATTGAGTATTGAGGATTGAAGACTGACGATTGAGGATTGAGGATTGTTGATTGAAGATTGAGTATTGAGGACTGAGGATTGAGGATTGAAGATTGAGGATTGAGGATTGAGGATTGAGGATTGAGGATTGAGGATTGAGGATTGAACATTGAGGATTGGGTATTGCGGATTGAACATTGAGGGTTGAGGATTGAGGATTGAGGATTGAGGATTGAGGATTGTAGATTGAATATTGATGATTGAAGATTGAGGATTGGGTATTGAGGATTGAAGAATGAGGATTGAGGATTGAGGATTGAGGATTGAGGATTCAAGATTGAGTAATGAGGATTGACGATTGAGGGTTGAGGATTGAGGATTGAAGATTGAGGATTTGGGACTGAGGATTGAAGATTGAGGATCGAGGATTGAGGATTGAGGATTGAGGATTGAGGATCGAGGAATGAAGGTTGTGGATTGGGTATTGAGGATTGAAGAATGAGGATTGAGGATTGAGGATTGAGGATTGAGGATTCAAGATTGAGTAATGAGGATTGACGATTGAGGGTTGAGGATTGAGGATTGAAGATTGAGGATTTGTGACTGAGGATTGAAGATTGAGGATCGAGGATTGAGGATTGAGGATTGAGGATTGAGGATCGAGGATTGAAGGTTGAGTATTGAGGACTGAGGATTGAGGATTGAAGATTGAGGATTGAGGATTGTGGATGCGGGATGAGGGTTGAGGATTGAGGTTTGAGGACTGAGGACTGAGGATTGAGGATTGCGAATTGAGGATTGAGGCTTGAGGATTAAAGATTGAGGATTGAGGATTGGGTATTGAGGATTGAAGAATGAGGATTGAGGATTGAGGATTGAGGATTGAGGATTGAAGATTGAGTATTGAGGATTGAAGTCTGACGATTGAGGATTGAGGATTGAGGATTGAGTATTGAACATTGAGGACTGAGCGTTGAGGGTTGACTTATGAGAATTTATGTTTGTGGATAGAGGTTTGAAGATTGCAGATTGAGTATTGTGTATTGAAAACTGTGAATTGAGGATATTCTATTGAGGATTGAGGATTGACAACTTTATGTTGAGGACTGAGGGCCGAAGATTGAGGATTCAGGATTGAGGATTCAGAATTGAGGTTTGAGGACTGAGGATTGAGGATTGAAGATTGAGTATCGAGGATTGAAGATTGAGGATTGAGGGTTGAGGATTGAGGATTGAGGATGAGGGCTGAGGGTTGAGGATTGAGGTTTGAGGACTGAGGACTGAGGACTGAGGATTGAGAATTGAGGATTGAGGATTGAGGATTGAAGATTGAGGATTGGGTATTGAGGATTGATGAATGAGGATTGAGGATTGAGGATTGAGGGTTGATGTTTGAAGATTGAGTACTGAGGATTGAAGACTGACGATTGAGGATTGAGGATTGAGGATTGAGTATTGAGGATCGAGGATTGAAGATTGAGTTTTGAGGATTGAAGGTTGAGGATTGAGGATTGAGGATTGAGGATTGAGGATCGAAGATTGAGTATTGAGGATTGAGTATTGAGAATTGAAGGTTGACGATTGAGGTTTGAGGATTGAGGATTGAGGATTGAACATTGAGGACTGAGCGTTGAGGGTTGAGTGATGAGAATTGATGTTTGTGGATAGAGGTTTGAAGATTGCAGATTGAGTATTGTGTATTGAAAACTGTGAATTGAGGATATTCTATTGAGGATTGAGGATTGACAACTGACTGTTGAGGACTGAGGGCCGAAGATTGAGGATTCAGGATTGAGGATTCAGAATTGAGGTTTGAGGACTGAGTATTGAGGATTGAAGATTGAGTATCGAGGATTGAAGATTGAGGATTGAGGGTTGAGGATTGAGGATTGAGGATGAGGGCTGATGGTTGAGGATTGAGGTTTGAGGACTGAGGACTGAGGACTGAGGATTGAGGATTGAAGATTGAGGATTGGGTATTGAGGATTGATGAATGAGGATTGAGGATTGAGGATTGAAGATTGAGGATTTGGGACTGAGGATTGAAGATTGAGGATCGAGGATTGAGGATTGAGGATTGAGGATTGAGGATCGAGGATTGAAGATTGAGTATTGAGGACTGAGGATTGAGGATTGAAGATTGAGGATTGAGGACTGTGGATGAGGGATGAGGGTTGAGGATTGAGGTTTGAGGACTGAGGACTGAGGATTGAGGATTGATTATTGAGGATTGAAGATTGAGTATTGATGATTGAGGATTGAGGATTGAGAATTGAGGGTTGAGGTTTGAGGACGAGGACTGACGGTTGAGGATTGAGGTTTGAGGATTGAGGACTGAGGATTGAGGATTGAGAATTGAGGATTGAAGATTGAGGATTGAATATTTAGGATTGGGTATTGATGATTGAGGAATGAGGATTGAGGATTGAGGATCGAGGATGGAGGATTGAAGATCGAGTATTGAGGATTGAAGACTGACGATTGAGGATTGAGGATTGAGGATTGAGTATTGAGGATCGAGGATTGCAGATTGAGTTTTGAGGATTGAAGATTGAGGATTGGGGTTTGGGGACTGAGGATTGAGGATTGAGGATTGAGGATTGAGAATTGAGGATTGAGGATTTAGGATTGGGTATTGAGGATTGAACATTGAGGACTGGGTATCGCGGATTGAACATTGAGGATTGAGGATTGAGGATTGAGTATTGAGGATTGAGGACTGAAGATTGTATATTGATGATTGAAGATTGAGGATTGAGGATTGAGGGTTGTGGATTGAGGACGAGGAGTGAGGGTTGAGTATTAATGTTTGAGGTGTGAGGATCGAGGATTGAGGATCGAGAATTGACGATTGAGGATTGAGGATTGAAGATTGAGGATTTGGTATTGAGGATTGAAGAATGAGGATTGAAGAATGAGGATTGAGGACTGAGGATTGAGGATTGAGGATTGAGGATTGGGGATTGAGGATTGAAGATTGTGGATTGGGTATTGCGGATTGAACATTGAGGGTTGAGGATTGAGGATTGAGAATTGAGGATTGAGGATTGAGGATTGAAGATTGAGGATTGGGTATTGAGGATTGACGAATGAGGATTGAAGATTGAGGATTGAGGATTGATGTTTGAAGATTGAGTATTGAGGATTGAAGACTGACGATTGAGGATTGAGGATTGAGGATTGAGTATTGAGTATCGAGGATTGAAGATTGAATTTTGAGGATTGAAGATTGAGGATTGAGGATTGAGGATTGAGTATTGAGGGTTGAGGATCGAGGATCGAGGATTGAAGATTGAGTATTGAGGACTGAGGATTGAGGATTGAAGATTGAGGATTGAGGATTGTGGATGAGGGATGAGGGTTGAGGATTGAGGTTTGAGGACTGAGGACTGAGGATTGAGGATTGAGAATTGAGGATTGAGGATTGAGGATTAAAGATTGAGGATTGAGGATTGGGTATTGAGGATTGAAGAATGAGGATTGAGGATTGAGGATTGAGTATTGAGGATTGAAGATTGAGTATTGAGGATTGAAGACTGATGATTGAGGATTGAGGATTGTGGATTAAAGATTGATTATTGAGGACTGAGGATTGAGGATTGAAGATTGAGGATTGAGGATTGAGGATTGAGGATTGAGGATTGAGGATTGAACATTGAGGATTGGGTATTGCGGATTGAACATTGAGGGTTGAGGATTGAGGATTGAGGATTGAGGATTGAGGATTGAAGATTGAATATTGATGATTGAAGATTGAGGATTGAGGATTGAGGGTTGTGGATTGAGGACAAGGACTGAGGGTTGTGTATTGATGTTTGAGGTCTGAGGATTGTGTATTGAGGATTGAGTATTGAGAATTGAAGGTTGACGATTGAGGATTGAGGATTGAGGATTGAGGATTGAACATTGAGGACTGAGCGTTGAGGGTTGTGTGATGAGAATTGATGTTTGTGGATAGAGGTTTGAAGATTGCAGATTGAGTATTGTGTATTGAAAACTGTGAATTGAGGATATTCTATTGAGGATTGAGGATTGACAACTGATTGTTGAGGACTGAGGGCCGAAGATTGAGGATTCAGGATTGAGGATTCAGAATTGACGTTTGAGGACTCAGGATTGAGGATTGAAGATTGAGTATCGAGGATTGAAGATTGAGGATTGAGGGTTGAGGATTGAGGATTGAGGATGAGGGCTGAGGGTTGAGGATTGAGGTTTGAGGACTGAGGACTGAGGATTGAGGATTGAGAATTGAGGATTGAGGATTGAGGACTGAAGATTGAGGATTGGGTATTGAGGATTGAGGAATGAGGATTGAGGATTGTGGATTGAGTATTGAGGATCGAGGATTGAAGATTGAGCTTTGAGGATTGAAGATTGAGGATTGAGGTTTGGGGACTGAGGATTGAGGATTGAGGATTGAGGATTGAGGATTGAGGATTGAGGATTGTGGATTGAGGATTGAGGATTGAGGATTGAAGATTGAGTATTGAGGATTGAAGACTGACGATTGAGGATTGAGGATTGAGGATTGAGTATTGAGGATCGAGGATTGAAGATTGAGCTTTGAGGATTGAAGATTGAGGATTGAGGTTTGGGGACTGAGGATTGAGGATTGAGGATTGAGGATTGAGGATTGAGGATTGAGGATTGAGGATTGAGGATTGAGGATTGAAGATTGAGGATTGGGAATTGCGGATTGAACATTGAGGGTTGAGGATTGAGGATTGAGGATTGAGGATTGAGGATTGAAGATTGAATATTGATGATTGAAGATTGAGGATTGAGGATTGAGGGCTGTGGATTGAGGACAAGGACTGAGGATTGTGTATTGATGTTTGAGGTCGGAGGATTGAGGATTGAGGATTGAGAATTGTGGATTGAGGATTGAGGATTGAAGATTGAGGATTGAGGATTGAGAATTGAGGATTGAAGATTGAGTAATGAGGATTGAAGATTGAGGATTAAAGATTGAGGATTGAGGATTGGGTATTGAGGATTGAAGAATGAGTATTGAGGATTGAGGATTGAGGATTGAGGATTGAAGATTGAGTATTGAGGATTGAAGACTGACGATTGAGGATTGAGGATTGTTGATTGAAGATTGAGTATTGAGGACTGAGGATTGAGGATTGAAGATTGAGGATTGAGGATTGAGGATTGAGGATTGAGGATTGAGGATTGAGGATTGAACATTGAGGATTGGGTATTGCGGATTGAACATTGAGGGTTGAGGATTGAGGATTGAGGATTGAGGATTGAGGATTGTAGATTGAATATTGATGATTGAAGATTGAGGATTGGGTATTGAGGATTGAAGAATGAGGATTGAGGATTGAGGATTGAGGATTGAGGATTCAAGATTGAGTAATGAGGATTGACGATTGAGGGTTGAGGATTGAGGATTGAAGATTGAGGATTTGGGACTGAGGATTGAAGATTGAGGATCGAGGATTGAGGATTGAGGATTGAGGATTGAGGATCGAGGAATGAAGGTTGAGGATTGGGTATTGAGGATTGAAGAATGAGGATTGAGGATTGAGGATTGAGGATTGAGGATTCAAGATTGAGTAATGAGGATTGACGATTGAGGGTTGAGGATTGAGGATTGAAGATTGAGGATTTGTGACTGAGGATTGAAGATTGAGGATCGAGGATTGAGGATTGAGGATTGAGGATTGAGGATCGAGGATTGAAGGTTGAGTATTGAGGACTGAGGATTGAGGATTGAAGATTGAGGATTGAGGATTGTGGATGCGGGATGAGGGTTGAGGATTGAGGTTTGAGGACTGAGGACTGAGGATTGAGGATTGCGAATTGAGGATTGAGGCTTGAGGATTAAAGATTGAGGATTGAGGATTGGGTATTGAGGATTGAAGAATGAGGATTGAGGATTGAGGATTGAGGATCGAGGATTGAAGATTGAGCTTTGAGGATTGAAGATTGAGGATTGAGGTTTGGGGACTGAGGATTGAGGATTGAGGATTGAGGATTGAGGATTGAGGATTGAGGATTGAGGATTGAGGATTGAGGATTGAAGATTGAGGATTGGGAATTGCGGATTGAACATTGAGGGTTGAGGATTGAGGATTGAGGATTGAGGATTGAGGATTGAAGATTGAATATTGATGATTGAAGATTGAGGATTGAGGATTGAGGGCTGTGGATTGAGGACAAGGACTGAGGGTTGTGTATTGATGTTTGAGGTCGGAGGATTGAGGATTGAGGATTGAGAATTGTGGATTGAGGATTGAGGATTGAAGATTGACGATTGAGGATTGAGGATTGAAGATTGAGGATTTGGTATTGAGGATTGAAGAATGAGGATTGAAGAATGAGGATTGAGGACTGAGGATTGAGGATTGAGGATTGAGGATTGGGGATTGAGGATTGAAGATTGTGGATTGGGTATTGCGGATTGAACATTGAGGGTTGAGGATTGAGGATTGAGAATTGAGGATTGAGGATTGAGGATTGAAGATTGAGGATTGGGTATTGAGGATTGATGAATGAGGATTGAAGATTGAGGATTGAGGATTGATGTTTGAAGATTGAGTATTGAGGATTGAAGACTGACGATTGAGGTTTGAGGATTGAGGATTGAGTATTGAGTATCGAGGATTGAAGATTGAATTTTGAGGATTGAAGATTGAGGATTGAGGATTGAGGATTGAGTATTGAGGGTTGAGGATCGAGGATCGAGGATTGAAGATTGAGTATTGAGGACTGAGGATTGAGGATTGAAGATTGAGGATTGAGGATTGTGGATGAGGGATGAGGGTTGAGGATTGAGGTTTGAGGACTGAGGACTGAGGATTGAGGATTGAGAATTGAGGATTGAGGATTGAGGATTAAAGATTGAGGATTGAGGATTGGGTATTGAGGATTGAAGAATGAGGATTGAGGATTGAGGATTGAGTATTGAGGATTGAAGATTGAGTATTGAGGATTGAAGACTGATGATTGAGGATTGAGGATTGTGGATTAAAGATTGATTATTGAGGACTGAGGATTGAGGATTGAAGATTGAGGATTGAGGATTGAGGATTGAGGATTGAGGATTGAGGATTGAACATTGAGGATTGGGTATTGCGGATTGAACATTGAGGGTTGAGGATTGAGGATTGAGGATTGAGGATTGAGGATTGAAGATTGAATATTGATGATTGAAGATTGAGGATTGAGGATTGAGGGTTGTGGATTGAGGACAAGGACTGAGGGTTGTGTATTGATGTTTGAGGTCTGAGGATTGTGTATTGAGGATTGAGTATTGAGAATTGAAGGTTGACGATTGAGGATTGAGGATTGAGGATTGAGGATTGAACATTGAGGACTGAGCGTTGAGGGTTGTGTGATGAGAATTGATGTTTGTGGATAGAGGTTTGAAGATTGCAGATTGAGTATTGTGTATTGAAAACTGTGAATTGAGGATATTCTATTGAGGATTGAGGATTGACAACTGATTGTTGAGGACTGAGGGCCGAAGATTGAGGATTCAGGATTGAGGATTCAGAATTGACGTTTGAGGACTCAGGATTGAGGATTGAAGATTGAGTATCGAGGATTGAAGATTGAGGATTGAGGGTTGAGGATTGAGGATTGAGGATGAGGGCTGAGGGTTGAGGATTGAGGTTTGAGGACTGAGGACTGAGGATTGAGGATTGAGAATTGAGGATTGAGGATTGAGGACTGAAGATTGAGGATTGGGTATTGAGGATTGAGGAATGAGGATTGAGGATTGTGGATTGAGTATTGAGGATCGAGGATTGAAGATTGAGCTTTGAGGATTGAAGATTGAGGATTGAGGTTTGGGGACTGAGGATTGAGGATTGAGGATTGAGGATTGAGGATTGAGGATTGAGGATTGAGGATTGAGGATTGAGGATTGAGGATTGAAGATTGAGTATTGAGGATTGAAGACTGACGATTGAGGATTGAGGATTGAGGATTGAGTATTGAGGATCGAGGATTGAAGATTGAGCTTTGAGGATTGAAGATTGAGGATTGAGGTTTGGGGACTGAGGATTGAGGATTGAGGATTGAGGATTGAGGATTGAGGATTGAGGATTGAGGATTGAGGATTGAGGATTGAAGATTGAGGATTGGGAATTGCGGATTGAACATTGAGGGTTGAGGATTGAGGATTGAGGATTGAGGATTGAGGATTGAAGATTGAATATTGATGATTGAAGATTGAGGATTGAGGATTGAGGGCTGTGGATTGAGGACAAGGACTGAGGATTGTGTATTGATGTTTGAGGTCGGAGGATTGAGGATTGAGGATTGAGAATTGTGGATTGAGGATTGAGGATTGAAGATTGAGGATTGAGGATTGAGAATTGAGGATTGAAGATTGAGTAATGAGGATTGAAGATTGAGGATTAAAGATTGAGGATTGAGGATTGGGTATTGAGGATTGAAGAATGAGTATTGAGGATTGAGGATTGAGGATTGAGGATTGAAGATTGAGTATTGAGGATTGAAGACTGACGATTGAGGATTGAGGATTGTTGATTGAAGATTGAGTATTGAGGACTGAGGATTGAGGATTGAAGATTGAGGATTGAGGATTGAGGATTGAGGATTGAGGATTGAGGATTGAGGATTGAGGATTGAGGATTGGGTATTGCGGATTGAACATTGAGGGTTGAGGATTGAGGATTGAGGATTGAGGATTGAGGATTGTAGATTGAATATTGATGATTGAAGATTGAGGATTGGGTATTGAGGATTGAAGAATGAGGATTGAGGATTGAGGATTGAGGATTGAGGATTCAAGATTGAGTAATGAGGATTGACGATTGAGGGTTGAGGATTGAGGATTGAAGATTGAGGATTTGGGACTGAGGATTGAAGATTGAGGATCGAGGATTGAGGATTGAGGATTGAGGATTGAGGATCGAGGAATGAAGGTTGAGGATTGGGTATTGAGGATTGAAGAATGAGGATTGAGGATTGAGGATTGAGGATTGAGGATTCAAGATTGAGTAATGAGGATTGACGATTGAGGGTTGAGGATTGAGGATTGAAGATTGAGGATTTGTGACTGAGGATTGAAGATTGAGGATCGAGGATTGAGGATTGAGGATTGAGGATTGAGGATCGAGGATTGAAGGTTGAGTATTGAGGACTGAGGATTGAGGATTGAAGATTGAGGATTGAGGATTGTGGATGCGGGATGAGGGTTGAGGATTGAGGTTTGAGGACTGAGGACTGAGGATTGAGGATTGCGAATTGAGGATTGAGGCTTGAGGATTAAAGATTGAGGATTGAGGATTGGGTATTGAGGATTGAAGAATGAGGATTGAGGATTGAGGATTGAGGATCGAGGATTGAAGATTGAGCTTTGAGGATTGAAGATTGAGGATTGAGGTTTGGGGACTGAGGATTGAGGATTGAGGATTGAGGATTGAGGATTGAGGATTGAGGATTGAGGATTGAGGATTGAGGATTGAAGATTGAGGATTGGGAATTGCGGATTGAACATTGAGGGTTGAGGATTGAGGATTGAGGATTGAGGATTGAGGATTGAAGATTGAATATTGATGATTGAAGATTGAGGATTGAGGATTGAGGGCTGTGGATTGAGGACAAGGACTGAGGGTTGTGTATTGATGTTTGAGGTCGGAGGATTGAGGATTGAGGATTGAGAATTGTGGATTGAGGATTGAGGATTGAAGATTGAGGATTGAGAATTGAGAATTGAGGATTGAAGATTGAGTAATGAGGATTGAAGATTGAGGATTAAAGATTGAGGATTGAGGATTGGGTATTGAGGATTGAAGAATGAGTATTGAGGATTGAGGATTGAGGATTGAGGATTGAAGATTGAGTATTGAGGATTGAAGACTGACGATTGAGGATTGAGGATTGTTGATTGAAGATTGAGTATTGAGGACTGAGGATTGAGGATTGAAGATTGAGGATTGAGGATTGAGGATTGAGGATTGAGGATTGAGGATTGAGGATTGAACATTGAGGATTGGGTATTGCGGATTGAACATTGAGGGTTGAGGATTGAGGATTGAGGATTGAGGATTGAGGATTGTAGATTGAATATTGATGATTGAAGATTGAGGATTGGGTATTGAGGATTGAAGAATGAGGATTGAGGATTGAGGATTGAGGATTGAGGATTCAAGATTGAGTAATGAGGATTGACGATTGAGGGTTGAGGATTGAGGATTGAAGATTGAGGATTTGGGACTGAGGATTGAAGATTGAGGATCGAGGATTGAGGATTGAGGATTGAGGATTGAGGATCGAGGAATGAAGGTTGAGGATTGGGTATTGAGGATTGAAGAATGAGGATTGAGGATTGAGGATTGAGGATTGAGGATTCAAGATTGAGTAATGAGGATTGACGATTGAGGGTTGAGGATTGAGGATTGAAGATTGAGGATTTGTGACTGAGGATTGAAGATTGAGGATCGAGGATTGAGGATTGAGGATTGAGGATTGAGGATCGGGGATTGAAGGTTGAGTATTGAGGACTGAGGATTGAGGATTGAAGATTGAGGATTGAGGATTGTGGATGCGGGATGAGGGTTGAGGATTGAGGTTTGAGGACTGAGGACTGAGGATTGAGGATTGCGAATTGAGGATTGAGGCTTGAGGATTAAAGATTGAGGATTGAGGATTGGGTATTGAGGATTGAAGAATGAGGATTGAGGATTGAGGATTGAGGATTGAGGATTGAAGATTGAGTATTGAGGATTGAAGACTGACGATTGAGGATTGAGGATTGAGGATTGAGTATTGAACATTGAGGACTGAGCGTTGAGGGTTGAGTTATGAGAATTTATGTTTGTGGATAGAGGTTTGAAGATTGCAGATTGAGTATTGTGTATTGAAAACTGTGAATTGAGGATATTCTATTGAGGATTGAGGATTGACACCTTTATGTTGAGGACTGAGGGCCGAAGATTGAGGATTCAGGATTGAGGATTCAGAATTGAGGTTTGAGGACTGAGGATTGAGGATTGAAGATTGAGTATCGAGGATTGAAGATTGAGGATTGAGGGTTGAGGATTGAGGATTGAGGATGAGGGCTGAGGGTTGAGGATTGAGGTTTGAGGACTGAGGACTGAGGACTGAGGATTGAGAATTGAGGATTGAGGATTGAGGATTGAAGATTGAGGATTGGGTATTGAGGATTGATGAATGAGGATTGAGGATTGAGGATTGAGGGTTGATGTTTGAAGATTGAGTACTGAGGTTTGAAGACTGACGATTGAGGATTGAGGATTGAGGATTGAGTATTGAGGATCGAGGATTGAAGATTGAGTTTTGAGGATTGAAGGTTGAGGATTGAGGATTGAGGATTGAGGATTGAGGATCGAAGATTGAGTATTGAGGATTGAGTATTGAGAATTGAAGGTTGACGATTGAGGTTTGAGGATTGAGGATTGAGGATTGAACATTGAGGACTGAGCGTTGAGGGTTGAGTGATGAGAATTGATGTTTGTGGATAGAGGTTTGAAGATTGCAGATTGAGTATTGTGTATTGAAAACTGTGAATTGAGGATATTCTATTGAGGATTGAGGATTGACAACTGACTGTTGAGGACTGAGGGCCGAAGATTGAGGATTCAGGATTGAGGATTCAGAATTGAGGTTTGAGGACTGAGTATTGAGGATTGAAGATTGAGTATCGAGGATTGAAGATTGAGGTTTGAGGGTTGAGGATTGAGGATTGAGGATGAGGGCTGAGGGTTGAGGATTGAGGTTTGAGGACTGAGGACTGAGGACTGAGGATTGAGGATTGAAGATTGAGGATTGGGTATTGAGGATTGATGAATGAGGATTGAGGATTGAGGATTGAAGATTGAGGATTTGGGACTGAGGATTGAAGATTGAGGATTGAGGACTGTGGATGAGGGATGAGGGTTGAGGATTGAGGTTTGAGGACTGAGGACTGAGGATTGAGGATTGATTATTGAGGATTGAAGATTGAGTATTGATGATTGAGAATTGAGGATTGAGAATTGAGGGTTGAGGTTTGAGGACGAGGACTGACGGTTGAGGATTGAGGTTTGAGGATTGAGGACTGAGGATTGAGGATTGAGAATTGAGGATTGAAGATTGAGGATTGAATATTTAGGATTGGGTATTGATGATTGAGGAATGAGGATTGAGGATTGAGGATTGAGGATGGAGGATTGAAGATCGAGTATTGAGGATTGAAGACTGACGATTGAGGATTGAGGATTGAGGATTGAGTATTGAGGATCGAGGATTGCAGATTGAGTTTTGAGGATTGAAGATTGAGGATTGGGGTTTGGGGACAGAGGATTGAGGATTGAGGATTGAGGATTGAGAATTGAGGATTGAGGATTGAGGATTGGGTATTGAGGATTGAACATTGAGGACTGGGTATCGCGGATTGAACATTCAGGATTGAGGATTGAGGATTGAGTATTGAGGATTGAGGACTGAAGGTTGTATATTGATGATTGAAGATTGAGGATTGAGGATTGAGGGTTGTGGATTGAGGACGAGGAGTGAGGGTTGAGTATTAATGTTTGAGGTGTGAGGATCGAGGATTGAGGATCGAGAATTGACGATTGAGGATTGAGGATTGAAGATTGAGGATTTGGTATTGAGGATTGAAGAATGAGGATTGAGGACTGAGGATTGAGGATTGAGGATTGAGGATTGGGGATTGAGGATTGAAGATTGTGGATTGGGTATTGCGGATTGAACATTGAGGGTTGAGGATTGAGGATTGAGAATTGAGGATTGAGGATTGAGGATTGAAGATTGAGGATTGGGTATTGAGGATTGATGAATGAGGATTGAAGATTGAGGATTGAGGATTGATGTTTGAAGATTGAGTATTGAGGATTGAAGACTGACGATTGAGGATTGAGGATTGAGGATTGAGTATTGAGGATCGAGGATTGAAGATTGAATTTTGAAGATTGAAGATTGAGGATTGAGGACTGAGGATTGAGGATTGAGGATTGAGGGTTGAGGATCGAGGATCGAGGATTGAAGATTGAGTATTGAGGACTGAGAATTGGGGATTGAAGATTGAGGATTGAGGATTGTGGATGAGGGATGAGGGTTGAGGATTGAGGTTTGAGGACTGAGGACTGAGGATTGAGGATTGAGAATTGAGGATTGAGGATTGAGGATTAAAGATTGAGGATTGAGGATTGGGTATTGAGGATTGAAGAATGAGGATTGAGGATTGAGGATTGAGTATTGAGGATTGAAGATTGAGTATTGAGGATTGAAGACTGATGATTGAGGATTGAGGATTGTGGATTGAATATTGATTATTGAGGACTAAGGATTGAGGATTGAAGATTGAGGATTGAGGATTGAGGATTGAGGATTGAGGATTGAGGATTGAGGATTGAACATTGAGGATTGGGTATTGCGGATTGAACATTGAGGGTTGAGGATTGAGGATTGAGGATTGAGGATTGAGGATTGAAGATTGAATATTGATGATTGAAGATTGAGGATTGAGGATTGAGGGTTGTGGATTGAGGACAAGGACTGAGGGTTGTGTATTGATGTTTGAGGTCTGAGGATTGAGGATTGAGGATTGAGAATTGTGGATTGAGGATTGAGGATTGAGAATTGAGGATTGACGATTGAGTATTGAGGATTGAAGATTGAGGATTGAGGATTGAGAATTGTGGATTGAGGATTTAGGATTGAGGATTGAGAATTGAGGATTGAAGATTGAGTAGTGAGGATTGATGATTGAGGGCTGAGGATTGAGGATTGAAGATTGAGGATTTGGGACTGTGGATTGAAGATTGAGGATCGAGGATTGAGGATTGAGGATTGAGGATTGAGGATTGAGGATTGAGGATCGAGGATTGAAGATTGAGTATTGAGGACTGAGGATTGAGGATTGAAGATTGATGATTGAAGATTGAGTATTAAGCATTGAAGATTGAGGATTGAGGATTGAAGATTGATGATTGACGATGAGGGCTGAGGGTTGAGGATTGAGGTTTGAGGACTGAGGACTGGGGATTGAGAATTGAGAATTGAGGATTGAGGATTGAGTATTGAAGATTGAAGATTGAGTAATGGGTATTGAGGATTGAAGAATGAGGATTGAAGATTGAGGATTGAGGATTGAGGATTGAGGATTGAGGATTGTATATTGATGATTGAAGATTGAGTATTGAGGATTGAGCGTTGTGGATTGAGGACGAGGACTGAGTGTTGAGTATTGATGTTTGAGGTCTGAGGATCGAGGATTGAGGATTGAGAATTTAGGATTGAGGATTGAGGATTGAAGATTGAGGATTTGGTATTGAGGATTGAAGAATGAGGATTGAGGATTGAGGATTGAGGATTGAGGATTGAAGAATGAGGATTGAGGATTGAAGACTGACGATTGAGGATTGAAGATTGAGTATTGAGGGTTGTGGATTGAGGACGAGGAGTGAGGGTTGAGTATTAATGTTTGAGGTGTGAGGATCGAGGATTGAGGATCGAGAATTGAGGATTGAGGATTGAGGATTGAAGATTGAGGATTTGGTATTGAGGATTGAAGAATGAGGATTGAGGACTGAGGATTGAGGATTGAGGATTGAGGATTGGGGATTGAGGATTGAAGATTGTGGATTGGGTATTGCGGATTGAACATTGAGGGTTGAGGATTGAGGATTGAGGATTGAGGATTGAGGATTGAAGATTGAATATTGATGATTGAAGATTGAGGATTGAGGACTGAAGATTGAGTATTGAGAATTGAAGGTTGAAGATTGAGGATTGAGGATTGATGTTTGAAGATTGAGTATTGAGGATTGAAGACTGACGATTGAGGATTGAGGATTGAGAATTGAGTATTGAGGATCGAGGATTGAAGATTGAGTTTTGAGGATTGAAGGTTGAGAATTGAGGATTGAGGATTGAGGATAGAGGATCGAAGATTGAGTATTGAGGATTGAGTATTGAGAATTGAAGGTTGACGATTGAGGATTGAGGATTGAGGATTGAGGATTGAACATTGAGGACTGAGCGTTGAGGGTTGAGTGATGAGAATTGATGTTTGTGGATAGAGGTTTGAAGATTGTAGATTGAGTATTGTGTATTGAAAACTGTGAATTGAGGATATTCTATTGAGGATTGAGGATTGACAACTGACTGTTGAGGACTCAGGGCCGAAGATTGAGGATTCAGGATTGAGGATTCAGAATTGAGGTTTGAGGACTGAGGATTGAGGATTGAAGATTGAGTATCGAGGATTGAAGATTGAGGATTGAGGGTTGAGGATTGAGGATTGAGGATGAGGGCTGAGGGTTGAGGATTGAGGTTTGAGGACTGAGGACTGAGGACTGAGGATTGAGGATTGAAGATTGAGGATTGGGTATTGAGGATTGATGAATGAGGATTGAGGATTGAGGATTGAAGATTGAGGATTTGGGACTGAGGATTGAAGATTGAGGATCGAGTATTGAGGATTGAGGATTGAGGATTGAGGATCGAGGATTGAAGATTGAGTATTGAGGACTGAGGATTGAGGATTGAAGATTGAGGATTGAGGATTGTGGATGAGGGATGAGGGTTGAGGATTGAGGTTTGAGGACTGAGGACTGAGGATTGAGGATTGATTATTGAGGATTGAAGATTGAGTATTGATGATTGAGGATTGAGGATTGAGAATTGAGGGTTGAGGTTTGAGGACGAGGACTGACGGTTGAGGATTGAGGTTTGAGGATTGAGGACTGAGGATTGTGGATTGAGAACTGAGGATTGAAGATTGAGGATTGAATATTTAGGATTGGGTATTGATGATTGAGGAATGAGGATTGAGGATTGAGGATTGAGGATGGAGGATTGAAGATCGAGTATTGAGGATTGAAGACCGACGATTGAGGATTGAGGATTGAGGATTGAGTATTGAGGATCGAGGATTGCAGATTGAGTTTTGAGGATTGAAGGTTGAGGATTGGGGTTTGGGGACTGAGGATTGAGGATTGAGGATTGAGGATTGAGAATTGAGGATTGAGGATTGAGGATTGGGTATTGAGGATTGAACATTGAGGACTGGGTATCGCGGATTGAACATTGAGCATTGAGGATTGAGGATTGAGTATTGAGGATTGAGGACTGAAGATTGTATATTGATGATTGAAGATTGAGGATTGAGGATTGAGGGTTGTGGATTGAGGACGAGGAGTGAGGGTTGAGTATTAATGTTTGAGGTGTGAGGATCGAGGATTGAGGATCGAGAATTGACGATTGAGGATTGAGGATTGAAGATTGAGGATTTGGTATTGAGGATTGAAGAATGAGGATTGAGGACTGAGGATTGAGGATTGAGGATTGAGGATTGGGGATTGAGGATTGAAGATTGTGCATTGGGTATTGCGGATTGAACATTGAGGGTTGAGGATTGAGGATTGAGGATTGAGGATTGAGGATTGAAGATTGAATATTGATGATTGAAGATTGAGGATTGAGGACTGAAGGTTGATTATTGAGAATTGAAGGTTGAAGATTGAGGATTGAGGATTGATGTTTGAAGATTGAGTATTGAGGAATGAAGACTGACGATTGAGGATTGAGGATTGAGGATTGAGTATTGAGGATCGAGGATTGAATATTGAGTTTTGAGGATTGAAGGTTGAGGATTGAGGATTGAGGATTGAGGATTGAGGATCGAAGATTGAGTATTGAGGATTGAGTATTGAGAATTGAAGGTTGACGATTGAGGATTGAACATTGAGGATTGAGGATTGAACATTGAGGACTGAGCGTTGAGGGTTGAGTGATGAGAATTGATGTTTGTGGATAGAGGTTTGAAGATTGCAGATTGAGTGTTGTGTATTGAAAACTGTGAATTGAGGATATTCTATTGAGGATTGAGGATTGACAACTGACTGTTGAGGACTGAGGGCCGAAGATTGAGGATTCAGGATTGAGGATTCAGAATTGAGGTTTGAGGACTGAGGATTGAGGATTGAAGATTGAGTATCGAGGATTGAAGATTGAGGATTGAAGAATGAGGATTGAGGACTGAGGATTGAGGATTGAGGATTGAGGATTGGGGATTGAGGATTGAAGATTGTGGATTGGGTATTGCGGATTGAACATTGAGGGTTGAGGATTGAGGATTGAGGATCGAGGATTGAGGATTGAAGATTGAATATTGATGATTGAAGATTGAGGATTGAGGACTGAAGATTGAGTACTGAGAATTGAAGGTTGACGATTGAGGATTGAGGATTGAGGATTGAGGATTGAACATTGAGGACTGAGCGTAGAGGGTTGAGTTATGAGGATTTGTGTTTGTGGATAGAGGTTTGAAGATTGCAGATTGAGTATTGTGTATTGAAAACTGTGAATTGAGGATATTGTATTGAGGATTGAGGATTGACAACTGACTGTTGAGGACAGAGGGCCGAAGATTGAGGATTCAGGATTGAGGATTCAGAATTGAGGTTTGAGGACTGAGGATTGAGGATTGAAGATTGAGTATCGAGGATTGAAGATTGAGGATTAAGGGTTGAGGATTGAGGATTGAGGATGAGGGCTGAGGGTTGAGGATTGAGGTTTGAGGACTGAGGACTGAGGACTGAGGATTGAGGATTGAAGATTGAGGATTGGGTATTGAGGATTGATGAATGAGGATTGAGGATTGAGGATTGAGGGTTGATGTTTGAAGATTGAGTATTGAGGATTGAAGACTGACGATTGTGGATTGAGGATTGAGGATTGAGTATTGAGGATCGAGGATTGAAGATTGAGTTTTGAGGATTGAAGATTGAGGATTGAGGATTGAGGTTTGAGGATTGAGGATCGAAGATTGTGTATTGAGGATTGAGTATTGAGAATTGAAGGTTGACGATTGAGGATTGAGGATTGAGGATTGAGGATTGAACATTGAGGACTGAGCGTTGAGGGTTGTGTGATGAGAATTGATGTTTGTGGATAGAGGTTTGAAGATTGCAGATTGAGTATTGTGTATTGAAAACTGTGAATTGAGGATATTCTATTGAGGATTGAGGATTGACAACTGATTGTTGAGGACTGAGGGTCGAAGATTGAGGATTCAGGATTGAGGATTCAGAATTGAGGTTTGAGGACTCAGGATTGAGGATTGAAGATTGAGTATCGAGGATTGAAGATTGAGGATTGAGGGTTGAGTATTGAGGATTGAGGATGAGGGCTGAGGGTTGAGGATTGAGGTTTGAGGACTGAGGACTGAGGATTGGGGATTGAGAATTGAGGATTGAGGATTGAGGACTGAAGATTGAGGATTGGGTATTGAGGATTGAGGAATGAGGATTGAGGATTGTGTATTGAGGATTGAGGATTGAAGATTGAGTATTGAGGATTGAAGACTGACGATTGAGGATTGAGGATTGAGGATTGAGTATTGAGGATCGAGGATTGAAGATTGAGCTTTGAGGATTGAAGATTGAGGATTGAGGTTTGGGGACTGAGGATTGAGGATTGAGGATTGAGGATTGAGGATTGAGGATTGAGGATTGAGGATTGAGGATTGAGGATTGAGGATTGAAGATTGAGTATTGAGGATTGAAGACTGACGATTGAGGATTGAGGATTGAGGATTGAGTATTGAGGATCGAGGATTGAAGATTGAGCTTTGAGGATTGAAGATTGAGGATTGAGGTTTGGGGACTGAGGATTGAGGATTGAGGATTGAGGATTGAGGATTGAGGATTGAGGATTGAGGATTGAGGATTGAGGATTGAGGATTGAACATTGAGGATTGGGTATTGCGGATTGAACATTGAGGGTTGAGGATTGAGGATTGAGGATTGAGGATTGAGGATTGAAGATTGAATATTGATGATTGAAGATTGAGGATTGAGGATTGAGGGTTGTGGATTGAGGACAAGGACTGAGGGTTGTGTATTGATGTTTGAGGTCTGAGGATTGAGGATTGAGGATTGAGAATTGTGGATTGAGGATTGAGGATTGAGAATTGAGGATTGACGATTGAGTATTGAGGATTGAAGATTGAGGATTGAGGATTGAGAATTGTGGATTGAGGATTTAGGATTGAGGATTGAGAATTGAGGATTGAAGATTGAGTAGTGAGGATTGATGATTGAGGGCTGAGGATTGAGGATTGAAGATTGAGGATTTGGGACTGTGGATTGAAGATTGAGGATCGAGGATTGAGGATTGAGGATTGAGGATTGAGGATTGAGGATTGAGGATCGAGGATTGAAGATTGAGTATTGAGGACTGAGGATTGAGGATTGAAGATTGATGATTGAAGATTGAGTATTAAGCATTGAAGATTGAGGATTGAGGATTGAAGATTGATGATTGACGATGAGGGCTGAGGGTTGAGGATTGAGGTTTGAGGACTGAGGACTGGGGATTGAGAATTGAGAATTGAGGATTGAGGATTGAGTATTGAAGATTGAAGATTGAGTAATGGGTATTGAGGATTGAAGAATGAGGATTGAAGATTGAGGATTGAGGATTGAGGATTGAGGATTGAGGATTGTATATTGATGATTGAAGATTGAGTATTGAGGATTGAGCGTTGTGGATTGAGGACGAGGACTGAGTGTTGAGTATTGATGTTTGAGGTCTGAGGATCGAGGATTGAGGATTGAGAATTTAGGATTGAGGATTGAGGATTGAAGATTGAGGATTTGGTATTGAGGATTGAAGAATGAGGATTGAGGATTGAGGATTGAGGATTGAGGATTGAAGAATGAGGATTGAGGATTGAAGACTGACGATTGAGGATTGAAGATTGAGTATTGAGGGTTGTGGATTGAGGACGAGGAGTGAGGGTTGAGTATTAATGTTTGAGGTGTGAGGATCGAGGATTGAGGATCGAGAATTGAGGATTGAGGATTGAGGATTGAAGATTGAGGATTTGGTATTGAGGATTGAAGAATGAGGATTGAGGACTGAGGATTGAGGATTGAGGATTGAGGATTGGGGATTGAGGATTGAAGATTGTGGATTGGGTATTGCGGATTGAACATTGAGGGTTGAGGATTGAGGATTGAGGATTGAGGATTGAGGATTGAAGATTGAATATTGATGATTGAAGATTGAGGATTGAGGACTGAAGATTGAGTATTGAGAATTGAAGGTTGAAGATTGAGGATTGAGGATTGATGTTTGAAGATTGAGTATTGAGGATTGAAGACTGACGATTGAGGATTGAGGATTGAGAATTGAGTATTGAGGATCGAGGATTGAAGATTGAGTTTTGAGGATTGAAGGTTGAGAATTGAGGATTGAGGATTGAGGATAGAGGATCGAAGATTGAGTATTGAGGATTGAGTATTGAGAATTGAAGGTTGACGATTGAGGATTGAGGATTGAGGATTGAGGATTGAACATTGAGGACTGAGCGTTGAGGGTTGAGTGATGAGAATTGATGTTTGTGGATAGAGGTTTGAAGATTGTAGATTGAGTATTGTGTATTGAAAACTGTGAATTGAGGATATTCTATTGAGGATTGAGGATTGACAACTGACTGTTGAGGACTCAGGGCCGAAGATTGAGGATTCAGGATTGAGGATTCAGAATTGAGGTTTGAGGACTGAGGATTGAGGATTGAAGATTGAGTATCGAGGATTGAAGATTGAGGATTGAGGGTTGAGGATTGAGGATTGAGGATGAGGGCTGAGGGTTGAGGATTGAGGTTTGAGGACTGAGGACTGAGGACTGAGGATTGAGAATTGAGGATTGAGGATTGAGGATTGAAGATTGAGGATTGAGGATGAGGGCTGAGGGTTGAGGATTGAGGTTTGAGGACTGAGGACTGAGGATTGAGGATTGAGAATTGAGGATTGAGGATTGAGGATTGAAGATTGAGGATTGGGTATTGAGGATTGATGAATGAGGATTGAGGATTGAGGATTGAGGGTTGATGTTTGAAGATTGAGTACTGAGGATTGAAGACTGACGATTGAGGATTGAGGATTGAGGATTGAGTATTGAGGATCGAGGATTGAAGATTGAGTTTTGAGGATTGAAGGTTGAGGATAGAGGATTGAGGATTGAGGATTGAGGATCGAAGATTGAGTATTGAGGATTGAGTATTGAGAATTGAAGGTTGACGATTGAGGTTTGAGGATTGAGGATTGAGGATTGAACATTGAGGACTGAGCGTTGAGGGTTGAGTGATGAGAATTGATGTTTGTGGATAGAGGTTTGAAGATTGCAGATTGAGTATTGTGTATTGAAAACTGTGAATTGAGGATATTCTATCGAGGATTGAGGATTGACAACTGACTGTTGAGGACTGAGGGCCGAAGATTGAGGATTCAGGATTGAGGATTCAGAATTGAGGTTTGAGGACTGAGTATTGAGGATTGAAGATTGAGTATCGAGGATTGAAGATTGAGGATTGAGGGTTGAGGATTGAGGATTGAGGATGAGGGCTGAGGGTTGAGGATTGAGGTTTGAGGACTGAGGACTGAGGACTGAGGATTGAGGATTGAAGATTGAGGATTGGGTATTGAGGATTGATGAATGAGGATTGAGGATTGAGGATTGAAGATTGAGGATTTGGGACTGAGGATTGAAGATTGAGGATCGAGGATTGAGGATTGAGGATTGAGGATTGAGGATCGAGGATTGAAGATTGAGTATTGAGGACTGAGGATTGAGGATTGAAGATTGAGGATTGAGGATTGTGGATGAGGGATGAGGGTTGAGGATTGAGGTTTGAGGACTGAGGACTGAGGATTGAGGATTGATTATTGAGGATTGAAGATTGAGTATTGATGATTGAGGATTGAGGATTGAGAATTGAGGGTTGAGGTTTGAGGACGAGGACTGACGGTTGAGGATTGAGGTTTGAGGATTGAGGACTGAGGATTGAGGATTGAGAATTGAGGATTGAAGATTGAGGATTGAATATTTAGGATTGGGTATTGATGATTGAGGAATGAGGATTGAGGATTGAGGATCGAGGATGGAGGATTGAAGATCGAGTATTGAGGATTGAAGACTGACGATTGAGGATTGAGGATTGAGGATTGAGTATTGAGGATCGAGGATTGCAGATTGAGTTTTGAGGATTGAAGATTGAGGATTGGGGTTTGGGGACTGAGGATTGAGGATTGAGGATTGAGGATTGAGAATTGAGGATTGAGGATTGAGGATTGGGTATTGAGGATTGAACATTGAGGACTGGGTATCGCGGATTGAACATTGAGGATTGAGGATTGAGGATTGAGTATTGAGGATTGAGGACTGAAGATTGTATATTGATGATTGAAGATTGAGGATTGAGGATTGAGGGTTGTGGATTGAGGACGAGTAGTGAGGGTTGAGTATTAATGTTTGAGGTGTGAGGATCGAGGATTGAGGATCGAGAATTGACGATTGAGGATTGAGGATTGAAGATTGAGGATTTGGTATTGAGGATTGAAGAATGAGGATTGAAGAATGAGGATTGAGGACTGAGGATTGAGGATTGAGGATTGAGGATTGGGGATTGAGGATTGAAGATTGTGGATTGGGTATTGCGGATTGAACATTGAGGGTTGAGGATTGAGGATTGAGAATTGAGGATTGAGGATTGAGGATTGAAGATTGAGGATTGGGTATTGAGGATTGATGAATGAGGATTGAAGATTGAGGATTGAGGATTGATGTTTGAAGATTGAGTATTGAGGATTGAAGACTGACGATTGAGGATTGAGGATTGAGGATTGAGTATTGAGTATCGAGGATTGAAGATTGAATTTTGAGGATTGAAGATTGAGGATTGAGGATTGAGGATTGAGTATTGAGGGTTGAGGATCGAGGATCGAGGATTGAAGATTGAGTATTGAGGACTGAGGATTGAGGATTGAAGATTGAGGATTGAGGATTGTGGATGAGGGATGAGGGTTGAGGATTGAGGTTTGAGGACTGAGGACTGAGGATTGAGGATTGAGAATTGAGGATTGAGGATTGAGGATTAAAGATTGAGGATTGAGGATTGGGTATTGAGGATTGAAGAATGAGGATTGAGGATTGAGGATTGAGTATTGAGGATTGAAGATTGAGTATTGAGGATTGAAGACTGATGATTGAGGATTGAGGATTGTGGATTAAAGATTGATTATTGAGGACTGAGGATTGAGGATTGAAGATTGAGGATTGAGGATTGAGGATTGAGGATTGAGGATTGAGGATTGAACATTGAGGATTGGGTATTGCGGATTGAACATTGAGGGTTGAGGATTGAGGATTGAGGATTGAGGATTGAGGATTGAAGATTGAATATTGATGATTGAAGATTGAGGATTGAGGATTGAGGGTTGTGGATTGAGGACAAGGACTGAGGGTTGTGTATTGATGTTTGAGGTCTGAGGATTGTGTATTGAGGATTGAGTATTGAGAATTGAAGGTTGACGATTGAGGATTGAGGATTGAGGATTGAGGATTGAACATTGAGGACTGAGCGTTGAGGGTTGTGTGATGAGAATTGATGTTTGTGGATAGAGGTTTGAAGATTGCAGATTGAGTATTGTGTATTGAAAACTGTGAATTGAGGATATTCTATTGAGGATTGAGGATTGACAACTGATTGTTGAGGACTGAGGGCCGAAGATTGAGGATTCAGGATTGAGGATTCAGAGTTGAGGTTTGAGGACTCAGGATTGAGGATTGAAGATTGAGTATCGAGGATTGAAGATTGAGGATTGAGGGTTGAGGATTGAGGATTGAGGATGAGGGCTGAGGATTGAGGATTGAGGATTGAGGACTGAAGATTGAGGATTGGGTATTGAGGATTGAGGAATGAGGATTGAGGATTGTGGATTGAGTATTGAGGATCGAGGATTGAAGATTGAGCTTTGAGGATTGAAGATTGAGGATTGAGGTTTGGGGACTGAGGATTGAGGATTGAGGATTGAGGATTGAGGATTGAGGATTGAGGATTGAGGATTGAGGATTGAGGATTGAGGATTGAAGATTGAGTATTGAGGATTGAAGACTGACGATTGAGGATTGAGGATTGAGGATTGAGTATTGAGGATCGAGGATTGAAGATTGAGCTTTGAGGATTGAAGATTGAGGATTGAGGTTTGTGGACTGAGGATTGAGGATTGAGGATTGAGGATTGAGGATTGAGGATTGAGGATTGAGGATTGAGGATTGAGGATTGAAGATTGAGGATTGGGAATTGCGGATTGAACATTGAGGGTTGAGGATTGAGGATTGAGGATTGAGGATTGAGGATTGAAGATTGAATATTGATGATTGAAGATTGAGGATTGAGGATTGAGGGCTGTGGATTGAGGACAAGGACTGAGGATTGTGTATTGATGTTTGAGGTCGGAGGATTGAGGATTGAGGATTGAGAATTGTGGATTGAGGATTGAGGATTGAAGATTGAGGATTGAGGATTGAGAATTGAGGATTGAAGATTGAGTAATGAGGATTGAAGATTGAGGATTAAAGATTGAGGATTGAGGATTGGGTATTGAGGATTGAAGAATGAGTATTGAGGATTGAGGATTGAGGATTGAGGATTGAAGATTGAGTATTGAGGATTGAAGACTGACGATTGAGGATTGAGGATTGTTGATTGAAGATTGAGTATTGAGGACTGAGGATTGAGGATTGAAGATTGAGGATTGAGGATTGAGGATTGAGGATTGAGGATTGAGGATTGAGGATTGAACATTGAGGATTGGGTATTGCGGATTGAACATTGAGGGTTGAGGATTGAGGATTGAGGATTGAGGATTGAGGATTGTAGATTGAATATTGATGATTGAAGATTGAGGATTGGGTATTGAGGATTGAAGAATGAGGATTGAGGATTGAGGATTGAGGATTGAGGATTCAAGATTGAGTAATGAGGATTGACGATTGAGGGTTGAGGATTGAGGATTGAAGATTGAGGATTTGGGACTGAGGATTGAAGATTGAGGATCGAGGATTGAGGATTGAGGATTGAGGATTGAGGATCGAGGAATGAAGGTTGAGGATTGGGTATTGAGGATTGAAGAATGAGGATTGAGGATTGAGGATTGAGGATTGAGGATTCAAGATTGAGTAATGAGGATTGACGATTGAGGGTTGAGGATTGAGGATTGAAGATTGAGGATTTGTGACTGAGGATTGAAGATTGAGGATCGAGGATTGAGGATTGAGGATTGAGGATTGAGGATCGAGGATTGAAGGTTAAGTATTGAGGACTGAGGATTGAGGATTGAAGATTGAGGATTGAGGATTGTGGATGCGGGATGAGGGTTGAGGATTGAGGTTTGAGGACTGAGGACTGAGGATTGAGGATTGCGAATTGAGGATTGAGGCTTGAGGATTAAAGATTGAGGATTGAGGATTGGGTATTGAGGATTGAAGAATGAGGATTGAGGATTGAGGATTGAGGATCGAGGATTGAAGATTGAGCTTTGAGGATTGAAGATTGAGGATTGAGGTTTGGGGACTGAGGATTGAGGATTGAGGATTGAGGATTGAGGATTGAGGATTGAGGATTGAGGATTGAGGATTGAGGATTGAAGATTGAGGATTGGGAATTGCGGATTGAACATTGAGGGTTGAGGATTGAGGATTGAGGATTGAGGATTGAGGATTGAAGATTGAATATTGATGATTGAAGATTGAGGATTGAGGATTGAGGGCTGTGGATTGAGGACAAGGACTGAGTGTTGTGTATTGATGTTTGAGGTCGGAGGATTGAGGATTGAGGATTGAGAATTGTGGATTGAGGATTGAGGATTGAAGATTGAGTATTGAGAATTGAGAATTGAGGATTGAAGATTGAGTAATGAGGATTGAAGATTGAGGATTAAAGATTGAGGATTGAGGATTGGGTATTGAGGATTGAAGAATGAGTATTGAGGATTGAGGATTGAGGATTGAGGATTGAAGATTGAGTATTGAGGATTGAAGACTGACGATTGAGGATTGAGGATTGTTGATTGAAGATTGAGTATTGAGGACTGAGGATTGAGGATTGAAGATTGAGGATTGAGGATTGAGGATTGAGGATTGAGGATTGAGGATTGAGGATTGAACATTGAGGATTGGGTATTGCGGATTGAACATTGAGGGTTGAGGATTGAGGATTGAGGATTGAGGATTGAGGATTGTAGATTGAATATTGATGATTGAAGATTGAGGATTGGGTATTGAGGATTGAAGAATGAGGATTGAGGATTGAGGATTGAGGATTGAGGATTCAAGATTGAGTAATGAGGATTGACGATTGAGGGTTGAGGATTGAGGATTGAAGATTGAGGATTTGGGACTGAGGATTGAAGATTGAGGATCGAGGATTGAGGATTGAGGATTGAGGATTGAGGATCGAGGAATGAAGGTTGAGGATTGGGTATTGAGGATTGAAGAATGAGGATTGAGGATTGAGGATTGAGGATTGAGGATTCAAGATTGAGTAATGAGGATTGACGATTGAGGGTTGAGGATTGAGGATTGAAGATTGAGGATTTGTGACTGAGGATTGAAGATTGAGGATCGAGGATTGAGGATTGAGGATTGAGGATTGAGGATCGAGGATTGAAGGTTGAGTATTGAGGACTGAGGATTGAGGATTGAAGATTGAGGATTGAGGATTGTGGATGCGGGATGAGGGTTGAGGATTGAGGTTTGAGGACTGAGGACTGAGGATTGAGGATTGCGAATTGAGGATTGAGGCTTGAGGATTAAAGATTGAGGATTGAGGATTGGGTATTGAGGATTGAAGAATGAGGATTGAGGATTGAGGATTGAGGATTGAGGATTGAAGATTGAGTATTGAGGATTGAAGACTGACGATTGAGGATTGAGGATTGAGGATTGAGTATTGAACATTGAGGACTGAGCGTTGAGGGTTGAGTTATGAGAATTTATGTTTGTGGATAGAGGTTTGAAGATTGCAGATTGAGTATTGTGTATTGAAAACTGTGAATTGAGGATATTCTATTGAGGATTGAGGATTGACACCTTTATGTTGAGGACTGAGGGCCGAAGATTGAGGATTCAGGATTGAGGATTCAGAATTGAGGTTTGAGGACTGAGGATTGAGGATTGAAGATTGAGTATCGAGGATTGAAGATTGAGGATTGAGGGTTGAGGATTGAGGATTGAGGATGAGGGCTGAGGGTTGAGGATTGAGGTTTGAGGACTGAGGACTGAGGACTGAGGATTGAGAATTGAGGATTGAGGATTGAGGATTGAAGATTGAGGATTGGGTATTGAGGATTGATGAATGAGGATTGAGGATTGAGGATTGAGGGTTGATGTTTGAAGATTGAGTACTGAGGTTTGAAGACTGACGATTGAGGATTGAGGATTGAGGATTGAGTATTGAGGATCGAGGATTGAAGATTGAGTTTTGAGGATTGAAGGTTGAGGATTGAGGATTGAGGATTGAGGATTGAGGATCGAAGATTGAGTATTGAGGATTGAGTATTGAGAATTGAAGGTTGACGATTGAGGTTTGAGGATTGAGGATTGAGGATTGAACATTGAGGACTGAGGGTTGAGGGTTGAGTGATGAGAATTGATGTTTGTGGATAGACGTTTGAAGATTGCAGATTGAGTATTGTGTATTGAAAACTGTGAATTGAGGATATTCTATTGAGGATTGAGGTTTGACAACTGACTGTTGAGGACTGAGGGCCGAAGATTGAGGATTCAGGATTGAGGATTCAGAATTGAGGTTTGAGGACTGAGTATTGAGGATTGAAGATTGAGTATCGAGGATTGAAGATTGAGGTTTGAGGGTTGAGGATTGAGGATTGAGGATGAGGGCTGAGGGTTGAGGATTGAGGTTTGAGGACTGAGGACTGAGGACTGAGGATTGAGGATTGAGGAATGAGGATTGAGGATTGTGGATTGAGTATTGAGGATCGAGGATTGAAGATTGAGCTTTGAGGATTGAAGATTGAGGATTGAGGTTTGGGGACTGAGGATTGAGGATTGAGGATTGAGGATTGAGGATTGAGGATTGAGGATTGAGGATTGAGGATTGAGGATTGAGGATTGAAGATTGAGTATTGAGGATTGAAGACTGACGATTGAGGATTGAGGATTGAGGATTGAGTATTGAGGATCGAGGATTGAAGATTGAGCTTTGAGGATTGAAGATTGAGGATTGAGGTTTGTGGACTGAGGATTGAGGATTGAGGATTGAGGATTGAGGATTGAGGATTGAGGATTGAGGATTGAGGATTGAGGATTGAAGATTGAGGATTGGGAATTGCGGATTGAACATTGAGGGTTGAGGATTGAGGATTGAGGATTGAGGATTGAGGATTGAAGATTGAATATTGATGATTGAAGATTGAGGATTGAGGATTGAGGGCTGTGGATTGAGGACAAGGACTGAGGATTGTGTATTGATGTTTGAGGTCGGAGGATTGAGGATTGAGGATTGAGAATTGTGGATTGAGGATTGAGGATTGAAGATTGAGGATTGAGGATTGAGAATTGAGGATTGAAGATTGAGTAATGAGGATTGAAGATTGAGGATTAAAGATTGAGGATTGAGGATTGGGTATTGAGGATTGAAGAATGAGTATTGAGGATTGAGGATTGAGGATTGAGGATTGAAGATTGAGTATTGAGGATTGAAGACTGACGATTGAGGATTGAGGATTGTTGATTGAAGATTGAGTATTGAGGACTGAGGATTGAGGATTGAAGATTGAGGATTGAGGATTGAGGATTGAGGATTGAGGATTGAGGATTGAGGATTGAACATTGAGGATTGGGTATTGCGGATTGAACATTGAGGGTTGAGGATTGAGGATTGAGGATTGAGGATTGAGGATTGTAGATTGAATATTGATGATTGAAGATTGAGGATTGGGTATTGAGGATTGAAGAATGAGGATTGAGGATTGAGGATTGAGGATTGAGGATTCAAGATTGAGTAATGAGGATTGACGATTGAGGGTTGAGGATTGAGGATTGAAGATTGAGGATTTGGGACTGAGGATTGAAGATTGAGGATCGAGGATTGAGGATTGAGGATTGAGGATTGAGGATCGAGGAATGAAGGTTGAGGATTGGGTATTGAGGATTGAAGAATGAGGATTGAGGATTGAGGATTGAGGATTGAGGATTCAAGATTGAGTAATGAGGATTGACGATTGAGGGTTGAGGATTGAGGATTGAAGATTGAGGATTTGTGACTGAGGATTGAAGATTGAGGATCGAGGATTGAGGATTGAGGATTGAGGATTGAGGATCGAGGATTGAAGGTTAAGTATTGAGGACTGAGGATTGAGGATTGAAGATTGAGGATTGAGGATTGTGGATGCGGGATGAGGGTTGAGGATTGAGGTTTGAGGACTGAGGACTGAGGATTGAGGATTGCGAATTGAGGATTGAGGCTTGAGGATTAAAGATTGAGGATTGAGGATTGGGTATTGAGGATTGAAGAATGAGGATTGAGGATTGAGGATTGAGGATCGAGGATTGAAGATTGAGCTTTGAGGATTGAAGATTGAGGATTGAGGTTTGGGGACTGAGGATTGAGGATTGAGGATTGAGGATTGAGGATTGAGGATTGAGGATTGAGGATTGAGGATTGAGGATTGAAGATTGAGGATTGGGAATTGCGGATTGAACATTGAGGGTTGAGGATTGAGGATTGAGGATTGAGGATTGAGGATTGAAGATTGAATATTGATGATTGAAGATTGAGGATTGAGGATTGAGGGCTGTGGATTGAGGACAAGGACTGAGTGTTGTGTATTGATGTTTGAGGTCGGAGGATTGAGGATTGAGGATTGAGAATTGTGGATTGAGGATTGAGGATTGAAGATTGAGTATTGAGAATTGAGAATTGAGGATTGAAGATTGAGTAATGAGGATTGAAGATTGAGGATTAAAGATTGAGGATTGAGGATTGGGTATTGAGGATTGAAGAATGAGTATTGAGGATTGAGGATTGAGGATTGAGGATTGAAGATTGAGTATTGAGGATTGAAGACTGACGATTGAGGATTGAGGATTGTTGATTGAAGATTGAGTATTGAGGACTGAGGATTGAGGATTGAAGATTGAGGATTGAGGATTGAGGATTGAGGATTGAGGATTGAGGATTGAGGATTGAACATTGAGGATTGGGTATTGCGGATTGAACATTGAGGGTTGAGGATTGAGGATTGAGGATTGAGGATTGAGGATTGTAGATTGAATATTGATGATTGAAGATTGAGGATTGGGTATTGAGGATTGAAGAATGAGGATTGAGGATTGAGGATTGAGGATTGAGGATTCAAGATTGAGTAATGAGGATTGACGATTGAGGGTTGAGGATTGAGGATTGAAGATTGAGGATTTGGGACTGAGGATTGAAGATTGAGGATCGAGGATTGAGGATTGAGGATTGAGGATTGAGGATCGAGGAATGAAGGTTGAGGATTGGGTATTGAGGATTGAAGAATGAGGATTGAGGATTGAGGATTGAGGATTGAGGATTCAAGATTGAGTAATGAGGATTGACGATTGAGGGTTGAGGATTGAGGATTGAAGATTGAGGATTTGTGACTGAGGATTGAAGATTGAGGATCGAGGATTGAGGATTGAGGATTGAGGATTGAGGATCGAGGATTGAAGGTTGAGTATTGAGGACTGAGGATTGAGGATTGAAGATTGAGGATTGAGGATTGTGGATGCGGGATGAGGGTTGAGGATTGAGGTTTGAGGACTGAGGACTGAGGATTGAGGATTGCGAATTGAGGATTGAGGCTTGAGGATTAAAGATTGAGGATTGAGGATTGGGTATTGAGGATTGAAGAATGAGGATTGAGGATTGAGGATTGAGGATTGAGGATTGAAGATTGAGTATTGAGGATTGAAGACTGACGATTGAGGATTGAGGATTGAGGATTGAGTATTGAACATTGAGGACTGAGCGTTGAGGGTTGAGTTATGAGAATTTATGTTTGTGGATAGAGGTTTGAAGATTGCAGATTGAGTATTGTGTATTGAAAACTGTGAATTGAGGATATTCTATTGAGGATTGAGGATTGACACCTTTATGTTGAGGACTGAGGGCCGAAGATTGAGGATTCAGGATTGAGGATTCAGAATTGAGGTTTGAGGACTGAGGATTGAGGATTGAAGATTGAGTATCGAGGATTGAAGATTGAGGATTGAGGGTTGAGGATTGAGGATTGAGGATGAGGGCTGAGGGTTGAGGATTGAGGTTTGAGGACTGAGGACTGAGGACTGAGGATTGAGAATTGAGGATTGAGGATTGAGGATTGAAGATTGAGGATTGGGTATTGAGGATTGATGAATGAGGATTGAGGATTGAGGATTGAGGGTTGATGTTTGAAGATTGAGTACTGAGGTTTGAAGACTGACGATTGAGGATTGAGGATTGAGGATTGAGTATTGAGGATCGAGGATTGAAGATTGAGTTTTGAGGATTGAAGGTTGAGGATTGAGGATTGAGGATTGAGGATTGAGGATCGAAGATTGAGTATTGAGGATTGAGTATTGAGAATTGAAGGTTGACGATTGAGGTTTGAGGATTGAGGATTGAGGATTGAACATTGAGGACTGAGGGTTGAGGGTTGAGTGATGAGAATTGATGTTTGTGGATAGACGTTTGAAGATTGCAGATTGAGTATTGTGTATTGAAAACTGTGAATTGAGGATATTCTATTGAGGATTGAGGATTGACAACTGACTGTTGAGGACTGAGGGCCGAAGATTGAGGATTCAGGATTGAGGATTCAGAATTGAGGTTTGAGGACTGAGTATTGAGGATTGAAGATTGAGTATCGAGGATTGAAGATTGAGGTTTGAGGGTTGAGGATTGAGGATTGAGGATGAGGGCTGAGGGTTGAGGATTGAGGTTTGAGGACTGAGGACTGAGGACTGAGGATTGAGGATTGAAGATTGAGGATTGGGTATTGAGGATTGATGAATGAGGATTGAGGATTGAGGATTGAAGATTGAGGATTTGGGACTGAGGATTGAAGATTGAGGATTGAGGACTGTGGATGAGGGATGAGGGTTGAGGATTGAGGTTTGAGGACTGAGGACTGAGGATTGAGGATTGATTATTGAGGATTGAAGATTGAGTATTGATGATTGAGGATTGAGGATTGAGAATTGAGGGTTGAGGTTTGAGGACGAGGACTGACGGTTGAGGATTGAGGTTTGAGGATTGAGGACTGACGATTGAGGATTGAGGATTGAGGATTGAGTATTGAGGATCGAGGATTGCAGATTGAGTTTTGAGGATTGAAGATTGAGGATTGGGGTTTGGGGACAGAGGATTGAGGATTGAGGATTGAGGATTGAGAATTGCGGATTGAGGATTGAGGATTGGGTATTGAGGATTGAACATTGAGGACTGGGTATCGCGGATTGAACATTCAGGATTGAGGATTGAGGATTGAGTATTGAGGATTGAGGACTGAAGGTTGTATATTGATGATTGAAGATTGAGGATTGAGGATTGAGGGTTGTGGATTGAGGACGAGGAGTGAGGGTTGAGTATTAATGTTTGAGGTGTGAGGATCGAGGATTGAGGATCGAGAATTGACGATTGAGGATTGAGGATTGAAGATTGAGGATTGGGTATTGAGGATTGATGAATGAGGATTGAGGATTGAGGATTGAAGATTGAGGATTTGGGACTGAGGATTGAAGATTGAGGATCGAGGATTGAGGATTGAGGATTGAGGATTGAGGATCGAGGATTGAAGATTGAGTATTGAGGACTGAGGATTGAGGATTGAAGATTGAGGATTGAGGACTGTGGATGAGGGATGAGGGTTGAGGATTGAGGTTTGAGGACTGAGGACTGAGGATTGAGGATTGATTATTGGGGATTGAAGATTGAGTATTGATGATTGAGGATTGAGGATTGAGAATTGAGGGTTGAGGTTTGAGGACGAGGACTGACGGTTGAGGATTGAGGTTTGAGGATTGAGGACTGAGGATTGAGGATTGAGAATTGAGGATTGAAGATTGAGGATTGAATATTTAGGATTGGGTATTGATGATTGAGGAATGAGGATTGAGGATTGAGGATCGAGGATGGAGGATTGAAGATCGAGTATTGAGGATTGAAGACTGACGATTGAGGATTGAGGATTGAGGATTGAGTATTGAGGATCGAGGATTGCAGATTGAGTTTTGAGGATTGAAGATCGAGGATTGGGGTTTGGGGACTGAGGATTGAGGATTGAGGATTGAGGATTGAGAATTGAGGATTGAGGATTGAGGATTGGGTATTGAGGATTGAACATTGAGGACTGGGTATCGCGGATTGAACATTGAGGATTGAGGATTGAGGATTGAGTATTGAGGATTGAGGACTGAAGATTGTATATTGATGATTGAAGATTGAGGATTGAGGATTGAGGGTTGTGGATTGAGGACGAGTAGTGAGGGTTGAGTATTAATGTTTGAGGTGTGAGGATCGAGGATTGAGGATCGAGAATTGACGATTGAGGATTGAGGATTGAAGATTGAGGATTTGGTATTGAGGATTGAAGAATGAGGATTGAAGAATGAGGATTGAGGACTGAGGATTGAGGATTGAGGATTGAGGATTGGGGATTGAGGATTGAAGATTGTGGATTGGGTATTGCGGATTGAACATTGAGGGTTGAGGATTGAGGATTGAGAATTGAGGATTGAGGATTGAGGATTGAAGATTGAGGATTGGGTATTGAGGATTGATGAATGAGGATTGAAGATTGAGGATTGAGGATTGATGTTTGAAGATTGAGTATTGAGGATTGAAGACTGACGATTGAGGATTGAGGATTGAGGATTGAGTATTGAGTATCGAGGATTGAAGATTGAATTTTGAGGATTGAAGATTGAGGATTGAGGATTGAGGATTGAGTATTGAGGGTTGAGGATCGAGGATCGAGGATTGAAGATTGAGTATTGAGGACTGAGGATTGAGGATTGAAGATTGAGGATTGAGGATTGTGGATGAGGGATGAGGGTTGAGGATTGAGGTTTGAGGACTGAGGACTGAGGATTGAGGATTGAGAATTGAGGATTGAGGATTGAGGATTAAAGATTGAGGATTGAGGATTGGGTATTGAGGATTGAAGAATGAGGATTGAGGATTGAGGATTGAGTATTGAGGATTGAAGATTGAGTATTGAGGATTGAAGACTGATGATTGAGGATTGAGGATTGTGGATTAAAGATTGATTATTGAGGACTGAGGATTGAGGATTGAAGATTGAGGATTGAGGATTGAGGATTGAGGATTGAGGATTGAGGATTGAACATTGAGGATTGGGTATTGCGGATTGAACATTGAGGGTTGAGGATTGAGGATTGAGGATTGAGGATTGAGGATTGAAGATTGAATATTGATGATTGAAGATTGAGGATTGAGGATTGAGGGTTGTGGATTGAGGACAAGGACTGAGGGTTGTGTATTCATGTTTGAGGTCTGAGGATTGTGTATTGAGGATTGAGTATTGAGAATTGAAGGTTGACGATTGAGGATTGAGGATTGAGGATTGAGGATTGAACATTGAGGACTGAGCGTTGAGGGTTGTGTGATGAGAATTGATGTTTGTGGATAGAGGTTTGAAGATTGCAGATTGAGTATTGTGTATTGAAAACTGTGAATTGAGGATATTCTATTGAGGATTGAGGATTGACAACTGATTGTTGAGGACTGAGGGCCGAAGATTGAGGATTCAGGATTGAGGATTCAGAATTGAGGTTTGAGGACTCAGGATTGAGGATTGAAGATTGAGTATCGAGGATTGAAGATTGAGGATTGAGGGTTGAGGATTGAGGATTGAGGATGAGGGCTGAGGGTTGAGGATTGAGGTTTGAGGACTGAGGACTGAGGATTGAGGATTGAGAATTGAGGATTGAGGATTGAGGACTGAAGATTGAGGATTGGGTATTGAGGATTGAGGAATGAGGATTGAGGATTGTGGATTGAGTATTGAGGATCGAGGATTGAAGATTGAGCTTTGAGGATTGAAGATTGAGGATTGAGGTTTGGGGACTGAGGATTGAGGATTGAGGATTGAGGATTGAGGATTGAGGATTGAGGATTGAGGATTGAGGATTGAGGATTGAGGATTGAAGATTGAGTATTGAGGATTGAAGACTGACGATTGAGGATTGAGGATTGAGGATTGAGTATTGAGGATCGAGGATTGAAGATTGAGCTTTGAGGATTGAAGATTGAGGATTGAGGTTTGTGGACTGAGGATTGAGGATTGAGGATTGAGGATTGAGGATTGAGGATTGAGGATTGAGGATTGAGGATTGAGGATTGAGGATTGAAGATTGAGGATTGGGAATTGCGGATTGAACATTGAGGGTTGAGGATTGAGGATTGAGGATTGAGGATTGAGGATTGAAGATTGAATATTGATGATTGAAGATTGAGGATTGAGGATTGAGGGCTGTGGATTGAGGACAAGGACTGAGGATTGTGTATTGATGTTTGAGGTCGGAGGATTGAGGATTGAGGATTGAGGATTGAGAATTGTGGATTGAGGATTGAGGATTGAAGATTGAGGATTGAGGATTGAGAATTGAGGATTGAAGATTGAGTAATGAGGATTGAAGATTGAGGATTAAAGATTGAGGATTGAGGATTGGGTATTGAGGATTGAAGAATGAGTATTGAGGATTGAGGATTGAGGATTGAGGATTGAAGATTGAGTATTGAGGATTGAAGACTGACGATTGAGGATTGAGGATTGTTGATTGAAGATTGAGTATTGAGGACTGAGGATTGAGGATTGAAGATTGAGGATTGAGGATTGAGGATTGAGGATTGAGGATTGAGGATTGAGGATTGAACATTGAGGATTGGGTATTGCGGATTGAACATTGAGGGTTGAGGATTGAGGATTGAGGATTGAGGATTGAGGATTGTAGATTGAATATTGATGATTGAAGATTGAGGATTGGGTATTGAGGATTGAAGAATGAGGATTGAGGATTGAGGATTGAGGATTGAGGATTCAAGATTGAGTAATGAGGATTGACGATTGAGGGTTGAGGATTGAGGATTGAAGATTGAGGATTTGGGACTGAGGATTGAAGATTGAGGATCGAGGATTGAGGATTGAGGATTGAGGATTGAGGATCGAGGAATGAAGGTTGAGGATTGGGTATTGAGGATTGAAGAATGAGGATTGAGGATTGAGGATTGAGGATTGAGGATTCAAGATTGAGTAATGAGGATTGACGATTGAGGGTTGAGGATTGAGGATTGAAGATTGAGGATTTGTGACTGAGGATTGAAGATTGAGGATCGAGGATTGAGGATTGAGGATTGAGGATTGAGGATCGAGGATTGAAGGTTGAGTATTGAGGACTGAGGATTGAGGATTGAAGATTGAGGATTGAGGATTGTGGATGCGGGATGAGGGTTGAGGATTGAGGTTTGAGGACTGAGGACTGAGGATTGAGGATTGCGAATTGAGGATTGAGGCTTGAGGATTAAAGATTGAGGATTGAGGATTGGGTATTGAGGATTGAAGAATGAGGATTGAGGATTGAGGATTGAGGATCGAGGATTGAAGATTGAGCTTTGAGGATTGAAGATTGAGGATTGAGGTTTGGGGACTGAGGATTGAGGATTGAGGATTGAGGATTGAGGATTGAGGATTGAGGATTGAGGATTGAGGATTGAGGATTGAAGATTGAGGATTGGGAATTGCGGATTGAACATTGAGGGTTGAGGATTGAGGATTGAGGATTGAGGATTGAGGATTGAAGATTGAATATTGATGATTGAAGATTGAGGATTGAGGATTGAGGGCTGTGGATTGAGGACAAGGACTGAGGGTTGTGTATTGATGTTTGAGGTCGGAGGATTGAGGATTGAGGATTGAGAATTGTGGATTGAGGATTGAGGATTGAAGATTGAGTATTGAGAATTGAGAATTGAGGATTGAAGATTGAGTAATGAGGATTGAAGATTGAGGATTAAAGATTGAGGATTGAGGATTGGGTATTGAGGATTGAAGAATGAGTATTGAGGATTGAGGATTGAGGATTGAGGATTGAAGATTGAGTATTGAGGATTGAAGACTGACGATTGAGGATTGAGGATTGTTGATTGAAGATTGAGTATTGAGGACTGAGGATTGAGGATTGAAGATTGAGGATTGAGGATTGAGGATTGAGGATTGAGGATTGAGGATTGAGGATTGAACATTGAGGATTGGGTATTGCGGATTGAACATTGAGGGTTGAGGATTGAGGATTGAGGATTGAGGATTGAGGATTGTAGATTGAATATTGATGATTGAAGATTGAGGATTGGGTATTGAGGATTGAAGAATGAGGATTGAGGATTGAGGATTGAGGATTGAGGATTCAAGATTGAGTAATGAGGATTGACGATTGAGGGTTGAGGATTGAGGATTGAAGATTGAGGATTTGGGACTGAGGATTGAAGATTGAGGATCGAGGATTGAGGATTGAGGATTGAGGATTGAGGATCGAGGAATGAAGGTTGAGGATTGGGTATTGAGGATTGAAGAATGAGGATTGAGGATTGAGGATTGAGGATTGAGGATTCAAGATTGAGTAATGAGGATTGACGATTGAGGGTTGAGGATTGAGGATTGAAGATTGAGGATTTGTGACTGAGGATTGAAGATTGAGGATCGAGGATTGAGGATTGAGGATTGAGGATTGAGGATCGAGGATTGAAGGTTGAGTATTGAGGACTGAGGATTGAGGATTGAAGATTGAGGATTGAGGATTGTGGATGCGGGATGAGGGTTGAGGATTGAGGTTTGAGGACTGAGGACTGAGGATTGAGGATTGCGAATTGAGGATTGAGGCTTGAGGATTAAAGATTGAGGATTGAGGATTGGGTATTGAGGATTGAAGAATGAGGATTGAGGATTGAGGATTGAGGATTGAGGATTGAAGATTGAGTATTGAGGATTGAAGACTGACGATTGAGGATTGAGGATTGAGGATTGAGTATTGAACATTGAGGACTGAGCGTTGAGGGTTGAGTTATGAGAATTTATGTTTGTGGATAGAGGTTTGAAGATTGCAGATTGAGTATTGTGTATTGAAAACTGTGAATTGAGGATATTCTATTGAGGATTGAGGATTGACACCTTTATGTTGAGGACTGAGGGCCGAAGATTGAGGATTCAGGATTGAGGATTCAGAATTGAGGTTTGAGGACTGAGGATTGAGGATTGAAGATTGAGTATCGAGGATTGAAGATTGAGGATTGAGGGTTGAGGATTGAGGATTGAGGATGAGGGCTGAGGGTTGAGGATTGAGGTTTGAGGACTGAGGACTGAGGACTGAGGATTGAGAATTGAGGATTGAGGATTGAGGATTGAAGATTGAGGATTGGGTATTGAGGATTGATGAATGAGGATTGAGGATTGAGGATTGAGGGTTGATGTTTGAAGATTGAGTACTGAGGTTTGAAGACTGACGATTGAGGATTGAGGATTGAGGATTGAGTATTGAGGATCGAGGATTGAAGATTGAGTTTTGAGGATTGAAGGTTGAGGATTGAGGATTGAGGATTGAGGATTGAGGATCGAAGATTGAGTATTGAGGATTGAGTATTGAGAATTGAAGGTTGACGATTGAGGTTTGAGGATTGAGGATTGAGGATTGAACATTGAGGACTGAGGGTTGAGGGTTGAGTGATGAGAATTGATGTTTGTGGATAGACGTTTGAAGATTGCAGATTGAGTATTGTGTATTGAAAACTGTGAATTGAGGATATTCTATTGAGGATTGAGGATTGACAACTGACTGTTGAGGACTGAGGGCCGAAGATTGAGGATTCAGGATTGAGGATTCAGAATTGAGGTTTGAGGACTGAGTATTGAGGATTGAAGATTGAGTATCGAGGATTGAAGATTGAGGTTTGAGGGTTGAGGATTGAGGATTGAGGATGAGGGCTGAGGGTTGAGGATTGAGGTTTGAGGACTGAGGACTGAGGACTGAGGATTGAGGATTGAAGATTGAGGATTGGGTATTGAGGATTGATGAATGAGGATTGAGGATTGAGGATTGAAGATTGAGGATTTGGGACTGAGGATTGAAGATTGAGGATTGAGGACTGTGGATGAGGGATGAGGGTTGAGGATTGAGGTTTGAGGACTGAGGACTGAGGATTGAGGATTGATTATTGAGGATTGAAGATTGAGTATTGATGATTGAGGATTGAGGATTGAGAATTGAGGGTTGAGGTTTGAGGACGAGGACTGACGGTTGAGGATTGAGGTTTGAGGATTGAGGACTGACGATTGAGGATTGAGGATTGAGGATTGAGTATTGAGGATCGAGGATTGCAGATTGAGTTTTGAGGATTGAAGATTGAGGATTGGGGTTTGGGGACAGAGGATTGAGGATTGAGGATTGAGGATTGAGAATTGCGGATTGAGGATTGAGGATTGGGTATTGAGGATTGAACATTGAGGACTGGGTATCGCGGATTGAACATTCAGGATTGAGGATTGAGGATTGAGTATTGAGGATTGAGGACTGAAGGTTGTATATTGATGATTGAAGATTGAGGATTGAGGATTGAGGGTTGTGGATTGAGGACGAGGAGTGAGGGTTGAGTATTAATGTTTGAGGTGTGAGGATCGAGGATTGAGGATCGAGAATTGACGATTGAGGATTGAGGATTGAAGATTGAGGATTTGGTATTGAGGATTGAAGAATGAGGATTGAGGACTGAGGATTGAGGATTGAGGATTGAGGATTGGGGATTGAGGATTGAAGATTGTGGATTGGGTATTGCGGATTGAACATTGAGGGTTGAGGATTGAGGATTGAGAATTGAGGATTGAGGATTGAGGATTGAAGATTGAGGATTGGGTATTGAGGATTGATGAATGAGGATTGAAGATTGAGGATTGAGGATTGATGTTTGAAGATTGAGTATTGAGGATTGAAGACTGACGATTGAGGATTGAGGATTGAGGATTGAGTATTGAGGATCGAGGATTGAAGATTGAATTTTGAAGATTGAAGATTGAGGATTGAGGATTGAGGATTGAGGATTGAGGATTGAGGGTTGAGGATC